>NC_090733.1:136207206-136299706 GCF_036898095.1 Palaemon carinicauda | reverse complement strand
GAATGCCAAACTAAAATACTGCAAAACTGATGTAACTAAGTTTACATCTTAGCTTATCTAAAGCCCAGTCCACACGATCAAGCATGCCCGACGGGCAAACAGTGATACCAGGCCCCAATAGTCAGTGAAAATGAGGGTTGATGACGTCAGAAGTGGAAAATTAATTGCAGGGATCAGGCAACACTGTATGATGCCAGATCCCTGTCTGTAGTTTTCCCGCTTCTGACGTCATTAACCCTATTTCTTACTAACTATTGTGGTCTGGTATCACTGTTTGCTCGTCGGGCATGCTCGATCGTGTGGACAGGGCTTTAGAATAAACAGGACTCTACTGGATATGTTAACCTTTGAAAAATGTATGATTGTTTCATACACTTATTACTATGTCAATACCATTTGATCCAGCAAGAATAGATGATAGAGATGGCATAGAAAATCCTGCAGGAAAATAACTAAATGTGTATGCAAGGAATGCGGTGGAAGGCGCACATGTATTAAGATAAAATAAAACTTTCCTGCACTCTGTGGCTGTCCATGTTTAAGGTTTAAAGGCCTCTCATGAATGGCAGAGGCAAGGGACCGGATAGTAGTGTGGTAAAGTGTTCGCCAAGCATTTGCATGGCAGCAGATCGATCCCAGTCCAGGACCGTGAGTTTAACTGTTTACTGGGGAGGTCACTGCTGTGGTTTTGCACCACAGTAGGGGGTTGGGCTTGCCAGGCTGACGTTCTCGTGAGTATCTATTCTAATGAAACTTTAACCAGACACCTTAAACCTTAAAACATTGTTCAACAACACAGGAGAAAATGCGGTAATATATTTATAATCACAATTCTGAAGTTTGGACACAATTAATGATGAGCTATATTCAATTCTTTTTAGTGAGGCAGAATTGCACAGACTCACAAGGGTGCTCTTTTGGATCGGAAAAGTTTTCTAATAGCTGAATGGTCGGGAAAAAATACTTCCAGCCAATCAGCCGTTAGGAAACATTTCTGAGCTAAAAGGGCACCCCTGCGAGTCGGTGCAAATCTGCCTCACTAAAAAGAATTGACTATAGTATATGTGTTACTCATACATATTCTTAAATAGTAGATGTAAATAAAAAACTATAAATACTTATATAAATCAAGTAATACAGAGAAATATGTACCAAGAAAAATATATTATTTTACAAATCAGGCTTAAATGGCACTATCTTGAAAAAATGGTTATGGTGGCCTGGTGGTAGCGTCTTCGCTTGACGATCGCCAGACTGGGGTTCGAGTCCTGCTCAAACTCGTTAATTCCTTTGGTCGCTGCATCCTCAAAATCATTGTGAGATTAGGATACAGCAGCGGTTCCCAAATAGGGGTAAATTACCCCACTGGGGGTAATTTTGCATTTGATGAGGGTAATGATAGTTTTGATTTCGATATCCTTAAAATTAGATTATATTAAGGATCAATTCATTTACCCGGTAAAACTGAAAAGGTGGCATCCTCCCCATTCAACTGGATGAAACAAATGATGTTGCGAAAAATGCACATTTAATGGCATAAATCCAGCATAAAGGAAAAAGGGAGATTGAAGATCTACTTATGTGCAGACAGTGCAGTCCACTTCAAACGACTACAAAGGGTGTGGATGTATTCAGAAAAGTTGTTGTACTTTTTATGAACCAGATATGCAACTTGATTGGAAAAACTGCATTGGAGTAACAACAGATGGTGTGCCATATATGCCATGTGTTAACTTAAGATTTTGGGCGTATATGAAAAAGGAAAATCCTTCTGATCTTGCAACACACTGTATTAACCATCAAGCACTGGCAGTAAAGTCTGAGCGCCCTATTTTGGAGGAGGTGATGTGTAATGTCATGGAAATAGTCAATTACATCTTGTCAAGTGCTTCAAACTCAAGACTGTTTCTTTCACTGTGTGGGGACGTTGATTCTGAACATCACTGTCTGTTGTATTGTGCTCCAACCAGATGGCTATACGAGGAAATGTTCTCGAGCGAGTATTTCAGCTCAAAACTGAGATTGAAATGTTTTTGGAAGATAAGGGACACAATTCAGCAGGGAAGCAGAGATCTAAAATGGATTTCCATTCTGTGCTATTTAGTAGACATATTTTTTGCATATCAATGCCCTGAACACATCACTGTGAGGATCAGAAGTAAATGTTATCTTATTGAATGAAAAAGTACAAGCATTTCGTAGCAAAATGGATATTAGGGAGTCAAAATTGAAAACTTACAGAATAGCTGCATTTTCCAAGTTAGGAGAGTTTTTAGAAAATACAGATTCTATACACTTGAGTGATATAGAATGAATAATGGGTGCACATTTAAATAGCCTGCGGCTGAGGATGGAAGAATATTTCTATGAAATTAACCCACTCAACAATGCTTCGATTCAGAATCCATTCACATGTAACATTAAACATCTGCCAGATGAACCAAGTCGACTCAAACATCTGCCAGATGAACCAAGTCGACTCAAACATCTGCCAGATGAACCAAGTCGACTCAAACATCTGCCAGATGAACCAAGTCGACTCAAACATCTGCCAGATGAACCAAGTCGACTCGCAGAAGAAATACTTGAAATAAAATCAAGCAACCCTATACAAGAGGAATTTAACCCCATGAAATTATCTTCATTTTGGATTTGCTGTAACAAAGACTTCTCTGGAAAGTTTATAAACAGTTAAGATGCCTTTACCCTTTGGCTCAACTTAGTTGAGTGAGGCTGGCTTTTGACCATCAGAATAAAAGATAGAAATAGATTGAACTTTGAAGATTATATTAGGAGTTCCATTACAAATTTGTCTCCTCGCATTACTGAAAATATCTCAAACTGGTGTCGTTATTCACACCACTGACGATTTTTGTTAAGTACGTATATATTTTTTTCCACTTATTTCCAACTATAGGTGTGACTTTTTACATAAATTTATTTGATTTATTTCCAGCAAAAGTGTTTATTGATTAATTTGTCTTTTTCACCCTGATGAACATTATTTCAATTATATTTATCTCCATTTATTTTCAACCTTATTATATGTATCCATTCTTTTATTTACAGCAGAAGTCATAGTACTTCTGCATATACTTGCCTCAATAATAAACAAGTAAAGGAAGATTCAACCTAGTAAAAGAGTTAGTTTAAAAATATTCATGTACAAAATAACAGAAATGGTGTGGGGGTAACGAGCTTGGCGCTAGCCAGGATTTTGGAAAAAGTGGGGTAATTACCAAAAGTAATTGGGAACCGCTGGGATACAGGGTTCGGGGGAGCCTATAAGTCTATCTGCTGAGTCATCAGCAGCCATTGCCTTTCCCTCCGTGATCCTAGCTTGGGTGAAGAGGGGGCTTGGGTGCTGATCATAGTTAATATGGTCAGTCTCTAGGACATTGTCCTGCTTGACAGGGCAATGACACTGTTCCTTGCCTCTGCCATTCTTCATGAGTGGCCTTCAAACCTTCAATGGGATTATACTGTTTTATGGCTAAGAACCTAAAAATTCTTTCAACTATAAACGTCATACGGACGCCATCTTGGAAAATGGCCACCCAAGGGAATTTTTTTCGTATTCTGACGAATTTCATACTTGTATCATCCATGTGGATTATCTGCACCACTATTAATACACTAATTAGCCATCAAATTATGATTTTTGTTGTTACAGATGGCTTCAAACTGTTGGAACCTAGCTTCATGTCCACTTTGAGCTCCAAAGCCTTTAAATATGCGACCCTGAGACTATATATAATAAGCTCCCACGAAACATTCGAATGATTGAAGACATTATGGCTTTCAAGATGAAACTGAAAAATTTCTTATTTCATGAGTCCTTTGACAGTGATGATTTAACAGTAAATGAACAATATGTGACTTGAAAAGATAAATAGTGTGAAAGAACAAGGTAAAACGACAGTGAAGGTTCTGTAGAGAGTGGAGTTCCCCTGCTGTATGAGACCGGAAAAACAACCATCAAAGTAAGTAAAGTAAGTTGTTGTTGTTTATATTTCGCGGTGAAGCCAGATGTCAATCGACAATCAAGTAGGCTACATTTATAGCTGTTAAAAATTTGCAGTGAAAACGGTCAAAATTCTGGAATAAATGTTGCCAGCCATTTACTGTTTCAACCGACGGTCAGAGGCAAAAATCCTATGCAGTTAGATGTCCTATGTCACCTTATTAAGTGGCAAGAATGTCAAAGTCCTGACCTTAAAAAACGGCATTAGCCAGCCGGCCCCCTTAAAAAAACGATATATTAACGTAAAGAAGTGATATTACAGCCACCAACACGTAAAAGATAATGACAAAGTAGGGTAAAATTACGGTCGCCTGTATTTTACTGAAATACGGCAGAGAACCCTATATTTTCACGGAGAATTTCCTATTTAAATAACTAGTTTTTAACAGTGTACTATATAAAAAAATAAAAATCCTGGAATAAATGTTGCCAGGAATTTACTGTTTTAAAAACGGATATATTGAAGTTAAGGAGTGATATTACGGTCACCAACCAAACATAATAACAACAAAGTATGGTAAGAATACAGTCGCCTGTAATTTACTGAAATATGGCTGAGACCATTATTTTTTCCATAGAATTTCCGATTAAAATTACTGTTTTTACAAGATAAAAAGGCCATATAAAAACGGTTAATATCCTGGAATAAATGTTGCCAGGCATTTACAGTTTTAAAAAGGATTTATCATTATTATTATCATTATCATTATTATTATTATTATCAAATGCTAAGCTACAACCCTAGTTGGAAAAGCAGGATGCGATAAGCCTTGGGGCTCCCACAGGGGAAATAGCCCAGTAAGGAAAGGAAACAAGGAAAAATAAAATATCTTAAGAACAGTAACATTAAACTAATTATCTCCTATATAAACTATAAAAACTTTAACAAAACAAGAGGAAGAGAAATACTGTAAGATAGAACCGTGTGCCCGAGTGTACTCTCAAGCATGAGAGGTCTAACTCAAGACAGTGGAAGACCATGGTACAGAGGCTATGGCACTACCAAAGACTAGAGAACAATGGTTTGATTTTGGAGTGTCCTACTAGGAGAGCTGCTTACCATAGCTAAAGAGTCTCTTCTACCCTTACCAAGAGGAAAGTGGACGCTGGACAATTACAGTGCAGTAGTTTACCCCTTGGGTGAAGAAGAATTGTTTGGTAATCTCAGTGTTGTCAGGTGTATGAAGATAGAGGAGAATATGAAACGAATAGGCCAGACTATTCGATGTATGTGTAGGCAAAGCAAAAATGAGCCGTAACCAAAAAGGGGGATCCATTGCAGTACTGCCTGGCCAGTCAAAGTATCCAATAACTTTCTAGCAGTAGTATCTCAACGGGTGGCTGGCCAGAGTATTCAGTGTATGTGTAGGCAAAGAAAAAATGAGCTGTAACCAGAGAGGGAGATCCAATGTACTACTGCCTGGCCAGTCAAAGGATTCAATAACTCTCAAGCAGAAGTATCTCAACGGGTAGCTAGTGCCCTAGCCAACCTACTACTACTGGCCAGTCAAGGGATCCAATAACTCTCTAGCAGAAGTATCTCAACGGGTGGCTAGTGCCCTAGCCAACCTACTACTACTGGCCAGTCAAGGGATCCAATAACTCTCTAGCAGTAGTATCTCAACGGGTGGCTAGTGCCCTAGCCAACCTACTACTACTGGCCAGTCAAGGGATCCAATAACTCTCTAGCAGTAGTATCTCAACGGGTGGCTAGTGCCCTGGCCAACCTACTACTGACTAGTCAAAGAATCCAATAACTCTCTAGCAGAAGTATCTCAACGGGTGGCTAGTGCCCTGGCCAACCTACTACTATTGGCCAGTCAGGGGATCCAATAACTCTCTAGCAGTAGTATCTCAACGGGTGGCTAGTGCCATGACCAACCTACTACCAACTAATATGGAATATTGTTCCTTATTAACCAGTCATGTAACTCTTATCTAAAGCTATTTTCCTATATTTTTTCTCAGAGTATTTCAGACATGAAACTCTGTTCCTCGTAAGTCACATTACTTTCCTACCTGAAGCCATTTAGAGGCACCAACGTTCTTTTTTTCCCCTATATATTTATAGGACAGAATCAAGCTATCGTAATATCTTTTTTCCATAAAAAAAACTTTTTTCTTCAACTTTTTTGACTCATACCTGAAGCCATTTAGACACACCAACGTTCTTTTTTTTTTTTCCCTATATATTTATAGGTCAGAATCAAGCCATCATGATATCTTTTTTTCACAAAAAAAGACGTTTTCTCTTCACCTTTTTGACTCATACCTGAAGCCATTTAGACACACCAACGTTCTTTTTTCCCTATACATTTATAGATCAGAATCAAGCCATCATATATTTTTTTCACTAAAAAAAATACGTTTTTCGTATCATTTTTGACTCATACCTGAAGCCATTTAGACACACCAACGCTCTTTTTTTTCCCCTATATATTTATAGGTCAGAATCAAGCCATCATGATATCTTATTTTCCATAAAAAAAAAAAGACTTTTTTTCGTATCATTGTTGACGTAATATTAACAAAAAACAACCGAAGCGGCACAAGTGTCATATCCCGTTGGTACAATATCCACAAATCTAGTTAAGGGACGAGGTGTCTGTATTCAGCCCCATAACTGGATTAGTTTTTATGCGAATATTTCTATCTAACTCGCAGATTCTGCAACCTGGTCGAATTAATGAATATAAGCTTCCGGGGCCGCTTGTGACGTCACCGATTGGCTTATAACAATGTAATTAAGAGGGATTTATTACTTAGGGTGTGTGGTATATAAAGTGAGGTGCTTGGTCATTTGGCGGTGTGTGCTGTCTGGAAGGGAATCTACCACTGGCGAGGTAAGGGTTTTGCCTATCTTTTTAGTTGGTGATTCGCTTTGAAAGTTTTATTTCACATACATACATACATACACACAAACATATACATATATATATATATATATATATATATATATATATATATATATATATATATATATATATATATACATGTATATATATATATATATATATATATATATATATATATATATATATATATATATATATATATATATACATATACAGTATATATATACTGTGTATATATATATATATATATATATATATATATATATATATATATATATATATATATAAAATCATATAAGGTATCATTGCATAAATACATTTGTTAAACACATCATATACACCAAGATTCTCTGTCTCTGTCTCTCTCTCTCTCTCTCTCTCTCTCTCTCTCTCTCTCTCTCTCTCTCTCTCTTGTATTCTGCACTTTTCCATTTGTGTTTATTGTCTAGAAAAAAATACCTACTTTCCAATATCCCAATTTGATGAAAAGATATAGATATGTTTATATATATATATATATATATATATATATATATATATATATATATATATATATATATATAATATCATCTCCTCCTACACCTATTGACGCAAAGGGCCTCGGTTAGATTTCACCAGTCGTCTCTGTCTTGAGCCTTTAAATCAATACTTCTCCATTCATCATCTCCTATTTCACGCTTCATAATCCTCAGCCATGTATGACTGGGTCTTCCAAGTCTTTTAGCGCCTTGTGGAGCCCAGCTGAACGTTAGGTGAACTAATCTCTCTTGGGGAGTGCGAAGAGCATACCCAAACCATCTCCATCTACCCCTCATTATGATCTCATACATGGCACTCGAGTAATCTCTTATAGTTTCATTTCTAATCCTGTCCTGCCATTTAACTCATAATATCCTCTCGAGGGCTTTGTTCTCACATCTTAACTCTATAAATACGCCAATGTATAATGACTCTCCAACTTTTGACTTCAGATTCCTACCGTGAGTACGTCAAGTCTTTGCCCCTGAAGAACTTGTGACGCAACCATGTCACTCATTGGTCCTGCTCCCTCGAATGATTCTGGTCCACAGTTTGACTACTATGGGTAAGCTAAACTATTTATCTATGTACGATGATAATTTGTATTGTTTCTCTCACTGTAATTTAATTTGTATGTGTAAACGGACGAGACAATACTGCCATTTGGGTGCTCTTCCAATATGTGAAATAATATCTCTCTTGTCTTTAGGTACGAAGTTCTAGAGAACTGAAGTAAAATATCTTTGCTGTCTTTAGTTGTGAAGTTCTAGAAACAATATCTTTCCTGTCTTTAGGTACGAAGTTCTAGAAAAATAATCCACAATATCTTTCCTGTCTTTAGGTATGAAGTTCTAGAAACAATATCTTTCCTGTCTTTAGGTATGAAGTTCTAGAAATAATATCTTTCCTGTCTTTAGGTACGAAGTCATAGAAACAATATCTTTCCTGTCTTTAGGTACGAAGTCATAGAAACAATATCTTTCCTGTCTTTAGGTACGAAGTTCTAGAGAACTGATGCACAATATCCTTCCTGTCTTTAGGTACGAAGTTATAGAAAACTAATGCAGAATATCTTTCCTGTCTTTAGGTACGAAGTTCTAGAAACAATATCTTTCCTGACTTTAGGTACAAAGTTCTAGAAATAATATCTTTCCCGTCTTTAGGTACGAAGTTATAGAAAACAAAAGTACAATATCTTTCCTGTCTTTAGGTACGAAGTTCTAGAGAACTAATACACAATATCTTTCCTGTCTTTAGGTACGAAGTTCTAGAGAACTAATACACGATATCTTTCCCGTCTTTAGGTACGAAGTTCGGAAAAATGGATGGAACACACCCCCAGAATACCTCTCGTACGTTGACGATCACTGGCTGAAGTATGACGCTCCTAACCCAATGCTGCATCATTTATTAGGTGTCCTTTACATCGGCTTCATGGTCGTGTCCGTCTGCGGAAATGGAGTGGTCATCTGGGTGTTTCTCGGGTACGTCCTCATACATGATTTTTCGTTCATATTTTTGTTTTATCCTTTCGTGGAATCTTGCCTCTATAGGGCCAGTAACTAGGCAATATTATGTGTTGTTCTTTTGTAGTTTGCCTAAACTAACGGTAGTTGGAAATGCAGTCTTTCAGCCACAATATGTGCTGTTCTTTTGTAGTTGCCTAAACTAACACTACTAAGTTCTTTTGTAGTTGCCTAAACTAACACTATTCGGAAATGCAGTCTTTCAGCCATAGTATATGCGGTTCTTTTGTAGTTTCCTAAACTAACACTACCTAGTTCTTATGTAGTTGCCTAAACTAACAGTACCTAATTTCTTTTGTAGTTTCCTAAACTAACACTACTAAGTTCTTTCGTAGTTGCCTAAACTAACGCTACTTGGAAATGCAGTCTTTCAGCCATAGTATGTGCTGTCCTTTTGTAGTTGCCTAAACTAACACTACTAAGTTCTTTTGTAGTTGCCTAAACTAACAGTACTCAAGTTCTTTTGTAGTTGCCTAAACTAACACTATTCGGAAATGCAGTCTTCCATCCATAGTTGGCAACACTGACTGCATGAAAAAGTCGCTGATCTTGTAAACATGTGATTCAAAGCATTTTTTATTAACTTTACGAAGTCCTGTTAAGCATATAGCATTATTTTTCTATACAGAACTTCGTAAAAATCAATAAAAATGCTTTCAATCACGTTTTGGCAAGCTCAGTAACTCTGTTTTACTTGCAGCGTTGCCAATAGCATCTGTTTTGCTAAACAGAGCATTACCTGCTATAATGTAGCTGTCAGACATCTCAGCTTCTTGTGAAGTGTACCGGAATTATTAAAGCCAACTGTACAATAATTTAGAAGCTACTAATGGCAGGCACTGTTACTCGTGTCCTTGTTTATAAGGAATGCCTGCTTCTCCTGTAACCCTAAGGATACAGTCAGATCCTTAAGAAAATAATTTCAAATTTAGTCCTTTCACAAATTTCCTCCCTCACGATTAATATTCATAGAATATTTCAGTCTGCATGAACTATAGTCAATTCTTTTGAGTGAGGCAGATTTGCACCGACTCGCAGGGGTTCCCTTTTAGCTCGGAAAAGTTTCCTGATCACTGATTAGTTGGACAAGATAATTCTAACCAATCAGATAGCAGGAAACTTTTCCGAGATAAAAGGGCACCGCTGCGAGTCGGAGCAAATGCGCTTCATTAAAAAAAATTGACTATAGTAATGTGTTCATGTAAGCTTCTTGGTAAATTGAATGCAAAAATTGAATAAAAATAGAAGTTCACTAAACGAGTTAATGCATTATAGAAAATTGCATTACTATTATCATTATCATTAGCCAAACTGTAATCTTTATTCAATATTATAATTATTATTATTATTATTACTAACTAAGCTACACCCCTAGTTGGAAAAGCAAGATGCTACAAGCCTAAGGGCTTACCTAACAGAAGAAAAATACCACCCTATAAACATAAAAAATGACCTTTATTAACACACCAATCCCATCAAAAGGAGTTTCAACAGGACGTCAATTCTCTCCACAGATCAAAGGGATTGAAGACCCCATCCAACATGCTGGTTGTTCACCTGGCCATTGCTGACTTCATCATGATGTTGAAAACGCCAGTGTTCATCATGAACTCCTTCAACGAGGGACCTCTGATGGGCAGGCTGGGGTGTTCCATCTACGGATTCATGGGGGCGCTTTCTGGACCCATGAATGCTTGCACTAATGCCGCCATTGCCTTCGACAGATACAAGTATGCCTTTTTACTTATTTCAACCCAGTAATCCCGTGGTTTGAGTTTACTTTAAGAATGATTTCAGATACAAGTATGCCTTTGACTTATTTCGACCCCATAACATCCTAATTTGAGAGCATTTTAAGAATGATTCAAGTGATACAAGTATGCCTTTGAATTATTTTGACTCAGTATCCCTGTGATTTGAGTGTACTTAAGAATGATTCGATGGATATAAGTATGCCTTTTGACTTATTTTAACTCGGTAACACCCTGAGTTGGGTGTACTTCAAGAATGATTCGATAAATACATGTATGCCTTTTGACTTATTTTGACCCAATAATCCCATGGTTTGAGTTTACTTTAAGAATGATTTCACAGATACAAGTATGCCTTTGGACTTATTTCGACCCAGTAATCCCATGGTTTGAGTGTACTTTAAGAATGATTCAATTGATACAAGTATGCCTTTTGACTTCTTTTGACTCGGCAACCCTCAGATTTCAGTGCATTCTAAGAATGACTCGACAGATACAAGTATGCCTTTTGACTTCTTTTGACTCGGCAACCCTCAGATTTCAGTGCATTCTAAGAATGACTTGACAGATACAAGTATGCCTTTTGACCTCTTTTGACTCGGTAACCCTCTGATTTCAGGTCATTCTAAGAATGACTCGACAGATACAAGTATGCCTTTTGACTTCTTTAGACTTAGTAACCCTCAGATTTCAGTGCATCCTAAGAATGACTCGACAGATACAAGTATGCCTTTTGAATTCTTTTGACTCAGTAACACCCTGATTTGAGTGTACTTTAAGAATGATTTCACAGATACAAGAATGTTTGGACTTTTCTACATCAGTAACCCTCTGATTTGAGTGTACTTTAAGAATGACTCGACAGATACAAGTATGCCTTTTGACTTATTTTGACTCGGTAACCCTCTGATTTGAGAACATTTTAAGAATGACTCGTAAGATACAAGTATGCCCTCTGATTTGAGAACATTTGACAGATACAAGTATGTTTAAACTTTTCTGACTCATGATTCCCTGATTTGAGTGCACTTCAAGGATTACAATGCTTCTTACTTCTTTTGACCCAATGATTTAATTTGAGTGTACTTTAAGGATTGATACAAATTCGTTGGTACATCTTTCTAAGTAATATTCTATCACATACCATTTCTCTCTTTATCCAGAACCATCACAGACCCAATTGATGGCAGACTCACAAAAGGCCAAGTTACAGGACTTATTCTCTTTATCTGGCTATGGATTTCCCCTTGGGTCTGGATGCCATTCCTGGAAGTCTGGGGTCGCTTCGTTCCAGGTGAGATATCTTTGGGTATTTAGAGTGATAGACAGTAAAACCCCTACCTTTCAAACTTAACAAAAGCAGAGAAGTACTCTCCAAAATCAAACTAATGTTCTCTAGGCCTGGATAATGCCATAGCCTCTGTTTAAAACCCCTACCTTTCAAACTTAACAAAAGCAGAGAAGTACTCTCCAAAATCAAACTAATGTTCTCTAGGCCTGGATAATGCCATAGCCTCTGTTTAAAACCCCTACCTTTCAAACTTAACAAAAGCAGAGAAGTACACTCCAAAATCAAACTAATGTTCTCTAGGCCTGGATAATGCCATAGCCTCTGTTTAAAACCTCTACCTTTCAAACTCAACAAAAGCAGAGAAGTACACTCCAAAATCAAACCAATGTTCTCTAGGCCTGGATAGTGCCCTAGCCTCTGTGCCATGGTCTTCCGCTGTCTTGGGGTGGAGTTCTCACGCTTGAGGGTAAACTAGCACGGTATGCTAAGATATACCGCCAAGGGGTTAACTACTGCACTGTAATTCAGTGGCTACTTTCCTCTTGGTATGGGTAGAAGAGACTGTTCAGCTAGGGTATGCAGCTCTCCTAGTAGAAGGATACTACAAAATCAAATCATTGTTCTCTAGTCTTGGGTAGTGCCATAGCCTCTGTGCCATGGTCTTTCACTCTCCTGGGTTAGAGATCTCTTGCTTGAGGATACACTCGGGCACACTATTCTGTCTTATTTTTCTTCATCTCTTTTTGTTAAAGTTTTTAATTTTTCTTCATCTCTTTTTGTTAAAGTTTTTATAGTTTATTTTAATGTTACTGCTCTTAAAATATTTTATTTTTCTTTATTTCCTCTCTTCACAGGGCTATTTTCCCTGTTGGGGCCCCTGGGCTTATAGCATCCTGATTTCCCAACTAGGGTTGTAGCCTAGCAAGAAATAATAATAATTATAATCCAGCCAGGGAATTAACTCAAAGAGGGATGTATTATGTAATGTGACCTAAATAAACCAATTTCAAGCCAGGGAATTAACTCTAAAAGGGATGTATTATGTACTATGACCAAAATATGCCCATTTTAAGCCAAGGAATTAAATCAAAGAGGGATGTATTATGTACTATGACCAAAATATGCCCATTTTAAGCTAGAGAATTAAGTCAAAAAGGGATGTATTATTTACTGTGACCAAAATATGCCGATTTTAAGCCAAAAAAGCAACGCTGAAACTAAAAATCCGTTGAGGCAATGACGAATAAAACTGGCCTCTTCTTGATCAGAGGGATACCTCACAAGCTGCACGTTTGACTACCTGAGCGAGGGATCTAAGTTCTTCGTAGTTGGCATTTGGTTCTGCATGTGGTTGTGCCCTCTCCTCATCATCATGGTGAGCTACTACCAAGTCTTCGCCCACGTCTCCGCACACGAGAAGGCCCTCAAGAGCCAGGTAAGATGACAGACCATTTATGAGTTATTGTGAAATACACTAGGGCACACTTTATTTTCTTATCTCTTATCTTCTTGCTTTCTTTTAATTCTTTTTTTATTATTGTCTATAAATTGAAGATTTATTTTGATGTTAGTGTTTTTAATATATTCTATATTGTTTATTATTTCTCTTGTAGTTTATTTCATTTCCTCACTAGGATATTTTTTTTCTGTTGGAGCCCTTGGGCTTGTAGCATCCTGCTTTTCCAACTAAGGTTGTAACTTAGGAAGTACAGTAATATATATATATATATATATATATATATATATATATATATATATATATATATATATATGAACTTAATATACGGCAAAACCTGTAAGAAATAATAAAATGCTTTAATACATAGCACTTTTGTGCATTTTAATATACACTTCTTCAGGGTAAACTAAAATAATATACCCTGAAGAAGTGTGTATTAAAATACACACTACAGTCCATTTCTTTTAGGGAGGCAGGTTTGCACAGACTCGCAGCGGTGGCCTTTTAGCTCGGAAAAGTGTCCTGACCGTTGATTGGTTAGAATTATCTCGTCCAACCAATCACCGATCAGGAAACTTTTCCGAGCTAAAAGGGCACCGCTGCGAGTCGGTGCAAATCTGCATCGCTAAAAGAAATAGACTATAGGTACTAAAGCATTTTATAATTTCCTACTGGCTTTTACTATATGGATATGTAATTTGCCTCTGACACCATTTTCCCCACAATGCATAAGAGACGATCTCTTTCCAGGCTAAGAAAATGAACGTGGAATCTCTCCGTTCCGGTGACAAAGTGAACATGAGACAGGAGATCCGTGTGGCTAAAGTCGGAATAACTTGCACTGCACTCTACCTGATGTCCTGGACGCCCTACGTCACTCTGGCTTTCATTTGCACCTTCGGGAGGAAGGATCTGGTCACACCTTTCATGTCTATGATCCCCGCGTGCACATCTAAAACTGCAGCTTGCATTGACCCATTCATCTATGCTATCAATCATCCAAGGTGAGAATTTAATGCATATTATGAATTTTAAATAACATATATCTAAACAAGTAACGTTCGCAAAGTAAGATTTTAATGCATATTCTGAATTTTCAATAACGTTTAGATTTAAATACATTCGCAAAGTAGGGTTTTAATGCATATACTGAAATTATAATAACGTACAGATTTAAACATGGAACAATCGTGAAGATTTCAATGTATTCTTGATATCCAATAACTATATATTTAAACATGTAACGTTCGTGAAGTAAAACTTCTGTGTATTCAGAAAATCAATAACGTTTAGATTCAAACGTAACGTTCGTGAAATAAGATTTTAATGTATATTCTGAATTTCCAATAAGGTATTGATTTAAACATGGAACAATCGTGAAGTAAGATTTCAATGTATTCTTGATATCCAATAACTATATATTTAAACATGTAACGTTCGTGAAGTAAAACTTGTTTGTTCAGAAAATCAATGACGTTAAGATTTAAACATGTAACGTTCGCAAAGTAGAATTCTAACGCGTATTGTTGATTTCCAATAACTATATATTTAAACATGTAACGTTCTTGAAGTAAAACTTCCGTGCATTGAGAATTTCCAATAACGTTTAGATTTAAACACGTAACGTTCGCAAAGTAAGATTTTAACAAGTATTCTGAAATTCAAATAATGTACAGATTTAATCATGTAACGTTCGTAAAGTAGGATTTTAACGCCTATTCTGAATTTCCAATAACGTATAGATTTAAAGATGTCAGTTAAAACGTACATGAAGTAAAATTTCTGTGTATTCTGAATTTCAAATGATGTATAGATTTAAATATAACGTTCGCGAAGTAAAACTTCTGTGTATTCTGAATTTAAACATGTAACGTTCATATATTGAGAATTCAACGTATTCTAAATTTTCAATAACGTAAAAAACACTAAACATATAACGTTCGTACATAATTAAAAAGTCCTGAGGCATAGAGTAGAGAAAAGTCAAGATTTTTATTCATTTTTCCAGGTACCGAATGGCCCTCAAGAAGAAGCTGCCTTGGTTCTGCATCCACGAATCAGAACCATCAACAACAGCTTCTGAGACTGAATCGAAAGCCCCAGAAAATGCGGCCTAATTGGTCTGAACCGTCTGATCTTCGAACCGGCCTCACAGAGCAGAGACTAAACTCCCGTTCCAGTGAGTCCGCAACGGAGAGACGGCTCATGTAAACATTGTCGTCTTCAGGGCGTTCCTTCAACCCTTCCCTGGGTTTTGTCTTAACTTTTGAAGCCGTGTATACGAGCTACATTCCCTGGTTTTGTCTTCACTTTTGAAGCCGTGTATACGAGCTACCTTCCCTAGGTTTTGTCTTTACTTTCGAAGCCGTGTATACGAGCTACATTCCCTGGGTTTTGTCTTAACTTTCGAAGCCGTCTATACGAGCTTCATTCCCTGGATTTTGTCTTCACTTTCGAAGCCGTCTATACGAGCTTCCAAAAATAAAGCATATTTATTGACTAACCCACTTATGTTGATTTTATTTTCAATCTTTACTTTTCATTAATTTATTAAAAGCCCTTCTTAAGCGCACCTAATTAAGTTTACTTTCGTTGCTGTGAATTTTAACCTTATGAAAAATAAGGGAGATTCAAGTACTGATTTAGGTAAACTAATTACTGTAGCTATAGATATCATGATCTTTGTTTGACAGCAGACATATAAGGGATATATTGAATTTACATTTAGGGAGAGCAAACATCAAGCTGAGAATACTGTCCTTGAAATATATTCAAGTTTTAGGATTTTCAGCTAATATTCTCCTTTGAAATGATTCAATCAAAATTCCCTCAATTGTTCTGTTGCAATTAACTTTTTTGGGTCTTGAGCTTTTCAAAGAAAAGTCTAACTATATAATTTCAGTACCAGATCATCGGGGCGCTGAATTATTAATTGATTATTTATGAAACCTGTACCTATAGTTCTTCCTTTGATCTCTCGAATAAATAATGATCTTAAAAATCTTTTCCTCTCTGGCATCCTCATAAATCATTTATAAAATTAAAGAAATTAAAAAATACATGAAAATGAACATAGAAAATAGTTGTAAAACTTTTTGTAGCTGAAAAATAACACTGAAATAAAAAAAAAATGCTGTGAACATCTTTGTAGCCGAAATTTATATCGTTTTTGCAGCATAATTAAAATCCGTAAAAATCGCTTCAACAGCATAATTTAAATTCGTAAAAATCGTTTGTGCAGCAAATTCAAAAGCAGTAAAAATAGTTTCTGCAGCGAAATCAAAAGCAGTAAAAATTGTTTCTTAAGCAAAATTCAAATCAGTAAAAATCGTTCCTGCAGAAAATGTAAATTAGTAAAAATCATTTCTGCAGCAAAATACAAATCAGTAAAAATTGTTTCTATAGCAAATCATAATTCAGTAAAATTTGTTTCTATAGCAAAAGAAAAAAAGTAAAAATAGTTTCTACAGCAAAATAAAAAATAAAAAAAACAGTAGAAAAAATGTTTCTGCAAAATAATTGAAATCAATAAGAAAAAAAATACTTTCTGCAGCAAATTGAAAAGAAAAAAAAATCTACAGCAAAATCAAAACCAGTAAAAATCGTTTCTGAACCAAAATAGAACCCAATAAAAAGATACTTTCTGCAGCAAAATCAAAATCAGTAAAAAAAAAAAAAAAAAAAAAAAAAAAAAAAAAAAAATTCCTGCGCCAAATTTAATTCAGTAAATAATATTTTTCATAGACAGTTATGAGGAAATAACAACCAAGTCTATGAGTAATGAGCTGCATGGAAATATAAGCTAATCTCCATTATTTCTCCCATAAGTTAAATCATCAAATATATCTACTACCTAACTTGGAAAATGGTAAGTTACTAACCATTATATCAAAGGAGAAACTGGGCTTGAATTCTGACGGTGAACTGACTAGCACTCGAGACATCTGAAAGAATATAATATCTTTAATTAAAAAGGTTGAATATCTATCTGTATAATCGAATGTATTATATTATTATCCTTATTATTATTATTATTATTATTATTATTATTACTTGCTAAGCTACAACCCTAGTTGGAAAAGCAGGATGCTATAAGCCCAGGGGCCTCGACAGGGAAAATAGCTCAGTTAGGAAAGGAAAAAAGGAAAAATTAATTATTTTAAGAATAGCAACAACATTAAAATAAATATTTCCTATATAAATTATAAGAATTTTAACAAAACAAAAAAAAGAGAAATTAGATAGAATAACATGCCCGAGTGTACCCTCAAGCAAGAGAACTCTAACCCAAGACAGTGGAAGACCATGGTACAGAGGCTATGGCACTACCAAAAACTAGAAAACAATGATTTGGTTTTAGAGTGTCCTTCCCCTAGAAGAGCTGCTTACCATAGCTAAAGAGTCTCTTCTACCCTTACCAAGAGGAAAGTAGCCACTGAACAATTACAGTGTGGTAGTTAACCCAGATGTTATGAAATGTCTGACGTCGTATAAAACCATTAGATGCTTCATATTGTTTGTCATATCTGTCACTTGATAAACTAACTACATGAAATACTGGTATTAATATCTTTTGACCCCATTCTGTCAACGATGTTCGCAAGACTTTTACATCACAACCTCAAATGTGGTCAGTCATTGAGGCAAATTCCAAAACAGTCATTCTTAAGATAAACACCATAAGAGTTTATCTTAACCCTTATTTGTTGCCTCAATCATTGTACATCATCATAATTTTACTCATACATTTTCAGGTATTCCCCAGTAATATCAATTCCTACATTTTCCCAAATTAAATTCTTCATTGCTACTTCTACATATGCTGTCAATAATTTGGGAGAGATGGGGTCTCCCTGTCTAACTCCCTTCTCAATTCGAATTTTCACACTATATTTATGCAGTTTTAGGATTTCTGTACTTCCTGTATACATATCTTCAAGTGTTCTAACATAATATCAATCCATTCCTTGTCTTTGAAGGGCTTTCATTACTGCTGAAGTTTTGACAGAATCAAAAGTTTTCTCATAGTCTATAATGGTTTGTTATGCTCTTGATTCTTCAATTAGCCGGTTAATTACATGGATAGTGTCAGTTGTTAGATACCCACTTCTAAATCCTGCCTGCTCTCTTGATTGATTAAATCCCATCTGTCTTTCTATACGACCTAATATGATCTTTGTAAATATTTTATATATTAGAGTAGCCTTATTGGACGATAAAAAATCGGTAAATATTTTATATATTAGAGTAGCCTTATTGGACGATAAAAAATCGGTAAATATTTTTTTGGGCTCAAGCCATGGCGTCCTGATGGAAGGTTCCTTTTTGGTAGCTTCCTTGGGTATAAAACTACTAAGATATTCCCAGAGAATTTAACCACAGGTTATCACAGAATTCTAACTTCTGGAGCGAGTATCCCAAAGGTTTCCCTTTAAGACATCGTATATCAACAGGGGACGCATGTCTGAACTCGCCACATAGCTATCTTCACCCCGAACAGAGTTAATGCTTCGGTGTGTAAGGGTTGAGAATAGCTGGGAGCCGCTCCACAGCCAATCTCACTCGTGGCTACTACTGATACTCGAGACGTAAACAAACGGGCGCCATTGCTCAAATGACGTCACGCCCGTCTTCATCCTTTGTTTAGTAGCTTGCCCTACTTAGACGGATTTTCCCTGTGCTTCATTTATCGATTTGCATCTACGTTATGTCGCTACCTTCAGCCTCACCATCTTCTGGAAAGTTGAGTACAAGGTTCCAGTATTGTTTAGTTAAGCTCTGGCCGTAAAGTAAATATTACTTTCCGAGATAATTGCTGTTTTGTGGCAGAGCTGTGCCTCTACCGGACCCGCCATTTTATGGCGTCGTTGTTGTTATGCATGCCTTATTTAGTTAGCCACAACAACGCTTCCGGCCTTATTTACTAATCGAATACATTAGTTTATTTAGTCTTCATAGCTAGGAACTTTTATATCGTGTTTCGACGCTTTTTATCGGTCATCGATTGACCTCATACCAGTCGGCTACTATAGCCCCCAGGCCAGAGCGCCTATACATAAGTGTTCATGCATGATTTTATTAGTGATCCTAGGCTAAGTTATGAAGATAGTGGCATTATTTTACAATACTTTCGACCGTGATGCAATGTTTTTTCGCCTTCAGGGACCATATAGGGGATAGGTTAGTTAGTGTCTCTTTCTAACCTAACCTACTTGTAGGACCCCTATATGCTTCCTTCATCCCCTGCCTTGGCATTCCCTCTAATTAGCCTTGATTCCCTTTCTGAGTAAAGGGATCAAGTGTCTAATGGAGTATTTATCGCCTCTCAGTCCTCCCTATGGGAATGAACCCCCCTTAGGGTTGCGTCCGAGAGTGAGGTTAGGCTAGCCCTACCTCTATGGCTAGGATTAGTCTATGACTATCCTGCGATAGCGATATGTCTTCTACCTTTCCTAGTTCAGGACTATTAGCCCTGATCTAGGTTAGGTTAGGAAGGTTTCTCTGTTCCCTGCTGAAACTGTACCCATGCACCGTTTCAGCCGATCTGCCTTATCTTAGGTTAGGGAGTGTCCTCCCTTTCCCTAGTGGCCGCTCTGGTACAGAAACCCTTCCTTGGAAGACTTCTCTCTACTCCCCTCCCCACCTATCTCTTGTATAGCCTAGCCTATGCTTAGGTTAGTCTATACCCATCTGTCCCCTGTCCTACAACTCCTCCTTAGGGTGGAGTAGTAGGGCTACCCGAGCTTCCCTGTGCAGTCCGCTCTGGTACATATACCCTTCATAGTGTCCTATGGGGTTAGTCTCTAGATGTGTTCTGCATATGGGGGGCTCCCCTCTTTGGGTGTCCCCTAGCCCTCCCTTGGGCTACCTAGCTCCCGGTCCTCAGTGACCCCTGCTCCTGGATGATAGAGCCTGTCTCTATCATGGGTACACCCTCTCAGGGGGGGGATGTCCGGAGTCCATGACTGAACTTCCTGCATCCCTCCCCCCCCCTGTCTCTCTCACTATCCGGGTGCTGGTCTCTTGCCGCCTCCACTGTCGGCGATACCCGCCTCCTACCTTGGTGACTCTCCCTACCCTTGCCGCCAGCCCCCTGTGTGCCGGGGGACTGCCGACTGCCGCCGGCTCCTACCGGCGGCTCCCCTCCCTCCTAGCTTGTCGTCCGCTCGCCGGTCGGCCGTCGGAGTGCCGGCATCTATTGCCGGCAACCCGGTTCCGCTATAACATTGTCCCAGTCACCAAACCGGCATCCTCCGACTGCCGGAGCCGCCGCTCCCCTGCCGGCGTGCCGCCGTTGTACCGGCGGCCGCCACCCTGGTATACCCTTGACTTACATATTGTCTGTCTTAATGCCAGAAACTCTGTCGGAGCGACCTCCGGCATGCCGGCGGCTTGCTGGAAACCCCCGGAGGCGTCAAGAATACTTGCACCCCCTTCTTCTAGCTATCATATGATACTGATAGTCCTATACCGCAAACAGATGGACTGTTTCCACTATTAAGATCAATACCTTGGTACTGTTCTGTTAGGGATCATGCTGTCTCTTTGCATTCTTCTAAATTCCAGCATGCTGCGTGCATCTTAGCACGGCTGGTTGCCGGAAGCAGTTACCTTAAAAGGAGGCCCTCTAGCCCCTAGTTTGGGACCGAATGATCTCGGTCCCAATCTTACCCTTGGTTTTTCCACGGAATTCCATTGCCCTATGGAACTCTAAGGAATACTATCCGGTGCCTTCGGTCTCTCGGATTATCCAAGGACAAAGCTTACGGTAACCAGCCGGGCGAGATGCATGGAGTATGTTCTCCTTTACTATTTCAATCTCTATGCATCACACCCTTCATTAAGTTAAAATTAATAATTAATATTAACTTAGTTTAAGAGCCATTCTTATGACTCCCCCATACTCATTTTCTCTTTCTTCCACAGGAGGTGCAGATGAAGTGTGACTTCGCCTTCTGCGCTGTGAAACGCCCGCAGTTTTACGGGCATACGGCTTGCAGGACTCACGCCCCTTGTGCCGACAAGAAAGGGGATCTGAAGTTTTGGAATCCACTGAACTGTACGGTCTACCAGGCTCACCTAGTTGACGCCTTCCATAACCCTCCCTCAGCGGAGGTCAGAGACATTTCTCGTGAAAAGCTACGCAAGTGGGTGCGTGGCTTCCAGAAAAATGCCACCGGACCTTACCTGGCCACCGAAGAATTGAGGTCTCTCCTGTTCCCTAAGGCCTCCCCTGATTCAGTGGTACCCAAAGACGTGATTCCCATTGTCCAACTTACAGTGGAACCTGATGTTGTCATGGCTCAGTCCATGCATGAGTGTCGCCTGGATTCCGGAGATGACGAACAGATGTCGGATGTCTCGGAAGACACGGAGAAGACGCTTATGGCTCAAGGAGCCGAAGATGACGAAGACAAGGTGGAATACGCCGAGTCGGAGCAAGAGGTCGCTCCTCCTTCCATCCCCGCTCCTACTCCTACACCGACGGAAGTGTCTATTCCGTCTACCTCCTCGACCCCGGATCCCTCTTCTTCCACTCAAGAAATGATCCGACTGATTAGAGCCGTCATGGACGACAGGTTGAAGGAGAATCAGGAGTTCATCAGGTCCATGATGGGATCCAGAGAACCGAAGAGGATTTCGGTTAAGGATCTCCCCGCTTGCTCACATGCCAACCCGTGGAGGTATGCTGAGCATATGGTTATCGCGACCGGCAGGATCTTCGTCAGCGATAAGATCGGCACGGTCCCCTTGGAAGACGTGGAGTTCTTCCCAAACTTTGAGGCCTACCCGGACTGTTACGTCCGTCTGCGTTCTGAACCTGCCTCGAAGGAAGAGACCGAACCGAAGGAAGAGATAGTGTTCGATCTCGCAAAGGCCCAGGCTATGCTAGCCACCACATTCAAGAGTAGGGGCTTTACCTGCTCTAAGCTTCCGGCCCTGAGCAAGAAGCACCCTACTTATGTCGCACCTGAAAGTGCGATTCTTCCATTCCTGGAAAAGGCCTTAGCTGCGTGCCTTAAAGCTGCGGAAGAGGGGAAAGCCTGCCCTGCACTGGAGGAGTGCAGACCCTTCTCCATAGTAACTCCCCCTGACGCTCGACACTGGAAGGATGTCCAGCATACTTTCGTCGTGGGAAAGCTAGATCCTGACGTCGCCGGACGTCAGTTTAATGAAGACCTCCCTAAGCTCAACGATCACCTCCTTCGTCGGGAACAAGATACGAAGGAGAGGCTCGCAGCATCCTTATCTCATCAAGTCCAACTTGAAATTATGGCCTGTGACACCAGAGTACCAGACCACTACATGGTACTCTCCAAATCCCACCTGATGACCGTGATGAAGGACTTGTACCACTTCATAAAGGCTCGGAGAGCCTGTCGTGAATTCGTGTTTGCAGGTGCCACCGTGAAACACGAACCCCGGAGGCTGATTTCCTCCAACATCTGGGGTAAACACCTCTTTCCTTCTGACCTCGTGAAGGAAATCACCGACAGAGCCGCCACGGAGAATAGGAACCTTCTCCACAAGTGGGGCATGTCCAGGAAAAGGAAACCCTCTCAGGACGACGGACCTCAACCTAAGAGGAAATCCCAAAAACAGAAACCCCAGCAACGTCAACAAAGACGTCAGTTTCCGGGACCCGCTACCTCCCAAGTGGTTGCCCAACCACAACAGACCTTTCAATTGGTCCCCCAACCGGTGTTGTCACAGTCACCGGTCTTCACCCCTGCTTTCGAGCAACAGTCAACTACCTTTCGTCCCAAAGGTAGAGGCTCATACAGGGGTGCAAGCAAAGACGCTTCTCGCCGTCCCTCCAGAGGCAGAGGAGGAAAGGGAGCTAGCGGCCGAGGCAGCAAGCCCTCGGGACACCAGAAGCAATGAAGTGCTTCCGGTGGGAGGAAGACTCCGCCAATTCCAGGATCGTTGGACCTTCGATCCCTGGGCACACAGCATCGTCAAGAAGGGTCTAGGCTGGAGTTGGACTCAACCACCCCCAATCTTCCAGCAATTCTTCCAACAATCAACCCCTCTTCTGGAAGAATATGTCCTAGATCTCTTGAACAAGAAGGTGATAAGGAAGGTAAAGTCCACCAGGTTCCAAGGGAGACTGTTTTGTGTCCCCAAGAAAGACTCAGACAAACTCAGAGTCATTCTGGACTTATCCCCCCTCAACAAGTTCATAGCGAACGACAAGTTCAAGATGCTGACTCTTCAACAGATAAGGACCCTTCTGCCTCGAGGTTCCTACACGGTCTCCATAGACCTGGCGGATGCCTACTGGCACGTTCCAATGAACCATCACGCTTCCTCCTACCTAGGATTTCGACTCCAAAGGAAAAGCTACGCCTTCCGGGCCATGCCCTTCGGCCTCAACGTGGCCCCTCGGATCTTCACAAAACTGGCGGATGCCATAGTACAACAGCTCCGCCTACGAAACGTCCAGGTGATGGCCTACCTCGACGACTGGCTAGTCTGGGCTCCATCGCCCGAAGATTGTGTAAAATCTTGCAACAAAGTCACCCAGTACCTAGAACACCTGGGATTCAAGATCAACGAGAAAAAATCTCGCCTCTCTCCAGCTCAGAAGTTCCAGTGGTTGGGAATCCACTGGAACCTTCAGTCACACCGCCTTTCCATCCCCCAGAAGAAAAGGAAGGAAATAGCAGGGTCTGTCAAGCGACTGCTGAAATCCAAACGCATTTCAAGACCCCAGCAGGAACGAGTTCTAGGCTCTCTACAGTTCGCCTCAGTGACAAACCCAGTGCTTCGCGCACAGCTAAAGGATGCCGCGGGAGTCTGGAGACGTTCGGCATCCATCGCTCGAAGAGACCTCAAGAGACGGCTTCCAAACAGACTGCGACTTCTCCTAAAGCCGTGGTCAGAAGCAAAGGCCCTGAAAAGGTCCATTCCTCTCCAACACCCTCCTCCATCACTCAACATCCACACGGACGCTTCGCTGGAGGGTTGGGGAGGTCACTCCCACCAAAAACAGGCTCAAGGCACCTGGTCTCCCCTGTTCAAGACGTTCCACATAAACATCTTGGAGGCCATGGCGGTCCTTCTAACCCTAAAGAAGTTATCCCCGCCGCCCTCGATCCACATCCGTCTGACCCTAGACAACTCGGTGGTAGTTCGTTGTCTCAATCGCCAAGGCTCAAGATCGCCCCAGATAAATCAGGTGCTTCTCCCAATCTTCCGTCTGGCAGAGAAGAAGAAGTGGCACCTGTCTGCAGTTCACCTACAAGGATTCCGCAACGTGACAGCGGATGCTCTATCTCGGACAAACCCGATAGAGTCGGAATGGTCTCTAGACGCAAGATCGTTCTCCTTCATCTCTCACCAAGTCCCAGAACTTCAGATAGATCTCTTTGCAACGAGCGACAACAATCAACTTCCTCGGTATGTGGCCCCGTACGAGGACCCCAAAGCAGAAGCAGTGGATGCCATGTCACTGGATTGGAACAGATGGTCCAAGATCTACCTGTTCCCCCCCACCAACCTTCTGTTGAAAGTCCTCTCCAAACTGAGAACCTTCAAAGGGACAGCGGCCCTAGTGGCTCCCAAGTGGCCTCGGAGCAACTGGTACCCCCTGGTCCTGGAGCTGCAGCCCAAGCTGATCCCTCTCCCGGGCCCAGTTCTCTCTCAACAAGTACAGAAGTCGACTATCTTCGCTTCATCATCGAAAATCAAGGACCTTCATCTCATGATTTTCTCTCCCTAGCCGCAAAGAAGAGGTTTGGGATCTCGAAGAAAAGTCTGGACTTCCTAGAGGAATACAAGACCGAATCCACAAGACGGCAATATGAATCATCCTGGAGGAAATGGGTCTCCTTCGTCAAGACAAAAAATCCTAAAGAAATCACGATTGATTTCTGCATGTCCTTCTTTATTCACCTTCATGGACAGGGATTAGCAGCCAATACGATATCAACCTGCAAATCGGCCTTGACCAGACCAATTCTATATGCTTTCCAAATTGATCTGTCCAGCGACATCTTCAACAAACTACCGAAAGCATGTGCTCGCCTACGCCCAGCACCCCCACCGAAACCGATCTCCTGGTTACTAGACAAGGTGCTCCATTTCGCCTCCAACTTAGACAATGATTCATGCCCTCTCAAGGATCTGACTCAGAAAGTTATATTTCTCTTTGCTCTCGCTTCAGGAGCTCGAGTCAGCGAAATAGTGGCATTATCAAGAGAGGATGGACACATCCTGTTTACCGATACAGGTGAAGTTACCCTCTCCCCTGATCCGACGTTTCTCTCCAAAAATGAATTACCCACCAAAAGATGGGGCCCTTGGAGAATATGCCCCCTGAAGGAGGATGCCTCTCTATGTCCAGTAGAGAGCCTCAAGGTCTATCTTCGCAGAACTTCAAACTTTGGTGGAGGCCAACTCTTCAAAGGAGAAACATCGGGCAGCGACCTGTCACTGAAACAATTAAGAGCGAAAATCACCTACTTCATTCGCAGAGCGGATCCTAACAGTACACCCGCTGGTCATGATCCTAGAAAAGTGGCATCATCTCTGAATTTCTTTCAGAGTATGGACTTTGAAAGCCTTAAAAACTTCACGGGTTGGAAGTCCTCGCGAGTTTTCTTTAAACATTATGCGAAACAAGTGCACGAAGTCAAACATTTTGTGGTAGCCGCAGGTAGTGTTATGAAACCTGCACCTAACTCTGCGTAGAACAGTGAGTTACTTGGGACTCTAACTCTTCGGGTGCCTATGTTGACCCTCGAGCGATTTATAGTGATGTCGAAAACACTTAGTGCTTTTATAACTGTTCTTATCCCAGGTGAAATGTCATAGTTGTCACACAAGTGCCGCATGCCCTGAGCATGACGTGTTTTTTAATCAAAGACTTGCGTTCCTCGAGAACGAGTGCCTACTAATAAACTTGAAATTCCTTTTCAGATTCAAGAGCAAGTCTTTATTACTATGTACATTATAATTACTGTAAATGAACTTTACTTATTGCTGTAAATTATTTAATTTCTGCATTTGTGAAATAAAATTTCTATTTTATTACCTGTGCGTCTCAATCAGCTCCTACTTACTATGAAATACATGCCTGTCATAGTTTTATTATCCCCCCTTTTCCTTATGGTTATGAAGAAATTAAGATGCTAACTCTTAATTTATATTCACTCTGATTATGTAAGGTTCCAACACGAATACTTACTTTTAATACCAGGGAGATGAACCATCACTCTCAATACACAGTGCCCAACCACCACTGGTCTAATTTTCAGAATGTTCCTATACAAATACCAAACATTCGGCTTCATCTCCAAGTTCTTCAAGTTCTTCTATCAGGATGAATAGCCCTTCAATACCACTTTGACGTCGGCATGGCCCATGGGAACTTCACTGCCAAGGGGGGCAGGATGCTTCTTCCCTATGGTCCTTTATCAAAGATTACTATGCTGTTTTGTCAATGCCTTGGCACTTACTATTAGGGGAAAATCTACCACGATACATTGATTCTCTGGTATTCTTCCATCAGGACGCCATGGCTTGAGCCCAAAAAACGGATTTTGAGCGAAGCGAAAAATCTATTTTTGGGTGAGATAGCCATGGCGTCCTGATGGACCCTCCCTGCTACTTCGTCCAGTTTTAGATCCCACCCTGTTCTACTGTATCATGGTGATGGGCAAGCAACTGGCTTTAGGATGAAGACGGGCGTGACGTCATTTGAGCAATGGCGCCCGTTTGTTTACGTCTCGAGTATCAGTAGTAGCCACGAGTGAGATTGGCTGTGGAGCGGCTCCCAGCTATTCTCAACCCTTACACACCGAAGCATTAACTCTGTTCGGGGTGAAGATAGCTATGTGGCGCGTTCAGACATGCGTCCCCTGTTGATATACGATGTCTTAAAGGGAAACCTTTGGGATACTCGCTCCAGAAGTTAGAATTCTGTGATAACCTGTGGTTAAATTCTCTGGGAATATCTTAGTAGTTTTATACCCAAGGAAGCTACCAAAAAGGAACCTTCCATCAGGACGCCATGGCTATCTCACCCAAAAATAGATTTTTCGCTTCGCTCAAAATCCGTTTATATATTAGAGTAGCCTTATTGGACGATAAAAAATCGGTAAATATTTTATATATTTGAGTAGCCTTATTGGACGATAAAAAATCGGTAAATATTTTATATATTTGAGTAGCCTTATTGGACGACAAAAAATCGGTAAATATTTTATATATTAGAGTAGCCTTATTGGACGATAAAAAATTGGTAAATATTTTATATATTAGAGTAGCCTTATTGGACGATATAAATTCAAGTCTTTTATGTCTCCCTTTTTGATAATTAGTATAATGAAAGTTTTCCCAAGCTGTATGTATAGAGCATTCTTACAGACAATTTGTGTATAGTTCAGGGAGTTTTACTACTATGAAATCTTCTCCATCTATCATCAAATCAATTGTTAGAAGAGACTCTTAAGCTATGGTAAGCAGCTCTTCTAGGAGAAGGACAATCCAAAATCAAACCATTGTTCTCTATTCTTGGGTAGTGCCATAGCCTCTGTACCATGGTCTTCCGCTGTCTTGGGTTAGAGTTCTCTTGCTTGAGGGTACACTTGGGCACAATATTCTATCTAATTTCTCTTCTTGTTTTGTTAAAGTTTATATAGGAGATATTTTAATGCTGTTACTCTTCTTAAAATATTTTACTTTTCCTTTTTTCCTTTCCTCACTGGGCTATTTTCCCTGTTGGAGCCCTAGGGCTTATAACATCCTGCTTTCCCAACTAGGGTTGTAGCCTAGCGAGTAATAATAAATAATAATAGGCCATCCTCTCCTATTGCTTTGCCTGTTTCCATGCCTTTTAATATTTATTTCACTTTTCCTACCGCTATGTTTGGTACCGACTCGGGTGTTTCATTATTTCTATTGACAAAGTTATTTCTTATATCACTATTGTATAGAAATCCTTGGAATTTTTATCACTCCATCTCTTTGTTTAATATTCTCATTTTCATGCTTTTAGCAAACATATATCAAATTGGTGAACAAAATACTTGGAACAGAACACCAACATATGTTTGCTTTCTTCTTCTTTGTCTGCATCTTTTCCCACCTTTATGGTATGGTCATGTCATGAGAAAAGATGAACAGTATATTTGGAGGGGAATGATGGAAATGGAGGTACAGGGAACGAGAAGGAGAGGGAGACCAAAGCGAAGGTGGGTGGACTATATCAAGGATGACCTTCGCGGTGATGAAATGTGGGACAGAGGTGGATGGAGAACGCTGGCCAGAAACATCGACCCCACATAAAGGTGGGAAAAGATGCAGTCAAAGAAGAAGAAAGCAAACATATGTTGGTGTTCTGTTCCAAGTATTTTGTTTGCTTTCTTCTTCTTTGTCTGCATCTTTTCCCACCTTTATGGTATGGTCATGTCATGAGAAGAGATGAACAGTCTATTGGGAGGAGAGTGATGGAAATGGAGGTACAGGGAAGGAGAAGGAGAGGGAGACCAAAGCGAAGGTGGATGGACTGTATCAAGGATGACCTTCGATCAAAGGGATTAACCGGTGATGAAGTGTGGGACAGAGGTAGATGGAGAACGCTGGCCAGAAGCATCGACCCCACATAAAGGTGGGAAAACATGCAGACAAAGAAGAAGAAAGCAAACATATGTTGGGGTTCTGTTCCAAGTCTTTTGTTCACCAAGTTGATGCTTTTTCTTTCTTTATTGTTTCTTCAATTTTTGCCTGATTTTGTTTACCAACGTTTTGGGTTTTATTTTACTTTTCTGGATAGGTCTGCTAATTCTATTTTATCTCTTGGATTTGACCTTCATTTCCAATTTGTTTTTTATTAGATTTTTGGTCTTTTCTGATTTGTGATAGTTTTCCTTGATCTTGTTTAGGAACTTTTCCATCTACCTTTCAAGCTTAAATTACAGTCCATTTCTTCTTTACTTGCTTCCATCATTTCAACATTACACACACATATTTTATATCCATCCATCCATATACCAAGGCACTTCCCCCAATTTTGGGGGGTAGCCGACATCAACAAGAAACAAAACAAAAAAAGGGGACCTCTACTCTCTACGTTCCTCCAGCCTAACCAGGGACTCAGCTGAGTTCAGCTGGTACTGCTAGGGTGCCACAGCCCAACCTCCCACATTTTCCACCACAGATGAAGCTTCATACTGCTGAGTCCCCTACTGCTGCTACCTCCGCGGTCATCTAAGGCACCGGAGGAAGCAGCAGGGCCTACCGGAACTGCGTCACAATCGCTCGCCATTTCATTCCTATTTCTAGCACGCTCTCTTGCCTCTCTCACATCTATCCTCCTATCACCCAAAGCTTTCTTCACACCATCCATCCACCCAAACCTTGGCCTTCCTCTTGTACTTCTCCCATCAACTCTTGCATTCATCACCTTCTTTAGCAGACAGCCCTTTTCCATTCTCTCAACATGGCCAAACCACCTCAACACATTCATATCCACTCTAGCCGCTAACTCATTTCTTACACCCGTTCTCACCCTCACCACTTCGTTCCTAACCCTATCTACTCGAGATACACCAGCCATACTCCTCAGTCACTTCATCTCAAACACATTCAATTTCTGTCTCTCCATCACTTTCATTCCCCACAACTCCGATCCATACATCACAGTTGGTACAATCACTTTCTCATATAGAACTCTCTTTACATTTATGCCCAACCCTCTATTTTTTACTACTCCCTTAACTGCCCCCAACACTTTGCAACCTTCATTGACTCTCTGACGTACATCTGCTTCCACTCCACCATTTGCTGCAGCAACAGACCCCAAGTACTTAAACTGATCCACCTCCTCAAGTAACTCTCCATTCAACATGACATTCAACCTGGCACCACCTTCCCTTCTCGTACCTTACTCTTACCCACATTAACTCTCAACTTCCTTCTCTCACACACCCTTCCAAATTCAGTCACTAGTCGGTCAAGCTTCTCTTCTGTGTCTGCTACCAGTACAGTATCATCCGCAAACAACAACTGATTTATCTCCCATTCATGATCATTCTCGCCTACCAGTTTTAATCCTCGTCCAAGCACTCGAACATTCACCTCTCTCACCACTCCATCAACATACAAGTTAAACAATCACGGCGACATCACACATCCCTGTCTCAGCCCCACTCTCACCGGAAACCAATCGCTCACTTCATTTCCTATTCTAACACATGCTTTACTACCCTTGTAGAAACTTTTCACTGCTTGCAACAACCTTCCACCAACTCCATATAACCTCATCACATTCCACATTGCTTCCCTATCAACTCTATCATATGCTTTCTCCAGATCCATAAACGCAACATACACCTCCTTACCTTTTGCTAAATATTTCTCGCATATCTGCCTAACTGTAAAAATCTGATTCATACAACCCCTACCTCTTCTAAAACCACCCTGTACTTCCAAGATTGCATTCTCTGTTTTATCCTTAATCCTATTAATCAGTACTCTACCATACACTTTTCCAACTACACTCAACAAACTAATACCTCTTGAATTACAACACTCATGCACATCTCCCTTACCCTTATATAGTGGTACAATACATGCACAGACCAAATCTACTGGTACCATTGACAACACAAAACACATATTAAACAATCTCACCAACCATTCAAGTACAGTCACAGCCCCTTCCTTCAACATCTCAGCTTTCACACTATCCATACCAGATGCTTTTCCTACTCTCGTTTCATCTAGTGCTCTCCTCACTTCCTCTATTGAAATCTCTCTCTCATTCTCATCTCCCATCACTGGCACCTCAACACCTGGAACAGCAATTATATCTGCCTTTTATATTATATATACCGTATATATATATATATATATATATATATATATATATATATATATATATATATATATATATATATATATATATATATATATATATACACTATGCATATAGATATCTTTATAATAACGTTCATGTCAACCTCTCACTTTCATAGTGTTAAGTCATGGAAGAGGTTCCCTCCCAATTGCCTGTTCACATTAAACATGAATTTTATTAAAAGATTTTCTTTATCCCCCAATTTCTTTAATTATCTAAACTTCTTGCAGCTCTTCATTCAGTTACCTCTCTAACCTTCTTGCAGCTCTTCATTCTGTTACCTCTCTAACCTTCTTGCAGCTCTTCATTCAGTTACCTCTCTAACCTTCTTGCAGCTCTTCATTCAGTTACCTCTCTAACCTTCTTGCAGCTCTTCATTCTGTTACCTCTATATCTACTGCTGTTCTTTCTTCTTCTTCCTCATATGCCAACTATGAAAATCTTTCCAGCCTTTAGACACTACATCTCTCTGAAATTTAAGATTTCCGTTGGATTTGTGTACCTCCAAATGTTTGTAAGTTCAGGATCTTCTATATGATTTTAAAAAAGTATATTTTGTAGAAAAACAGTACTGTACCTACTGTATTGTACTAAATTTCATAAATAGTTTCTATACACCCGTGAGGGTTTCCAGTGAATTTTAGTTGGGCGTGTTGTCAATAGATGGCACTGATCTGAGTGCTAATGTACACAAGTTTTTTTTTTTGTAGAGAAACTTTCCAGTCTTCCTTTTACTGTCTTAGCTTCTAACCTTGAAATACCATGAGACTTTTTATTCAAGCAAGCAGACAAATTCCTGTCTCACTTCGCCTTTCCGTATTCTAATAAAAAGTCGACATTCTACTGGGATCAAAGTTAACCAGTCACTGTAGCTCAATGATTCTTTAAAGGTTTAAATGCTGCTCATGAATGGCAGAGGCAAGGAACAATGACACTGTCCTATCAAGCAGGACAATGCCCTAGAGACTGACCATAAATACAGATGATCAGTGCCCAAGCTAGGACTAAGGAGGGCCAGGCAATGGCTGCTGATTACTCAGCAGACAGACCTATAGGCTCCCCCAAACACCCCATCCATAGCTCACAAGGATGGTGAGGTTGCAGCGACCAAAGGAGCTAATGTGTTACCACATAGGTCACCACAACCCTTTGAAAGGGCATTGCCAGTTTGTTCTCCACCAAACCACCGAAGATTTAGAAAAATTTCTTTAGGCTTAGCCTTTTCATTTATGCGTTTCAATAATGTACAAGTATTACCTTCCTTTCACTTTCCTTGTGACCACCGGAATCTCGAGAAAGAAACAACTTTAGGTCAATACCTCGAGACCAGGACAATTTTCTTCAAAGTAAGCTTTTAAGGACATCAGAATGCACTACTCCCTCAAAGAGATTCATCTTCCTCATTTTCTTAACTGTCACAGCTTGTCTCTTTCTATAAAAGCAAGTGTTCCCGTTGCCTGGCTTTACATAGCCATTACATTCCTACTTCTTTTTCAATCAGGGTTCCAGTTCATCAAGTTTCGATTTCTCAACACATTTTTACTCCAGAGCTCCCTTTTCCCATCACATTGCTTTTCTTATCTCTCACATAATTTATCATTCAGGCTATGCAAATGTAATAGGATTGTTAAGAAACAATTATTGAAATAACACTTCACTAATGCTAAACCATTACTATAACTGAATGACTAACGAACACCTCATATCTGTCAAAGCTAGATCAGACTGAAGTAGACAAAGAATAACTTGGTTTACTATAGGAGGTATAAGAGATTACAGACAAATGTACACACCTACCAGTAACTAACTTCTTCATTTTGACCCCTGGTAAAGACATGCTGACATTCAAAACAGGTTTGCCGAGGCGAACTACCATTAGTTATAAGCTCCTTTGATTGGCAAGGTAGTACACTATTTGATCACTCTCTTGTTATAGATCTTTTTGTTGGCCTACATGTATACTGAATGTTTTGCATATCCTTTACATATTCTCTTCTTTGCCTCCAGACAGCAAGATATTCTATTATATTTAGTCACTGATTCCTCAAAAGGGGCACTCATCCAAGGTGCTTATTTCAGGTTTCAAGAAACCAGTCATTATGGAGCAAGATGTCATTCCTAAGACAATGGGGGGAGCAGTATGTATTAGAATTGAGCGCCCTCTTACTCATATATCTGGTTATTAATATGCATGTTATGAGAATCAGGTCATAAAATTTTGTGGAAGGCATAAACTTTAGTGTTTCATCTATTAAAATCCAGACTTGGATCAGTTCATTGTATCTTCGATTGTCTTTTTTCCACTAAGGCTAAGAAAGAGGATAAAAATGTCTCCTTTGGGCTTCGTGATGTTAATGCTCAACAAAGGGAGTTGTTAACTTTTTCCTCTCAAGTGCTGTTAACTTTGCTTCTGAATCAGGCAATGAGAAAATCATAAGTGAAGCTACTCAAAAGTCTGGTCATTGCTTGGACCTAGTATATATTGATTCCCTATTGTTATAACATGCAAGGTTGGTCCTCCAGTTGGAAGATATTATCATAGTCTGGTTTTGTTCGTACATTAATGAAAACTGAACAACATCCTTTATGTGTTTTACTCTTGTAAGATATACAGTATATAAATTTATAATCTTAATCAGACTTAAATCCCATTTCTAATTATCTTTAATATTAGAATTTGTCACGATTGTATAAAGGGGTTGAACCTGTTATTCTAATGAAAATCTGGTAACATAATTGATTGGTGTATTCCTTATGTTAAAATACAGAATCATGACAAATTTTAGTTCAATTATGATAGTAGCAATCATTTTTAGGAAAAAAAAAACAGGGGCTTATCACTTTTGGAAAAATAATAGATCATATTTGACTTGGAATATCCATACTTACCCGAGAGTTGTTGCTCAGTGAGCTCATGGTTAAAATAAAAAGGAATACCTACAATTTGACCATAAAAGTAACCATTACTGATACAACCCTGGAGCACAAACTGTGGGCTACCCTTAAATCTGCAATCCTTTATGTAGACTTCAACTTTGCTTAAAGCACATGGCTCTTGTCATTCACTATTCAAAGGAATAGGCAACTCATTTGGCTGAAGTAATCTTTATAGATTAGGAAATCTTTATTCCTACCGTTAGTGCGTTATGTTGGTTATGGGTTCCAGGTGGGATATGTTGGTTATGAGTACTAGGTGTGTTATGTTGGTTATAGATACCGAGTGCGTTAAGTAGGTTATGGGTACCGGATGCACGAGCACCAATACCGATACATCAACTTGAGAACAGGTATGTTCCCGGTAGGCATCCTCTTACCTCACGAACAAAGTTAGTTTGGACACTGGAATTTATCTGCCAAGTAATTTGTGGACCCTTTGTGCAGGGAAATCCTGTGAGGGATAATCATGCTTGTAAATTCTGCGCGAGTGGTGATCACGGTCTGGCAAGTTCGTGCGTGTGGGTGATTGTACGCATGAACAATAGGAGCTGTAGACTATCATGCATGTGAAGCTTGCGCTCATGGATGATCCCGTGCATGAATGATTGTAGGTGTAGATGATTGTGTGTGAGGATGATCTTGTTCATGAAGTTTGTGCATGTGCAAGCTTGTGCATAAGCCATTGTGGGAATGGACAATTGTAAAAGTGGATGATCAGGTTTGCGGAGCTCGTACGAGTAGACGATTGTGCGTGTGGTAATTGTGCGCACAGTGGTTTTAGTGCACCCAAAGGTGATCGTGCACGTATTGATCCTTCAGCCTTTGCAAAAATAACTACAGTAGTGGTGTTGAAGATTTGTTCTTTTCTCTCTGTTACTTACATTTCATTTAGATACAGTACTGTATAGTGTTTACAGTACATTACAGTACAGTATGCATGCAAATAGAGTACACTACTGTACTTCACATGGAAGCTTGTTGATGTAAAATATCTGATTTTTATAAAGTGATAGCAGGGTGTAAATACTTTTCCATGTTAGACTTGTTGAAGGAATGTATAATCCAACTTATAAGGTGAAAATCAGTCCTACGTTGAAAATCGAGCTACACCGATTATCGACCTACATCAAAATGCGACCTTCGCTGAAAATCAACCTTCGTAGAAACTCGACCAACGTCAGGTCTCTTGGAACGATGTAGGGCAGAGTATTACTGTACTACTAAAAATAATTTACTCTAAGCATGAAATCAAATTCTAATATGAACTAACTTCACTACTGTACAATACCACACCTCTCTTCAAAGTTATTTTACAAATACAGTATCTCTTTTACTAACAATATAAATGAGTTAGTATGCTACTTAATTCTAATACTTACTATAAACCACAGAGGAATGACCTATGAACCCACAATTCTACTCTACAAACTTTTAAAACAAATATACCTTCACAAGCGGAATTGTAGGTCTCTTGTGAAGAACACACCCTACAGACCCTTACCTTTAAAGGTTTTAAAGGCAGCTCATGAATGGCAGAAGCAAGGGACAGTGACATTGCCCTATCAAGCAGGACAATGCCCTAGAGACTGACTATATATACATATGATCAGTGCCCAAGCCCCCTCTCCACCTAAGCTAGGACCAAAAGGGGCCAGGCAATGGCTGCTGATGACTCGGCAGATAGACCAATGGGCTCCCCCAAATCCTCTATCCTTAGGTCACAAGGATGGTAAGGTTACAGGGACCAAAAGAACTAACGAGTTTGAGCGGGACTCGAACCCTAGTCTAGCGATCACCAGTCAGGGACGTTACCACGTAGGCCACTACAGCCCTTTGTGGATAAACGACCGTTACTCCCAATCAAAATTATTACCCAAAGAAACCGGTCTAAAATTACGTCTACAAAATAAAAGACAAATCATTCATGTATCTTTCATTGAGCCTTATCATACATCATTTACAAAACAATTCAGATTTATAATAAATTATCTACATACAAATTTTACAACAGAATGAACAAGATCTATACAAAATACAATATTGCATGAAAAAAAATTACCAATAATTTTGTTGACTTTATCTTCGGCCTTTCTTCTTTGCTGGCTCTGCTTCATCTAGTTCCTGGAACTGGGCTACGAGAGCTTCCATCACCGTCTCGCTTGCCGGTGCATAACGAGAATATTCCATACTGAATTCGCCTTTCCCTTGCGTGGAAGATCTCAATTCGGATGAATAGCCAAACATGTTATTAAGAGGAACCTGGGGAAATATACAGATGTTGTTTTACATGCTGAACATTATACAAAAATATAAAATACATTTGTAGGAAAAATACTCTACAAAAACCAAATTTTATTTTCATCATTCATAATAATGCAATAAGAAATTAGTTTTCTATGCTTTTTTTCTGTCCTGAATTCACATCTTTTGTTATAAATATAAAATATCATATTGATCTAAAACTAGAAACTAGTCTCAATAGAGAATCACTGCTTACAATACAAGAGCACTGAGTCCAAGATCTTTAAGTAGTTTAAATAGATCAAATACTGTAAGGATTATTTTTCCTTAGTAAGTAATGAAGGGAAACTAAATACTCATCCTTTGTATTAACCATAATTTATAGGTATTCACGATTACTAAAAAATTCTTTTCCAATTCTAACAAAGAAAATCATCAGCTGACTGACCGACTCATAATCAATGAGACTTCTGTTATTCAGAAAACTACAAGATATGACAGTAAAATTATGAAGTCCAATAGACAGCCAAGAAAATTAGAAATATGGGCATAGATAAAGACATGTATGTGACAGATCTTTAGACTAAAGGTATTATTATTATTACTTGCTTTGTCTCACAGGATTATAATACAGGAGATAGGGTTCCCACCCCCCTCGTCCCGTGAGAGGTCCCCTTTTTTGTTTCATTGTTTGATGTCGGCTAACCCCCAAAATTGGGGGAAGTGCCTTGGTATATGTATGAATGTATTACTTGCTAAGCTACAACCCTAGTTGGAAAAGCAGGAATGCTATAAGCCTAGGGGCCCCAACGGGGAAAATAGCCCAGTGAGGAAAGGAAACAAGGAAAAATAAAATATCTTAAGAACGGTAACATCATCTAAATATTTCCTGTATACACTATAAAAACTTTAACAAAACAAGAGAGAGAAACCAAATAGAATAGTGTGCCTGAGTGTACCCTCAAGCATGGGGAAAAAGGACAGCGGAGAAAACTCATTAATACTAACTTCTGATATGGAAAATCAGCCACACAAGATCTTGATGACAAATGACGAAGGTTTACGACTAAGCTAGAAAATTGAAGCACTTTCTCTCTCTCAAATGTGACGGAAAATCATGCATACAACGTGTGAACTAAACTGAAAATACCGTTTCAGCCGCGTAGCTACTTACTTCTGCGTAAAGGGAGAACCAGCCTTCATTTGCATCAGTACCAGTGATGATTCCACTGCGTTTATTCAAATGCGACATTACAGCACCTTGGAACTCTTCTGGGGCTGTAATTTCAACCGACATGATAGGTTCCAGGATAATCCAAGAGCCATCTTCGTAAGCTGAAAGCATTAGACAAGGCAACTTATTAAACTGCTTCTCAAAACATTCTTAAATGTCTTCAGACAACTTAAACTGGTTCTTAAAACATTCTTAAACATCTTAAGATAAGATTAAAAATTTTCATTAGAAACATTCTTTACAGATACAGTTCAAAGTTCAGACTGTTATTTTATACAATTCATTCTAATTTGTACTCTAATGTGTATACTTTGTACAATATACACATTAATACAAATTCCAACAATCACTAGATTTTTACACATCTCTGTATCCTAGTGTTTTAAGTATAAGATATAAATTGAAAAAACCTAATAATTACTCTACTAACATTATCAATCATTAGAAAATACATATGAATACTAAATTCTGCTAAAGTAAGTTAATAGCATAAACAAAAACAAATCATGTAGAAAATGAATGATCATATAAAATGAATGACTGAAATAACTAAGGCAAACCCATATAATCCAAAATTTGAGAAAACAATGACATCAAAAAGCCAACAGGTACATAATTAGTGAGACCTGTATTGGGAACATGAAGGAATCTAACGTGCATGTGCCAACCTATCAGGAGAAGCCAGCTAGCTGTCTTCTTCATATCATTGGGATTTGAGTGTCGAGCGACTCGCACAGAGAAATAAAAAGGTTTTGTCAAATGTAGTGAAGTTCTGCGAAATGATGAGGGCTATTTGCATAACCTGGTGTGATGTGCAATAATCCCTCAAACATTTAGTGAAGTGATCGTAAAATAACTTGTCTTTATTAAATTATATGGCCAGTTTCGTTTTTTATAAAGAAAAACCGTTCGTAAGTTGTCACTTGTATATTGAAAAGGAGGTAAACTCGCCAGTAAATGGGGTCTTCGAAAGCGCTACGTCTATTTTTAACAATATGTCATGATTAACAGTTGTTATAGCTGTCCAGAAACATCATTCGAATACAGTTGTTATAACTAAAAACGTTTGAGGCAATACGGACAAAAGACTTAAAACAACAGCACCATCACACGACTTTCAAAGTCAAGTGGTGATGAAGTAAAGTTCATGACATAAATGGAGCCCAATGAAGAAGAATTTTCAAAAAGGAAATTAACTTTGTGAAAACTAGATATCTAATTCCTGTTTGCAATCCAATAACACAAACTCCAATATACAAGTAAATCCCATAAACATAAAAGAAAATACATAGAGGAGTCTTTTACAAAATGTGAAAATAAGAATTGTGCTTGTTTTAAATCCATATCATAATAAAAGAACAGCCAGGAGCAGTTTGGTTCATGCCCAAATTGTCTTTTTTAATATAAAACTCGTCCTAAAACTATCTATTTATTGACGAGAGAGAGAGAGAGAGAGAGAGAGAGAGAGAGAGAGAGAGAGAGAGATTTACCTTGCTTCATAGCTCCAACTGCTGCCATTATGAACGATATTTCATTAGAATCTACCATATGGTTGGCACCATCAAGGAGACGGAAACGTACACCAGATATTTTATGTCCCGTAAGATGACCTGAAAATAAAGAAAATAATCAAGGAATGGGTGTATATCCACCACGATTAAGTCACAAACAAAATACTGTACTTGATGGATTATCACTATAATTATTTATATATATATGATTATCATTGTTATATGTACCTTTATTGCTAATACACATTTAGCATATATGTTGTGTTAGGAATACATGTATGCAAGTATTCTCGTTTATTGGAGCATAGGGAATACTATGTAGCATTTATATTGTCTCATGTGGCATGCATTTCATATTTTAATTATCTGGCATTATTGCAACCAGTTTCTCCCGTAGCCCGCCACTGTTCACAGCTCCTCCAGTGTATTACGTTAATTTTGATTATTTTCACTTATTATATGGCTTAAGAACTTACGCAAGTGTTTCTGTGAAAACCTTATTTACTTTATATCTAATGATAACTAAGAGTACTGAATTCATTTTCTATTATAACAAGGAATTTATATAGTAATTACACAGGTGTAAAATGTTTTTAACTATATGGTCTGGTTAAACTATGTACACTTATATAAATAATAACAACTACCATAATGATAATACTGTAATAAAGCCATTTTTTATTCATCTGCTATGCTTCAAGAGCCAGTTTGTTGACAAAAAAATAAAACTAAACAAAATTAAGGCTGGATTAACACTAATCCCAAACCCCCTTTAGTCATGCAATACATTACTACCAGGTTTCTACTATATAGCCCTTGTTTACAACCCTAATCTTACATTTGCTCGAGATGTCACGAGTAGGAGGGTGTAAATATGAATACAGGGTAGGTACTGAAATAGAGATCTTACTAGGGAAATTTGCTTTCTTTGAAAGAGTCCTCCTAATATTCATATGTTGAATACCATATTTGGTAAGATGGGGTGATAGTGGTAACTATGTGTGGATAGTGATTGTAAACCTATCCTCTCCTGTTTTTATTTTTTATTTTCTCAGGATAGTGACACATTTTCTATTTTTCTTCTCAGTGTAAAGGGTGAGAAAACATGGTTTACTGTATGTATCTACAGTAACAATAATTAGCCACATCTAGGGCATGTAGTACAATCAAGAACAAGTTATAAACAATAGCAAAAAAGGAGTTAATACTTCTTCTATACGCGATTACACTCACGAAAACTCAATACAGTTTATCATAGCTAAAAAGGGAGGATACTTTAAAGGCAAGATACCTCTTAAGTTCCAGCTAACATGTCCTGTGCAGTGTCTAAAGGACCAGACGTACAGCATGTGGAGTATATGATTTCGTACCCTTTAAATAAATTGCATCTCAAAAGGACTAGCTAACTTAATACTATCCATAGACATAGTTGATTCCTTCCAGGAAGAGCAATTAGAAGTCTTATGCTTAAATTACTGCAGAGGAAGCAAAGTTAGAATCGGCAGATGGACGTTCACCAAAGTATTGAACGGAGAGAGAGCGAGCTAGGGACAGGTGCACACAATTCAGTGGGATATGAAGCCTCTGCAAGGATTGACACTAGCAGCAAGCTAGAAAGCAGCCAGTGGTGGCAAGCAATATTCCCGACACATGTACTCCTAGTCACTGGGGTTTAGGAGAATACATTAGCACTGTGGAAGGATCTAGAGTAAATTACAATTGTTGAGTTGCTAATAATTTTCTACTTTGATTCATCTCACTGCAGTTTAGCTTGAATTTACGTGTGAACTAGAGGTAGAGACTTGAGGAAATAGGAATGGTTGGAGGGGGTGTAGGAGGACTACAGACAGAGGCGATGGCATCACAATCTGCTTCCTAAAACCACTGAATATCTGATCTATTTGTATCTTTTCTACTTCCTTTATGTCCATTGCCTTTTTCCCTCTTCTTATAACTCAAAAAGGTTCAGACCCCTCTCAAAAATTTCTACATTCTTCACATCTATCCTTAAATAGTACTAAAATCCATACCTCTATAAATTACACTTAGAGTGGGGATCATGTTTCATGCTAAAAATGCTTGCCTCACAAAGACAGACACAAAACCTAATTTAGTATTTTCATTTGTCATTGACATTGCATCCAATTATCAAATACAAGTACTGTAAACAAATAATGAATGAACTAACACCAATGATACCATTTATTTGCAAATTCTGGTAATCTCAACTATCAACAGGAGCCAATGATGTTAACTGGCTTGATGAGAGAAGCAAAAGTGAGGGTAGATTTGTAAACGAATGCTAATTAAGAAGATATGTGGTGGTAAGTTGGTGCACCAGGCTAGAATACATTCTGGTTTTGTGTACTTCCACTAACTAAGATTACATTTTAAACATTTAGCATATGCTCTTACCCACATTAACTCTCAACTTCCCTCTCTCACACACCCTTCCAAATTGTGTCACTAATCGGCCAAGCTTCTCTTCCGCATCTGTAACCAGTATAGTATCATCCGCAAACAACAACTGATTTACCTCCCATTCATGGTCATTCTCGTCTACCAGTTTCTATCCTCGTCCAAGCACTCGAGCATTCACCTCTCTCACCACTCCATCAACATACAAGTTAAACAACCACGGCGACATCACACATCCCTGTCTCAGCCCCACTCCCACCAGAAACCAAAGATAGTAATAAATAAATTGAAAAATTGAGAAGCCAACTATAGAGAGCCAATACTAAGTCTCAAATATTTGTTAACCCTTTTACCCCCAATGGACGTACTGGTACGTTTCACAAAACTAATCCCTTTACCCCCATGGACGTACTGGTACGTCCTTGCAAAAAACTGCTATTTACATTTTTTTTTTACATATTTTTGATAACTTTATGAGAAACTTCAGGCATTTTCCAAAAGAATGAGACCAACCTGACCTCTCTATGATAAAAATTAAGGCTGTTAGAGCAATTTAAAATATATATATTGCAAAATGTGCTTGGGAAAAAAAAAAAAACCCTGGGGGTTAAGGGTTGGAAAGTTCCAAATAGCGTTGGGGGTAAAAGGGTTAATAATAATATAGATAGTAATTAATTAATTAAAAAAACTGAGAAGCCAACTATAGACAGCCAATACTAAGTCTCAAATATTTGTTAATATGCAAGTGCTGTTGTGCTTCCTCGAATGTCCCTTACCTTTATTGCACATCTGTTTGAAGCCCTTCTCAATTGCTGGTACAAACTGCTTGGGAATATTAGTACCCATGGTTTCATCTTGAAATACATTCTTGGTATTTTCCTCTACAGGCAAAGGCTGTAACACCAAACATCAGTAAATATAGACAAGCAATAATCACAATAAACAGCTCGGAAAAGATCCCAAACTTACAATCATTCAAAAGATACAAAGAAATCAATCTGAAAATAAAGATAATGTAAAGAAATACTATAAAAAGACAATATCTTATTCAATACAGTAAGAAAACTGATATTTGTAATAACCTAATATGTATTTCATATGAAATCCGGTTATTTGTTGACTTTTCTAGCTGCAAATCATAGGCATGGGATGCACGTTAGGCCTACTCTAGGCCAAAATTACACAAAAAATTTGACTTGCAAACATTTCAAGAGCAGTACCATAAAAATGTTATTTTCATTAGTAAAATAAATTTTTGAATATACTTACCCGATGATCATGTAGCTGTCAACTCCGTTGCCCGACAGAAATCTACGGTCGGGATACGCCAGCGATCGCTATCCAGGTGGGGGTGTACACAACAGCGCCATCTGTGAGCAGGTACTCAAGTACTTCTTGTCAACAAGAACTCAATTTTCTCCTCGGTCCACTGGTTCTCTATGGGGAGGAAGGGCGGGTTCTTTAATTCATGATCATCGGGTAAGTATATTCAAAAATTTATTTCTGGGCTCAATCCCTGTGCCGCGCAGTGAAATGCTCCTTAAGCACCATTTCAAAGGAATATAACTGCTAATATTACCAGAGAAAAAATGTAAAGGAATGCTAGGTTGAACTAGCTCGCTCACCTAATGGTGTCGGTATAGACTGGGGCGAAATACCAGAGGTCTCGTACCATTTAGACTTCTCCTCTTCGAAATCCCCCAATAGTGAGGTGCCGTTCAACCTCCCCTGCCTCGCAGACCAGTACTACTAACTCAACCCACGCTTGCCCATCACTCCTTTCAAGCACCTGTTTGATATAAGTCCAAGTTTTTTATTCTCGTGTGTTTCATTGGATTTATCATCAACTTTCTCTCGATGGCCGATTCCCAAGATACCCCATCGAAGTTAAGTACCTTATCCATGAGTTTTTAACGAGATTGGGCAGTGTCATCTTTGTTTTTATTATTGAGAAGTGTTTATATATGAGCGGCGTCCCCGTTCTTACTTTCGCCTCTGCCCTTTGTCTCGTTAGTTCGTCCGTCTTTTATATTCGTTCGATCCTTTAGGAGTTTTTTCCTTATATTCATTTAGTACACCGACTTTATGCTTTCATATAGCAATATTCATTTAGTACACCGACTTTATGCTTTCATACAGCATTTATTTTATGTTATCTATGATATCGGTGTTAGCGTTTCATCAGGAGTAGGTTATGTTGGTATGCCTGCATTCGTGCATGTTGGTGGATAGCGTCACCATTGAGATTGTTTCGCTAGTTCTAGGAGCTTTTATTTCGACCATCTCACTTATTATTAGTAAAAGCTTTTGTTTTATTACGCTCCACCTAGTTTTCCGTTTGGTTCGAGTGGGACTCTCGCGTATTTTGTTGTTTTTACTGTTCGATCTACCGCTTCAGTAACTAGGTTGGTACCCCTGCTTTCCATCTCCTGATGGCGTCATGCTCCTCCCTTTTTACTCGCCCGAGTCCCTCTCTCGCCATATTTTTTCTGCATGCCTAACCTTACTTACGTGATTTCGCTTTTAATTCATTAATTATTTTTATGTATTTGTGCATTGATATTATATTTATTGCTTACTCCGTTATGATCATATTTTTGGGATTTTCATGTCATGATTAGGGGATCTCCAGTTGGTAGCCCTGTCTACCACTGCGCACTGGCGATTTCCCTGTACCATTACCCCCCCCCAACAAGTTGGGGAGGTTATTCCATCCCCCCCCCCCCTTCAGTGTACACCCTTCCTCTCACTCGATGGTTGTTGGTTATGATTACGGGTCAAGTATGCTTGTACCTCAGTCTTCCATCAACGTTCCGACATATTGAGGACTGAGTATACCAACGGGGTATGACTTAGTCTCATTCATTCATACCGGGCGGTTTCGTCTCCCCCCTCCCGTCGCCATCGGTCGGGGAGGGGGAAGGCCGGGACCACCGGGGACTATCACACGTGATTAGTCGGTATAACTGCACCTTGGTGTAACCTTGCTTTTAGCTACGGTTGTTAGAATGAGCACTTATATTAGGAGTGTCCTCAACTACGGTACCTCATGCTATTATCGTCCGTATAGGACTTATTATATCCCATATCATTATATTATATTCTACATGAATCATTACCTTTGTCCCGGTACCTCAGGTAAGGTAGGGGGGTTCCACTGGCTCCCCCCGCGCTCTCCCGTTGTACCCTCCCGTCATACCCTCCCGTCATCAGACATCGGAGCCGCCGAGCTCTTAACTACAAGATCGGTTGACACTGACACGGTTTTGATTAATATCCTCCCTCCGGGAGCCCTATTCATTACAGACATTAGTTTTAGATCATAATTGGCGTTTTCTATTTATGTACTTTAAGGATGTATCTTGGGTACTTTAAGTTTACTTTAAGTTACTTTAAGTTTACTTTAAGTTTACTTACCAACCCTGTTCCCCGGCCCCGGGGGCCCCGGAACTAGTTATGATTATATATTCATCACTGTTTTTTGCATCCTTTTTCATACCCGGCTCTGCCGGATTGCTATTGGAATAGTCTCAGTTCTCTGCATGTTTAGTCTAAGGCTATACATTTATTTTATTAACTGGCAGGTCCCGGACCCTCCGGGACCCCTTATAGAGAAACTAGTAGATGCTCATGGACTATTCCTTTTACAGGTGGTCCGTTGCCGGATGACAGCCTGCGCGGCCGTCCTTCACCAGCCTTGCGGACATGCTGTCTGTCGGTCCCACGCGGACTGTGGGATCCAGATGGACGATATTGTGGTATGGCACCCTGACAACTGCCTTATCTGTTAAGACCTTATCTCCACCCTCGCTTCAGATTCGGTGAGCCTCTTTCAGTCATTTTTGTATTTACTTCCCTTCACTGGGCGACATCAATATGATAGATAATCATTGACTTCTGTTATGAATCTTCGGGTTCATTTATCATTTTGTCCCTCGGGTTTGCTAACCTTATCCCCGTTCTTTCAGAGTTCCCAGGCGGTTAAAACTTCAGCAAGAGCCACTTTGAAATTGTGGGTAGGCGGCTTCGCCCGTAACGTAAAGGCCAGGAAGCCCTACGTCCTCTCAGAAGATTATTGTAGACTTATCTACCCGAACGCAAAATCTTCGGCAGCAGTGCCTAGGCAAGTGGCGGCTCCTATAATTGCTGACATTGCGGAAACCGTAGAACTCAATCTCGTCCAGGATACAGACATCCCTGACGACCCGGACCCCATTGAAGACAATGTTACGGCTCTGACCTTAGACATAGAGCCCATGGTTTTTGACGAACCAGACACAGGTAAGGTTGTAAGTGAGGCAGGTGGGTCTGGCGCTAAGACCTCTCTTCTTAGCCCCTCTTTTTCTCCAACTTCTAATAATTCTTCCTTTCTTGGTTTTGAAGGGAACCACGAATCCTCCCCGAGATCGCTCTCGGTTCCTGCCAAGGTCAAATCTCAGAAAAGACCTTTAGTGAGGACTCGTCAGAATCCTACACTACCTGGATCATCGAAGCCCAAGAAGGCTCCCCTCCCCGGAGCTCCTAGTGACTCGACTAGCACTGCCCCTATGTCTCAGGACCCGGGAGTGCAGTCATCCCCCTTAATTACCACAACCAACCTCGACCCGGAGGCCCTCACGAATATGTTGTCGAGGGTCGTTACAGAGCAGATTAGTTCTATACTTTCTGCCGTCACCAGAAGACTAGATACCCTGGAAAGTGGACTGCCTCAACAACAGCAGTTCCTCATCCCGGACGCCTCAAAACTTCCACCCTTCACGAAGAACAACCCGTGGAAAATGGCGCTCCACTGTCCTTTCACGGACGGAATGTTGACCATCGAGGGTTTTGGGACCAGGCCCATTGAAGATTTTGAGTTCTTCCCTCCCGGTCTTCAATTTCCTTTCCCCGGCTTCGCCCGGCTTACGGAAGAGGCTCTTGTCCGACTAGATAAGGTCCCTAAAGAGACCGTTATCTTTCCGAAGGAACAGGCTCAGTCTGTTTGGGTTCGAACCTTAAATGAGTGGGGTTGTACAAACACCATGCTGACCCCCCACAAGAGTACTTACACCATGTTTCTTGTGGACGAACAGACCCCCACTCCTTGCGTCACCAAAATGGTTGAATTAGCCCTTCAGGCAGTGACCGAAGATAAGCCTTTGCCACAACTCCGGGAGACAGATCCTACATCTCTGCTGTTCCCATCAGATAATGAATGTTGGCTTAACATTCAATCGACATTCACTTCTGGTAAGCTATCCGCGGACTGTGCATCGACGCAATTCAGTGAACGCCTCCCAAGACTACCTGAAACCTTAATCCGACTCGAGTTCGAGTCCCGGTCTAGGTTTAGCCGGAGCCTCAACATCTCGACTATGGCGGAGATGTTTTCTCTTACTTATGACGAGGAACACTCTTTTAAAGTTATGACTAAAGCCACCCTGCAATCTTTGTTAGCAGACTGCTACGACTTCTTGGTGGCCAAAAGACTTTGCCGTAAGCATGTCTTATCTGAAGCCACTATCCGCCATGAGCCAAATAAGCTCATTAAAGCCTCTGCTTGGGGTCCGGACCTTTTCCCGGAGGACATGGTCAACTCGGTATTGAGCGAAGCTGCCAGAGTGAACCAGAGCCTCAAAGTCCGTTGGGGTCTCACTCCCAAACGGAAGTTCGAACAATCGAGCATTCACTCCCGGGGCAGAAAAAGGCTACGCCCTTATAGCTCTACCCAATTCCGCCAACCTATTCAAGTAGTCCAGTCGGCCCCGGTCTCTCAGGGCATCCAACCCTCCACCTCCAAGTCTCAGCCCCAAGTGAAGTATGTCCTCGTCCCTGAAAACCAAGTGGCTTCGAACTCGTTTACCTCTCCTGTTTATAACCCGGTCTATGAGTCCCGGTTTTCCTCCCAAGGATACCAACGAGGCAGGGGCCCCGGTTCGAGGGGTTCTTTTCAGAACAGAAGCAAAGGGAGACATTTCTCCCGTGGAAAAGGGTCACGTGGTGGCCGAGGCGGTAAAACCTCCAACTACTGACGGTCTTCAGGTAGGAGGGAGACTTTATGTGTTCCGGAGTCGCTGGAAATTCAGTCCTTGGGCCTTCAGCATAATCTCCAAGGGCCTGGGGTGGAGTTGGATAGAAGGGCCTCCTCCACCGAACAGATTCCATCAACCCTCGACACCGGACCTACTTTTGTTTACCCAAGATCTTCTTCGCAAGAACGCGATCAAGGAAACGAAATATCTGAAGTTTCAAGGTCGCTTATTCAGCGTTCCGAAGAAAGACTCCGACAGCCGAAGGGTCATCCTCGATCTGTCTCGACTAAACTTGTCCATTCAATGCGACAGGTTTCACATGCTTACCGTCTCGCAGGTGCGAACCTTGCTTCCCCGTGGGGCCGTCACCACCTCCATCGATCTTACCGATGCTTACTATCACGTTCCAATAGCGAGACACTTCCGCCCATTCCTAGGATTCAGACTGGACGACAAGGCTTACACGTTCAAAGTGATGCCTTTCGGGCTCAACATCGCGCCCAGAATCTTCACGAAACTGGCGGAATCGGTCATTCAGGAACTCCGATCCCACGGAATCCAAGTCGTCGCATACCTGGACGATTGGCTAATCTGGTCAGACAACGTCGAGGATTGTCTCAAGGCAACAAACAAGGTGATCCAATATCTTCAGTTTCTGGGATTCCAGATAAACTTCGGAAAGTCTCGTCTGACACCAAAGACCAAATTTCAGTGGCTGGGATTACGGTGGGACCTACGTTCTCACACTCTATGTCTCCCCAGGTCCAAGAGGATAGAGATTGCGAAAAATACCAAACGCTTTCTCGGGGAAAAGGTAACTTCCAGAAGGAACCAGGAGAGGATTCTAGGGTCCCTACAATTCGCTTCAGTGACAGACCTCCTTCTGAAAGCGAAACTGAAAGACATCAACCGAGTTTGGCGCTCCAGAGCGAACACCAAACGTCGGGACAAGAAGACACGCCTTCCTCCCATTCTTCGGAAGAGGCTTCTCCCATGGACAACCGCCAAGAGCCTATCAAAGTCGGTTCCGTTGCAGTACCCCCCTCCAAGGATAGTCATCCACACGGATGCCTCCCTATCAGGTTGGGGAGGCTACTCCCAACACAGGAAAGTTCAGGGCCTTTGGTCCACAATGTTCCAGCAATTTCACATAAACGTCCTGGAGGCCATGGCTGTCTTACTAACCTTGAAACGTCTTTCCCCGGCCAAGAAACAACATCTGAGGATAGTCCTCGACAACGAAGTCATAGTCAGGTCCCATCAATCACGTGATGGTGGCAATCTTCTCCCTGGCGGCCTCAAACCAATGGCACCTATCCGCCGTTCATCTGGCTGGAGTTCGGAACGTTGTGGCAGACGCACTCTCCAGGACGGTACCGTTGGAGTCAGAATGGTCACTAGATCGCAAATCCTTTCAATGGATCCTCTTCCAAGTGCCGGATCTCCAGGTAGACCTCTTCGCGACGGAATCCAACCACAAGCTGAAATGTTATGTGGCCCCCAACCTGGACCCTCGGGCTTACGCCACGGATGCCATGTCTCTCGACTGGAACGCCTGGGAAAGGATTTACCTTTTCCCACCGGTGAACCTACTGATGAAAGTGCTGGACAAACTTCGAACCTTCAAAGGTCAAGTAGCCCTGGTGGCCCCCAATTGGCCCAAGAGCAATTGGTTTCCTCTTTTACTGGAGCTGAATCTCCACCCTCACCAGATTCCCAACCCGACTTTGACCCAGATAGTACAAACGTGCACTGTGTTCGCTTCCTCAAACATTCAGACCACCCTAACTTTATGGACTTCATGAAGTTTGCGGCACACAAAGGGGCTAACATAGACCCCCAGAATACTTTATTTTTAGAATCTGACGAGAGACTCCACTCTTCGTCAATATGACTCAGCGGTCAAAAAACTAGCTAAGTTTTTGAAAGATTCTAGTACTGACTTTATGACACTAAACCTAACGGTAACCTTTTTCAGAACCTTGTTTGAGTCGGGCTTAGCAGCTAACACTATTACTACCATCAAGTCTGCCTTGAAGAAGATTTTTCTAATCGGCTTTAATATAGATCTAACAGATTCATTGCTAGCTTCGATCCCAAGAGCCTGTGCCAGACTGAGACCATCTTCTCGTCCTAGCCCGATTTCCTGGTTTCTCAATGATGTTCTTAAACTAGCGTCAGAAACCGTCAACGATTCATGTGAGTATATCCCTCTACTCAGGAAAACTCTCTTTCTCGTGAGTTTGGCATCTGGCGCCAGGATTTCGGAATTAGCTGCCTTATCAAGGGATCCAGGCCACATAGAGTTCCTTCCGTCAGGAGAGGTCCTCCTCTCCCCAGACAAGGTCTTCTTGGCCAAAAATGAAGACCCTCAGAATAGATGGTCCTCCTGGAAAATCACCCCTCTCCTTCAGGATCCTTCCCTATGCCCGGTTACCACTCTAAAGTCCTTTCTATCAAGGACTTCCTATAAGACCTCGGGACCCTTGTTCATCAGGGAGCGGGGAGGGACTATAACTTTGAAAGGGATCAGACAACAGATCTTGTATTTTATTAAACAGGCCAATCCAGAGTCTTTTCCTCACGTCCACGACATTCGGGCGGTAGCGACCTCAATAAATTTTTTCCATCATATGAACTTTACAGATATCTCTAAATATACCGGATGGAAATCCCCCTCAGTGTTCAAGCGGCACTATCTTAAACAATTAGAGGCCCTTCAACTCGCTACCGTAGCTGCAGGGAGCGTGGTATCCCCCGGACAAATTCCTTCTAACTAATCCCTGAATCCTATATCTTCCACCTTCTTCCTCTTACCTGCCTCACTTACAGTTCCTACCTGAGTTCGGTTTGTTGTATCACACCCATGGGTGTTCCTAGTTCGTAACATTGCCATTTTATTATCATTGTTCAATTTATTCTTCCATACGAACTGTATTTCTTTAGTGTTCAAGTGTATGTAATTTGTTCCAGTGTTTGACCTTAATTGGTTTTGTTTTAAGTTAATGTTCTTTTGTCTTCCCTTCCTGGGATATTATACCTTATCATGCTGATGTTATTAAAGACGTCCGTCTTCTACGTTAACTTTTGATTAAACCACTGTTTGTTATGTTGATTTTAATTCGTTCCCGTATAGTTAATAAAGTTTGGGTTCGTTTTCTCTGGTAATATTTCACTGCGCGGCACAGGGATTGAGCCCAGAAAAGGGATTTTGACGAAGGAAAAATCTATTTCTGGGCGAGAGACCTGTGCCGCCCAGTGAACCCACCCTATTTGCTCCCCCCCTGTTTAGACCCCAAACTTAAGGGTGCTGTAAGGAGTGATGGGCAAGCGTGGGTTGAGTTAGTAGTACTGGTCTGCGAGGCAGGGGAGGTTGAACGGCACCTCACTATTGGGGGATTTCGAAGAGGAGAAGTCTAAATGGTACGAGACCTCTGGTATTTCGCCCCAGTCTATACCGACACCATTAGGTGAGCGAGCTAGTTCAACCTAGCATTCCTTTACATTTTTTCTCTGGTAATATTAGCAGTTATATTCCTTTGAAATGGTGCTTAAGGAGCATTTCACTGGGCGGCACAGGTCTCTCGCCCAGAAATAGATTTTTCCTTCGTCAAAATCCCTTTTTACTAATGAAAATAAAATTTTTCAATATTAATCTTACCCGATGATCATGTAGCTGATTCACACCCAGGGTGGTGGGTGGAGACCAGCATACATGTTAACAAAGAAGCTAAGTATCCCGTATTTCATTTTATTAGTTATTCAAAATAACAAACATAAAATAAATAAGTACCTGGTAAGGAAGTCGACTTGAACCATTACTCTGCCTTTTTTAAGTACGTCTTCCTTACTGAGCCTAGCGGTCTTCTTAGGATGCTGAACGACTCTTAGGTGCTGAAGTATAAAGGGCTGCAACCCATACTAAAGGACCTCATCACAACCTCTAACCTAGGCGCTTCTCAAGAAAGAATTGACCACCCGCCAAATCAACCAGGATGCGGAAGGCTTCTTAGCCGACCGTACAACCCAAAGAACAACAATAAAAAGTATTCAAGAGAAAGGTTAAAAAGGTTATGGGATTATGGGAATGTAGTGGCTGAGCCCTCACCTACTACTGCACTCGCTGCTACGAATGGTCCCAGGGTGTAGCAGTTCTCGTAAAGAGACTGGACATCTTTGAGATAGAATGATGCGAACACTGACTTGCTTCTCCAATAGGTTGCATCCATAACACTCTGCAGAGAACGGTTCTGTTTGAAGGCCACTGAAGTAGCCACAGCTCTCACTTCATGTGTCCTTACCTTCAGCAAAGCAAGGTCTTCTTCCTTCAGATGAGAATGCGCTTCTCTAATCAGAAGCCTGATGTAGTAAGAAACTGCGTTCTTAGACATTGGTAGAGAAGGCTTCTTGATAGCACACCATAAGGCTTCTGATTGTCCTCGTAATGGTTTTGACCTTCTTAGATAGTACCTAAGAGCTCTAACTGGGCAAAGTACTCTCTCCAGTTCGTTCCCCACCAAGTTGGACAGGCTTGGGATCTCGAACGACTTAGGCCAAGGACGTGAAGGAAGCTCGTTTTTAGCCAAAAAACCGAGCTGCAAGGAACATGTAGCCGTTTCAGATGTGAAACCTATGTTCCTGCTGAAGGCGTGGATCTCACTTACTCTTTTAGCTGTTGCTAAGCACACGAGGAAAAGAGTTTTTAATGTGAGGTCCTTAAAAGAGGCTGATTGGAGCGGTTCAAATCTTGATGACATAAGGAACCTTAGGACCACGTCTAGATTCCAGCCTGGAGTGGACAACCGACGTTCCTTTGAGGTCTCAAAAGACCTAAGGAGGTCCTGTAGATCTTTGTTGGTGGAAAGATCCAAGCCTCTGTGGCGGAAAACCGCTGCCAACATACTTCTGTAACCCTTGATCGTAGGAGCTGATAGGGATCTTACGTTCCTTAGATGTAACAGGAAGTCAGCAATCTGGGTTACAGTGGTACTGGTTGAGGAAACTGCATTGGCCTTGCACCAGCTTCGGAAGATTTCCCATTTAGACTGATAGACTCTGAGAGTGGATGTCCTCCTTGCTCTGGCAATCGCTCTGGCTGCCTCCTTCGAAAAGCCTCTAGCTCTTGAGAGTCTTTCGATAGTCTGAAGGCAGTCAGACGAAGAGCGTGGAGGTTTGGGTGTACCTTCTTTACGTGAGGTTGACGCAGAAGGTCCACTCTTAGAGGAAGAGTCCTGGGAACGTCGACCAGCCATTGCAGTACCTCTGTGAACCATTCTCTCGCGGGCCAGAGGGGAGCAACCAACGTCAGCCGTGTCCCTTTGTGAGAGGCGAACTTCTGAAGAACCCTGTTGACAATCTTGAACGGCGGGAATGCATACAGGTCGAGATGGGACCAATCCAGCAGAAAGGCATCCACGTGAACTGCTGCTGGGTCTGGAATCGGAGAACAATACAACGGGAGCCTCTTGGTCATCGAGGTAGCGAACAGATCTATGGTTGGCTGACCCCACAGGGCCCAAAGTCTGCTGCAAACATTCTTGTGAAGGGTCCACTCTGTGGGGATGACCTGACCCTTCCGGCTGAGGCGATCTGCCATGATATTCATATCGCCCTGAATGAACCTCGTTACCAGCGTGAGCTTTCGATCTTTTGACCAAATGAGGAGGTCCCTTGCGATCTCGAACAACTTCCTCGAATGAGTCCCTCCCTGCTTGGAGAGTGTAAGCCAAGGCTGTGGTGTTGTCGGAGTTCACCTCCACCACCTTGTTTAGCTGGAGGGACTTGAAGTTTATCAAGGCCAGATGAACCGCCAACAACTCCTTGCAATTGATGTGAAGTGTCCTTTGCTCCTGATTCCATGTTCCCGAGCATTCTTGTCCGTCCAATGTCGCACCCCAGCCCGTGTCTGATGCGTCCGAGAAGAGACGGTGGTCGGGGGTCTGAACAGCCAATGGTAGACCTTCCTTGAGAAGAATGCTGTTCTTCCACCATGTTAGAGTAGACCTCATCTCTTCGGAAACAGGAACTGAGACCGTCTCTAGCGTCATGTCCTTTATCCAGTGAGCAGCTAGATGATACTGAAGGGGGCGGAGGTGGAGTCTCCCTAACTCGATGAACAGGGCCAGCGATGAAAGTGTCCCTGTTAGACTCATCCACTGCCTGACTGAGCATCGGTTCCTTCTCAGCATGCTCTGGATGCATTCTAGGGCTTGGTTGATCCTTGGGGCCGACGGAAAAGCCCGAAAAGCTCGACTCTGAATCTCCATACCCAGGTAGACAATGGTCTGGGATGGGACGAGCTGGGACTTCTCTAAATTGACCAGGAGGCCCAGTTCCTTGGTCAGATCCATAGTCCATCTGAGATTCTCCAGACAGCGACGACTTGTGGGAGCTCTTAAAAGCCAGTCGTCTAAATAGAGGGAGGCTCTGATGTCTGCCAAGTGAAGGAATTTCGCAATATTCCTCATCAGTCTGGTAAACACAAGAGGTGCCGTGCTTAGGCCAAAGCACAGGGCTTGGAACTGGTACACAACCTTTCCAAAGACGAATCTTAGGAAAGGTTGGGAGTCTGGATGGATGGGGACGTGAAAGTATGCGTCTTTCAGGTCTAACGAGACCATCCAGTCCTCCTGCCTGACCGCTGCTAGGACCGACTTCGTCGTCTCCATCGTGAACGTCTGCTTGGTGACAAAAGCATTGAGAGCACTGACGTCCAGCACCGGTCTCCAACCTCCTGTCTTCTTGGCTACCAGGAAGAGACGGTTGTAAAAGCCCGGGGATTGATGATCCCGGACTATGACCACCGCTTCCTTTTGTAGCAAGAGCGACACCTCTTGTTGCAACGCTAGCCTCTTGTCCTTCTCCTTGTAGTTGGGAGAGAGGTTGATGGGAGATGTAGCTAGAGGGGGATTGCGGCAGAACGGAATTCTGTATCCCTCCCTTAGCCACTTCACAGACTGAGCGTCTGCACCTCTGCTCTCCCAAGCTTGCCAGAAGGTCTTGAGTCTGGCTCCTACTGCTGTCTGGAGAGGAAGGAAGTCAAAACTTGCCTTTTGCGGACTTGGAACCCTTCTTGGACTTGCCACGGTGACTGTCTGCACGGGTACCTCCTCTGCTGGAGGTTCTGCCACGAAAGGGCGGGATGAACCTAGAAGCAGGTGTGTCAACTGCTGCAGGGCGGAAGGGTCTAGGCACGGAAGGTAAGGTTTTAGCCTTACGTGCAGAAGAAGCCATCAGATCATGAGTATCCTTCTGGATAAGTGAGGCAGCCATCCCCTTAATCAACTCCTCCGGAAACAGACACTTGGAGAGAGGAGCAAACAACAACTCTGACTTCTGGCAAGGAGTGATACCAGCAGATAAGAAGGAGCAAAGATGTTCTCTCTTCTTAAGGACTCCTGATACATATGAAGCCGCAAGTTCACCAGACCCATCCCGAATTGCCTTGTCCATGCTAGACATGATCAGCATGGCCGAGTCCTTATCTGAAGGGGAAGTCTTCCTGCTTAAGGCTCCCAAACACCAATCGAGGAAGTTGAATATCTCGAAGGCACGAAAGACTCCCTTCAACAGATGATCTAAATCGGAAAAGGACCAGCAGATCTTCGAACGTCTCATAGCCAACCTGCGGGGAGAGTCAACCAGACTTGAGAAGTCGGCCTGGGCAGAGGCAGGAACCCCCCAAGCCGGGTTCCTCTCCCGTGGCATACCAGACGCTCGACTTAGAAGCAAGCTTGGGAGGAGGAAACACAAAAGAGGTCCTTCCCAGTTGCTTCTTGGAATGCAACCAGTCCCCCATAACCCTCAAAGCTCTCCTAGATGATCTGGCGAGAACAAGCTTGGTGAAGGCAGGCGCAGCAGACTGCATGCCCAGAGCAAACTCGGAGGGAGGAGAACGAGGGGTTGCAGACACAAAATGCTCAGGATACAAGTCCCTGAACAAGGCAAGGACTTTGCGAAAGTCTAAGGAGGGTGGCGAAGACTTGTGTCCTTCAATATCAGAGTGAGGTTCATCCAGATGTGCAGCTTCATCATCCGATACATCATCATCCGAAAGTCGAGTTGTGAGTGGCAAAGGCAGAGCAGCAAGCTGAACGGCTGAATCCGGCAGAACGGGTGCATGCGTACCTGCGGATCCAACATCATGCCTCTGCTGGTCGGTCTGCGAGCTGGCAACAACAATAGCAGAGGGCTGGTGTGTGGGAGGGGCTGCGGTGGGCTGAGGAGCATGCGGTATGGTATGCAGAGCATGCTGTAAGGTATGCGGCTCATGCTGCATGGGATGCGGAGCATGCTGTAAGGTATGCAGAGCATGCTGCATGGGCTGAGGAGAATGCCGCATAGTGCTGGAACCCGGCAACTCCTGATGCGGCAGCTCACGCATGTTAGCAGATGGTGCAGCAAGAACATGCGTCTGGCAGGGAGGACTGCGCATCGGTGGAGGAGCTCTCACAGGTGGAGTGTGGGAGCAGGCAGCCGCAGTATCTGCTGAGCGCACAACCTCTGCGGGTTGTAGGTTAACAGGAGAGGTGTTAACTTTCTCGGCATGATACTCCTGCATGAATGCCGCAAGCTGAGACTGCATAGTCTGCAGCATGGACCACTTAGGGTCTACTGTGGTTGGAGCAACAACAGACGGAGCAGTAGCCTGTTGAGGAACCACTCTACCTCTCTTGGGAGGTGTGCAGTCATCAGATGACTGTGGCGAGTCCGAACTGACCCAGTGGCTACACCTGGGCCGTTGGACTAGCTCGGAAGGGACCTTACGTTTGAGCGGTCGTGAGACCTTGGTCCACCGTTTCCTCCTGGAAACTTCTTCCACAGACGAGGAATGTAAGGGCTCATTCGTCTGTATGTGGATGGGACGATCCTTAACAGATACGTCCGCAACCACTGAGGATACATCCGTGCGCCGATCAAGGCCTGCCGAACCCTTTGGTCCTTCGACATTGCTTCTCCCCTGGGCTTGGGAGCTTGCAAGAGGTCCCGGACTGGGAGGACGACTGGCACGCACAGATGTACCCTCATGCGCAACACTGACACTGACACTATGCACATCACTAGCACTAACACTTCCCACTGCACTCTTCGCTTTCAGCTCTCTGACATCTGCCAAGAGCTGATTGCGGTCACTAACCAACGACTCCACCTTCTCACCGAGAGCCTGAATGGCACGCAACATATCAGCCATTGCAGGCTGAGCACTCGTAGCAGGTTCGGGAGTCACCACCACAGGGGAAGGAAAAGGTTGAGGGGCATGGGGAGAGGAAAAATCCACAGAGCGAGAAGAACTCCTCCTATCTCTCTCCTTCTCTAACCTACGTGCATATCTAAGGAATTCGTTAAAATCGAATTCCGAAAGCCCAGCACATTCCCCACATCGATCTTCCAATTGACAGGATTTACCCCTACAATTGGAACATACGGTGTGAGGATCTATAGAGGCCTTCGGAAGACGCCTAGTACAAGTCCTAACACTACATTGCCTGTATTTAGGAACTTGGGACTGGTCAGACATCTTGAATTTAGAAGTAGTCAAGGGGGAATTCCAAAATTAAGCAAAGTTCGTTAACCAATAAATCAAATTAATTCCAAAAGCTTGCTAAGCTAAGGATAAAGCTTCCTGAACAGCGAAGGCTAAACTTTAGAGCAAATACATCACCAAATCGTGAACAAAAACTCCAAAATCAACAGCGTATCCAAGTAGGTCTTGCCGGCGGCACGACAGAGGAAAAATTGAGTTCTTGTTGACAAGAAGTACTTGAGTACCTGCTCACAGATGGCGCTGTTGTGTACACCCCCACCTGGATAGCGATCGCTGGCGTATCCCGACCGTAGATTTCTGTCGGGCAACGGAGTTGACAGCTACATGATCATCGGGTAAGATTAATATTGAAAAATAAATATTTCCTATATAAACTATAAAAACTTTAAAACAAGAGGAAGAGAAATTATATAGAATAATGTGCCCGAGTGTACCTTCAAGCAAGAGAACTCTAACCCATATCCGATTGCCTCATGCAACATCTATTATTATTATTATTATTATTATTATTATTATTATTATTATTACTTGCTAAGCTACAACCCTAGTTGGAAAAGCAGGATGCTATAAGCCCAAGGACCCCATCAGGGAAAATAGCCCCGTGAGGAAAAGGAAAAGAAAATAAAATATTTTAAGAAGAGTAACAACATTAGAATATCTTCTATATAAACTATAAAAAACTTAACAAAACAAAAGGAAGAGAAATTATATAGAATAGTGTGCCCGAGTATACCTTCAAGCAAGAGAAATCTAACCCGAGACAGTAAAAGACCCTGGTACAGAGGCTATGGCACTACCCAAGACTAGAGAACAATGATTTGATTTTGAGGTGTCTTTCTAGAAGAGCTGCATACCATAGCTAAGGAATCTCTTCTACCCTTACCAAGAGGAAAGTAGTCACTGAACAATTACATTGCTTATCTTTGAAGAAACAGGACTCTACTGGATATAGTAACAAAATTCTACATACAAATAACTACTTGGAACCGATCAAGTTTGAAAGTTGAGGACCTTCTGTATACCATAAAGTTTCTTTGATTTAATCTCAAAATTAACCCTTAGTATTCTCTTATCTTCTAATGATTGTAACATAGTAATAGATCATACTGATGCTTTCATATTTCTAATAAAGTATCAAATACAATACAAAAAAAAATTGGCAATTATGAAAACATATCACATTATTATCCCTTTTACCCCCAGGCTCTTTGGAAATTTCCAACCCTTAACCCCCAGGGGGTTATTTTTTTCCCAGCACATTTTGCAGTATATATTTTTTTAAATTTCTCTAACAGCCTTAATTTTTGTCATAGAGAGGTCAGGTTGGTCTCATTCTCTTGGAAAATGCCTGAATTTTTTCAAAAAATTATCAAAAATATGAAAAAAGAAATTTTTACAGCATTTTTTTGCAAGGACGTACCGGTACGTCCATGGGGGTAAAGGGATGGGTTTTGTAAAACGTACCAGTACGTCCTATGGGGGTAAAAGGGTTATTATAAACAGATATAAAACAATTGACTCAGTGTGAAACCAAATTCTATAGATATCACTAACCTCAAGAACTCCAATAACGCGACCAAACTGTCCGGATCCTCCCGATTGTTTCTTGTGAAGGTAATCAAATTCCACTGGGCTGGTAATTGTTTCTTTGAAGGCTACTTTGGGTTTCCCCATCACAACTTCACATCCGTATTCACGTTCCATTCTCTATAAATGTAAAGATATAACAATCACTTTTTAGACGTTACAATTATGTGGATATCAACAAAATAAAAATCCTTTAATAATTCTAGTAAAAAAAAAAAAAAAAAAACCTGAATGATTATCATACTGTTGTTTTAGAAATGACAACGAAGGTACAGCTGGCTTCATTAATTCCTGTACACTTCACGGGAAACTAAGGCGGTGTCTAACAGCTGTGCATTGTAGCAGATAATGCTGTGTTTTGCAAAGGAGAAATTGTTGGCAATGGTTTGATTTTGGAGTGTCCTTCTCCTAGAAGAGCTGCTTACCATAGCTAAAGTCTTATCTACCCTTACCAAGAGCAAAGTGGCCACTGAACAATTACAGTGCAGTAACCCCTCAGGTGAAGAAGAATTGTTTGGTAATCTTAAGTGTTGTCAGGTGTGTGAGAACAGAGGAGAATATGTAAAGAATAGGCCAGACTATTCGGTGTAGGCAAATGGAACATGAACCATAACCAGAGAGGAGGATCCAATGTAGTACTGTCTGGCCAGTCAAAGGACCCCATAACTCTCTAGCGGTAGTATCTCAACAGGTGGCTGGATGGTGATGTTGCATACACTATGAGAAACTATTGAGTATCTCCTTCCTCCGGTAATTATTTCAATTCATACTCCAAATCCCACTTCGTCCATATAAAAGGCAAACAAAATATAGCAAACAAGTGGAAAGTAAAACTAAGGCCTCTTAAAAATTAACAATTTGCCCAACTAGCTGGTCCTTAGTCAACGTTAAGTGTAGTATTAATGTTGTTTGGCTATTTTCCTTTTCCTTAGTATTGTACCGTGTGTCACACGATCGTACATAGTAACGACATTTCTCTTTTTTGTATATATTATCCTTTGTATCTTCGCTCTACCCTCGCACTGACAGCACCTTGTATCAACCTGTCTGTTTTTCTTATCGTTAACTGTTAACAGAACTGGTTGTCGGTTGGACATGAAATAGCCTGTTGTATTTTGTGACCTTCTTGCCCAAACTTGGTGTATATATAAACTGGATGTTCTGTAATAAAGTTACTCAGTTGCTTTCATCTCGCCTTTTGAGTCGCAACCTACTCTCAACCCATCACAGTATGCTGTGCCTTTTTATATCATGTTTAATAAATAAATAATTTCTCCTCACTGTATTTATTTAGCCTACCCCTCTTCAACTAAATTTATCTATATGCTTTAGTTTGAAGTGAATAACTCAATTTCGTATCTAGGGAACCCTTAGAGTATCTATTTACTCACTTCAAAAATTTCCTTTACTCGTCATACTCCCTATAACACCGTTATAAAGACACAAAATCTTTTCCTTACCTGGGCATAAATTTCTAAGTGAAGTTCCCCCATGCCCGAAGCTATCGTCTCCTTGTTTTCGCTGTCCCATAATACAGTGTAAGTAGGATCTTCTTTTGTGAAACGATTGACGGCCTTGCTGAAGCTATCCAAGTCTTTGCTATGCTTTGGCTTGATTGACATGGAAATAACAGGATCTGGCACATACATCGATTCCTAAGAGACGATAGAGTAGAACAATTTATAGCATATGGGAAACCACAAGACTTCTAATATAAATGTAAGTATATCAAATGTATATACTGTAATATTCTAATGAGTGATAAAAAGTATTTTAAAAAGTATTACACAAAAAAGGCTTTCATGAACCCATACTAATTGTACATTCTCAGCTTCATTCAAAATATCGTCACCCTCATAAACTAACTGCCTATGTCGTTTTCTCCACATTTTGGGAAATAAAAAAAAAAAACCTTCTCATTTCCTAATTCTTTATATCATTGTCTTGAGTTTAAATTCACAAATTCTTAATAGAAGAATTTGTGAATTAGAATTTGTTAATTGAAGCTCAACACAATGATATAAAGAATTAGGAAATGAGGTTTTTTATCATTTCCCAACAAGTGGAGAAAATGACTTGGGCAGTTAGTTTATGAGGGTGACGATATCAATATTTTACCCGTTCATCACGGTAGGCTCATGTATTTGGAAAAGGGATTAAAAGTGAAAGATGATTCTTACCATAGAAATAGAGGACTTGGGGTCAGTGGTAAAGGTATCACCTGAAGCGCAATCGATTCCAAACAAAGCGCAGATGTCACCTGCAAAAACTTCTGAGACGTCTTCCATGTTGTTACTATGCAGTTGGACTAGTCGCGATACCCTCACCTTAAAAAAAAAAAAAAAAAAAAAAAAAAAAAACAGCATTATTTTTTAGTTCCTGGTTTTGTCGATGTTTATCTATCTATCTATATACCAAGGCACTTCCCCCAATTTTGGGGGGTAGCCGACACCAACAATGAAACAAAACAAAAAAAGGGGACCTCTACTCTCTATGTTCCTTCAGCCTAATCAGGGACTCAACCGAGTTCAGCTGGTACTGCTAGGGTGCCACAGCCCAACCTCCCACATTTCCACCACAGATGAAGCTTCATAATGCTGACTCCCCTACTGCTGCTACCTCCGCGGTCATCTAAGGCCCCGGGGGAAGCAGCAGGGCCTACTGGAACTGCGTCACAATCGCTCGCCATTCATTCCTATTTCTAGCACGCTCTCTTGCCTCTCTCACATCTATCCTCCTATCACCCAGAGCTTTCTTCACACCATCCATCCACCCAAACCTCGGCCTTCCTCTTGTACTTCTCCCCTCAACTCTTGCATTCATCACCTTCTTTAGCAGACAACCATTTTCCATTCTCTCAACATGGCCAAACCACCTCAACACATTCATATCCACTCTAGCCGCTAACTCATTTCTTACACCCGTTCTCTCCCTCACCACTTCGTTCCTAACCCTATCTACTCGAGATACACCAGCCATACTCCTCAGACACTTCATCTCAAACACATTCAATTTCTGTCTCTCCATCACTTTCATTCCCCACGACTCCGATCCATACATCACAGTTGGTACAATCACTTTCTCATATAGAACTCTCTTTACATTCATGCCCAACCCTCTATTTTTTACTACTCCCTTAACTGCCCCCAAAACTTTGCAACCTTCATTCACTCTCTGACGTACATCTGCTTCCACTCCACCATTTGCTGCAACAATAGACCCCAAGTACTTAAACTGATCCACCTCCTCAAGTAACTCTCCATTCAACATGACATTCAACCTTGCACCACCTTCCCTTCTCGTACATCTCATAACCTTACTCTTACCCACATTAACTCTCAACTTCTTTCTCTCACACACCCTTCCAAATTCTGTCACTAGTCGGTCAAGCTTCTCTTCTGTGTCTGCTACCAGTACAGTATCATCCGCAAACAACAACTGATTTACCTCCCATTCATGGTCATTCTCGCCTACCAGTTTTAATCCTCGTCCAAGCACTCGAGCATTCACCTCTCTCACCACTCCATCAACATACAAGTTAAACAACCACGGCGACATCACACATCCCTGTCTCAGCCCCACTCTCACCGGAAACCAATCACTCACTTCATTTCCTATTCTAACACATGCTTTACTACCTTTGTATAAACTTTTCACTGCTTGCAACAACCTTCCACCAACTCCATATAACCTCATCACATCCCACATTGCTTCCCTATCAACTCTATCATATGCTTTCTCCAGATCCATAAACGCAACATACACCTCCTTACCTTTTGCTAAATATTTCTCGCATATCTGCCTAACTGTAAAAATCTGATTCATACAACCCCTACCTCTTCTAAAACCACCCTGTACTTCCAAGATTGCATTCTCTGTTTTATCCTTAATCCTATTAATCAGTACTCTACCATACACTTTTCCAACTACACTCAACAAACTAATACCTCTTGAATTACAACACTCATGCACATCTCCCTTACCCTTATATAGTGGTACAATACATGCACAAACCCAATCTACTGGTACCATTGACAACACAAAACACATATTAAACAATCTCACCAACCATTCAAGTACAGTCACACCCCCTTCCTTCAACATCTCAGCTTTCACACCGTCCATACCAGATGCTTTTCCTACTCTCGTTTCATCTAGTGCTCTCCTCACTTCCTCTATTGTTATCTCTCTCTCATTCTCATCTCCCATCACTGGCACCTCAACACCTGGAACAGCAGTTATATTTGCCTCCCTATTATCCTCAACATTCAGCAAACTTTCAAAATATTCCGCCCACCTTTTCCTTGCCTCCTCTCCTTTTAACAACCTTCCATTTCCATCTTTCACTGTCTCTTCAATTTTTGCGCCAGCCTTCCTTACTCTCTTCACTTCTTTCCAAAACTTCTTCTTATTCTCTTCATATGACTGACCCAATCCCTGACCCCACCTCAGGTCAGCTGCCCTCTTTGCCTCACGTACCTTGCGCTTTACTTCCACCTTTTTCTCTCTATATTTTTCATACTTCTCTATACTATTACTCTGCCGCCATTCTTCAAAAGCCCTCTTTTTCTCTTCCACTTTTACCTTCACTCCTTCATTCCACCATTCACTGCCCTTCCTCATGCTGCCTCCAACAACCTTCTTGCCACATACATCACTTGCAATCCCAACAAAATTTTCTTTTACTAACTTCCATTCCTCCTCTAAATTACCAGTTTCTCTTACTCTCACCTCATCATATGCCATTTTCAACCTTTCCTGATATTTACTTTTTACCCCCGGTTTTATTAGCTCTTCAATCCTCACTACCTCCCTTTTACATCCACCTACTCTATTCCCCCACTCTTTTGCTACAACTAATTTTCCTTCCACCAAAAAATGATCAGACATACCGTTAGCCATACCCCTAAACACGTGCACGTCTTTCAATCTTCCAAACATGTTTACATTTGACAATTTAGAAGGTTTAAAGGCCGCTCATGAATGGCAGAGGCAAGGGACAGTGACATTGCCCTATCGAGCAGGACAAAGCCATAGAGACTGACCATATATTATATGATCAGTGCCCGAGGCCCCTCTCCACCCAAGCAAGGACCAAGGAGGGCCAGGCAATGGCTGCTGATGACTCAGCAGATAAACCTTTAGGCTCTCCCAAACCTCAGCTCACAAGGGTGGTTAAGGTTGCAGACACTAAAGGTACTAAAGAGTCTGAGCGGGACTCGAATCCCCTTCTGGCAAACACCAGGCAGAGACGTTACCAATCAGGCCAAAAAAACAAGACGTAATTAGCACACAATATTGTAGTCCTTAATTACCATAACAACTATAGATCTTCATGGACAGTTCCATCCTGTTCATACCAGGCATGTAGTTAATTATCATAGTCAAGCCTTTTAAATCATGAGGCTCGTTACTAAAAAGTATTCTAGAAGTTTTATTCCAGCTGTGACCAAGTTGCGGAATAATCTTCCTAACAGCTTCAAAAGTTCAAACTTGTAGCAAATGTTTATATAGTGAACAGGCTGACATGTCTTTCTGTAATTTATATATGAAATAAGTTTTGATGTTACTATTAAGATATTCTATTTAAATTTTTCATTATTTCTCAAATCGTTTATTTATTTCCTTATTTCTATTCCTCACTGTGCTATTTTTCCCTGTTGAATCCCTTGTACTTAGAGCAGCTTGCTTTAGGGTTGTAGCTTAGCTAGTAATAATAATAATAATACAGTAGTAATAATAATAAATAACACCTTCTGACAATGGTAATAACATCAAGGTCCAGTGACCCCTCTTTTTGTTTACTATATTTTGAAAACTATGAATATGTAGGGAAATAAGCATCAAAATATACTAAGGCCTACAACAATTGGTTATAGCTACAAAAAAAAAAAAAAAAAAAAAAAAAAAAAAATAAATAAATAAATTAGATCGGCACTCAGTAGAGCGCAGCTTATTTCTCGACCTTTTGCTCGACTTTTGACCTTAAAATGTATTATTTATCATGGATTTCCATACACTCAAATGTGAATCAAGTTTGAAGTCTCTGTGACAACGATGTCCAAACTTATGGCTGATTACGTGAATTGGACATTTTGCTTGACCGTGACCTTGATTTCCCAAAATTTAACAATTTCCAGCATTTTACATAACAGTTAATCCCTACAAGTTTCATTACTCTACCATTAAAAATGTGGCCAGGAAGCTGTCCACAAACAAACACATAACATACATACATAAATATACCAAGGCACTTCCCCCAATTTTGGGGGGTAGCCGACATCAACAAAGAAACAAAAACAAAAAGGGGGACCTCTACTCTCTACAAACACATAAACAGTAGGTAAAACATAACCACCTTCCAATTTTGTTGGCGGAGGTAAATATAAAAGAATAACATTACCTTTTTCCCTGTGCGAGAGTTATAAATAGTTTCTCCTTTCTTCAAATGGCCTTGGTAAACTCTCACGTACGTCAGCTGTCCGAATCGTCCTGCTTCTAACTTGAACGCCAACCCAACAAACATTCTACTGCCATCACGAGCACCGTGCATCAAAATTCTTTCTTCGTTCCTGAAAAAGACGCAAATAAATAATGGCTAGAAAAGGGATTTTGACGAAGGAAAAATCTATTTCTGGGCAAGGAACCTGTGTCGCTCCGTAAAATGCTCCTTAAAGCACCATTTCAAAGGTATAAATACTGCTAAATATACCAGAGAAAAAAGTTGCATGGAATGCTAAGAATAAATAAATAAATAAATAAACAATGGCTAGAAAAAACATTTATGAAGTCTACCTATGATATTTCTATCATTATATAAAACTACAGCATCAGTACCACTGCCTTTGTGCACCATTTTTTCTATTAGCTGAATACAATTAAGGGACTTTGACGAAGGAAAACTCTATTTCTGGGATCAACCTGTGTCGCCTTGTGAAATGCTCCTTATAGCACCATTTCAAAGGTATAAATACTGCTAAATATACCAGAGAAAAAAGTTGCATGGAATGCCAGGAATATACCCAGCTCGCTCACCCTTATAGGGTGTCGGTATAGTAACTGGGGCGAGTTAAAACCACTATCAGAGGTCCCTTACCAATTAGCCTTCTCCTTCCTCAACATCCCTCGTTACTACGAGGTGCCGTTCTACATCCGACTACTACCTGCTACTACGGCTACTAACCCCCCCACCACTACCACTACCCGCGCTATGATTTTTTAAGAAGAAGGGGTAAAGCAAATAACTGTTAAAATCAAACATTTATGCTTAGAAGTAATATCAACCCTTTTACCCCCAATGGACGTACTGGTACGTTTCACAAAACTCATCCCTTTACCCCCATGGACGTACTGTTACGTCCTTGCAAAAAACTCTTTTCTACATTTTTTTGCATGTTTTTGATAACTTTATGAGAAACTTCAGGCATTTTCCAAAATAATGAGACCAACCCGACCTCTTTATGCCGAAAATTAAGGCTGTTAGCGCTATTTAGAAAAATATATTGCAAAATGTGCTTGAAAAAAAATGCCTAGGGGTTAAGGGTTGGAAAGTTCCAAATAGCATTGGGGGTAAAAGGGTTAAATATAATGCTGAAGGAAAAATTAATTCCAAATACAGTACCACAATAAAAGTAGAGTATAACCTTACCCTTCACTGTTGAGTTGTAGAGCATAATTTTTTACTTCTCCTGGATGAGGTAAGTACTTCAGCACACAATCAAGTAGTGGTTGAACACCCCTATTTTTAAGAGCTGTTCCTACAAGGACAGGCGTAAAAGTACGTTCCAAACATGCCCGTCGAATTCCGGCATGAAACTCAGCTTTGGTAGGAAGTCTTTCCTCTGAAATAGCAAAGATTTTAGCGTAATCCTCAATATACAAATATAATTATTCATTTACATATTTCTAAGGTGTCTCACAGGATTATAATACAGGAGAGGGGGTTCCCAGGTCCCTCGTCCCGTCCCTTTTAGTCGCCTCTTACGACATGCAGGGATACGTTGGCGCTATTCTAAATGTTTTTATGCCCCCGGGGCCACAGGGCCGTACCAACCAAACTCGGTTGAGTCCCTTGTCAGGCTGGGAGGAAAGTAGAGAGGAGAGGTCCCCTTTTCTGTTTCATTTGTTTGATGTCGGCTACCCCCCAAAATTGGGGGAAGTGTCTTGGTATATGTATGTATATATATCTAAAGTTCCATCAATTTCAGTATTCTGTGTCAATATTACAGCAGTAGGTGATAATGACTGCACCACTCTTGAAACCAAATAGTTTGTCTTAAAATTCTAAAACTTTTTAAATCCTCATAACATCAGATCAAAACCAATTCTTAGCCATTCTGAATTACAAGGTGATATAACTTGAATTTATAACCTTTGCGCCACTATAACAGAATTAGTTAAAACAGCTCTTACGTTTAGAGGGCCACATGAACCCTCTCATCATCGAGCCCGATATCAACAGGTTGACAATGCTCCTTCTAAAACATTAGGGCTTAAAATTCAATTACTGTAACAAAGATTCTGAAAGGCTATACTGTAGCTATGATAATGAAACAATTTTTGCAAGGGAACATGACTGGTTTGAAAACTAATATAATAGTACATACATACAGTACATACATATACCAAGGCACTTCCCCCAATTTTGGGGGGGTAGCCGACATCAAACAAAAACAAAAAAGGGGACCTCTCTTCTCTACGTTCCTCCCAGCCTGACAAGGGACTCGAACGGGTTTGGTAGCCCAAGTTATAATACAAAAGGTAAAAGATGAGTGAATGAGCGAGTTGATTTAACAAAGCTTTAGAAGTAAATCACAAAATAGAACATGTGAATTAATAATGAGAAACACAGAAGTATGAATGTATCAAAATTATTTTCAACAAACCTAAAAACATTTCACCAATCTGTTCATCTGCATTGGACAAATGTTCAAAAAGTTCCATATGCCTTTCCTCTGCTTCCACCCTCATATCAGCTGGGATTTCATCTTCACGTATATTTTCCCTGGAAAAGTAAAAAAATAAATTTGTATTTTTCTAACTATACAACTCTGAGTCTTTTAATAGGAGCATGTTTTCAGCGAAGTTGTTAAAACTTCAACAAAGTGGCGGTAGTTTCCTGTACAGTAATGCTGAACAGCAACCACTTGGAAAACAACGATTTCCCACAAATTGCCCAAACTAGCGTGTTGTAGTTAGGAAAAGGGGAGAGGATGGGAAGGGGCGAATGTGTGTGTTTGTATACCTAAATATTTAGCTGCCACTTTTGAAAGGATACGTACGATAAAATAATAATAACAATAATAATAATAATAATAATAATATTAATAAGCAGTATTACAGTATTATCATCATAATCATTACTGTGATAAGATAGTGTACAAAAAGCATAGTCAAAATACTGAGAATTTTGTAGAATTAGACAGCAAAATTTATTTCCAAGACCTGACTGACATTTAACGTTGTTTGAAGGCTAAACAATCACACAAAATATGTTATGCAATTGTAAGTGCTCCTCTGTACTTTCTGCATTCTCGGATTTTGTTGTGGGTTTATTCAGATTACTTATACTGTTCTGTTTTAGATCCTGTAACCCCTATGTTTGATCACTTCATTTTCCTTCTTATTTTTATCTGTTTTCTTTGGTGCCTTATCAAAACTATCAAGTACTATCAAATGTCTTCTCTCTGGTTACGGTTCACTTTCCCCTTGCCTACACATAGACTGAATAGTGTGCCCTATTCTTTACAGATTCTCCTCTGTCCTCCCTCATACATCTGACAACACTGAGATTACCAAATAATTCTTCTTCACACAAGGGGCTAACTACTACACTAATTGGTCAGTGGCTACTTTCCCCTTGGTAAGGGTAGAAGAGACTCTTTAACTGTGGTAAGCAGCTCTTCTAGGAGAAGAACACTCCTAAATCAAACCATTGTTCTTTAGTCTTGGGTAGTGCTATTGCCTCTGTACCATGATCTTCCATTGTCCTGGGTTAGCATTCTCTTGTTTGAGGGTACACTCTGGCACATTATTCTATCCAATTTCTCTTCCTATTGTTTTGTTAAAGTTTTTAGTTTATAAAGAAAATATTTATTTTAATGTTACGGTTCTTACAGGATTTTATTTTTATTAGTTTCCTTCCCTCACTGCATTATTTTTCCAGTTGGGGCCTCTGGGCGTATAGCATCCTGCTTTTCCAACTAAGGTTATAGCTTAGCAAGTAATAATAATAACAATAATAATAATTAAAAACAATAAAAATGGACAATAAAATGGATGAGATTTTAAAAAGGTGTCACTACTGAATACTATGACTTCGAGCGTGAATACAGTAGGATCATATTATGATGTGGGAGAGGCGGAGAGTCAACACACGTGATAAGGGATTAAAAACCCCTGGTCAGAAAATCAGTAAATATTGAAGTAGCAAGACATAAACCTGTGTAGTTGCCATGGAAGAGGGAAACCCAAATTGAAATTTCACAAGGTAGAAGAGAGTAGAGTACGTAACATTGTCTTGCATAGAAACATGATAACGAGGAGCGTGTTTTACTCTGACTGAAGAAAAAATCTCATTCTTTAAGTTTCATGAATATAGAAAATTAACTATATTATCTAGATTAAGTATTTATGATAATTCATAAAGCTCTATTCATATTTACATTAATGTTGCTCATGCTAAGGAAACAAGATATGAAAAGTAGAAAAAATTACTCAAATTTTTACTTACCCGAAATCCCCTTCAAAATATAGTGCTTTCTGTTCCACTAAGTCAATTATACCTTTCGTGTTATTTTCTAAACCGATCGGAAGTTGTATAAATGCCGCATTATGATTTAATTTGGACCTGGAAAGGAAAATCTATATTCAGACTGTAAAATTCCACAATAAAGAGCAGAAAATACATAAATTAAACATACAAAAACAAAAGATGTCATGATTTATGAATGCAGCTGCATTAATTTTAGAAAGAAATGCCTCTAAAAGATTACAATTATCTATTCAGTAGTATAATAACTTGGTAATACTGGTCTAAGTGTCTACAAATTTATACAAACCTTGAAGTTATACCAAAAACACAGGGATTAGGCATAAAGGTTAACCCTTTTACCCCTAAGCTATTTGGAACTTTCCAACCCTTAACCCCCAGGGGTTTTCTTTTTCAAGCACATTTTGCTATATATATATTTTTTTAAATAGCTCTAACAGCCTTAACATTTGTCATAGAGAGGTCAGGTTGGTCTCATTCTTTTGGAAAATGCCTGAAGTTTCTCATAAAGTTATCAAAAATATGCAAAAAAATGTAAAAAACAGTTTTTTGCAAGGACGTACCGGTACGTCCATGGGGGTAAAGGGATGAGGTTTGTGAAACGTACCAGTACGTCCATTGGGGGTAAAAGGGTTAATGCATGATAATGATTAAAATAGTGATTACTTTATGAAAGTTGCAGTCACAAATTAGGCAACAATTCTCAAAAATAAAAGCAGCACAATAGCACACTATCATCTTCTAATCATAAAACAACAAAAAATTCCCCAAATTCGTTTACATCGTACCATTTTGAGAAATTTACTCTTTCAAATAAAAACTTGATTTCTTAACTGGTTCTTTTTAAATATCTAAATCCATCATAAAAAAATACTATTATTGACTATCAAGATTGTGTTTATATCTATAGAATATGACAAATCTTGCAAGTAATTTACTGTACTGTATATCTTCCCAAAGCCAATTATGTAGAAGTATCCTCTGACACAGGCAGAATACAGTTATTGAAGCTTGGTAACAAGGCATCTAGTGGTTGCAGGTCATGTTTAAAGGTTTAAAGGCCACTCATGAATGGCAGAGGAAAGGGACAATGACATTGCCCTAGCAATCAGAACAATGCCCTAAAGACTGACCATATATTATATGATCAGCACCCTAGCCTCCTCTCCACCCAAGCTAGGAACAGGGAGGGCCAGGCAGTGGCTGCTGATGACTCAGCAGATAGACCTAAAGGCTCCCCCACACCCCCCAACCTTAGCTCACAAGGATGGTAAGGTTGCAGAGACTAATGGCACTAACGAGTCTGAGCGGAACTCGAACTCCCGTCTGGCAAACACCAGACAGACACGTTACCAATCAGGCCACAACAACCTGTGAGGGGGTTAAGATATAGTTCCCTCAACTTAAAAGTCATGTATTGTAGTCCCTTTTCTCCTTCACAAGGACTAAAGCAGGGTGGTTGAGATAGAAGTATGACAGACGAACACGGTTTGTATATACAAGGAAGCTAAAATCAAATTTCCTAAGGTCATTTTAAATAGAGACATGTTTTCAGTGGCATTGAGATGGTCACTGAATGATTAACAAGGTACTTGGGTAATGGCAGGTAGGATGAGGTGGAAGGCGTGCCCACCCACCTGTCATAGAATAGCCACTTTTGCCATTAACTGTAGGACTCACAGGGATTGTTGAGGTGGGATGATTTAGTTTAAAGGACTCAGGAAAAATGCATATTAATTTCTAATTGTTATATGTTCCTATTTATATACAAACCTTTAAAGGTTTAAAGGCTGCTCATGAATGGCAGAGGCAAGGGACAGTGACATAGCCCTAGCAAGTAGGACAATGCTCTAGAGACTGAACATATATGCATATGACCAGCGCCCAAGACCCCTCTCCACCCAAGCTAGGACCAGGAACGGCCAAGCAATGGCTGCTGATGACTAAGCAGATAGATCTATAGACTCCTTAAGAACCCCCATCCTTAGCTTACAAGGATGGCAGGGTTACCACAACCAAAGGAACTAAAGAGTTTGAAGGGGACTCAAACACCAGTCTGTTGATCACCAGTCAGGGACCATCCATTAAAACAGGCCGACTTTCAGTTGAAGCAAAAGTGACCGGCAGGTGGGAGCAACCCCTTTATCTGCACAACAGCCATTATTCATCTTGTTACTAAGCTTCAACGATAACAAACAACTTGCGCCAGAAGATACACTTACATAAAAGAAGTTGGTTTGTATTCTCATAAGAGCAGTTGCCAAACTAGTTTAAACATTTTTCAAGTAACTCTTGTTCTTCATTCATAACTACATTAATTCCTGTTACCTAACTAAAAAATTAAAACATGATTCATTGCACTTACTATATCAAAATAAAACATTTCAAATACAATAGCCAATACTTGAGCTGCTGGCCAAAAAAATGATATTTTAATTATAAAATAAATTTTTGAATATACTTACCCGGTGAATATATAATAGCTGCAACTCTGTTGCTCGACAGACACATACATAAAAAACTCGCGAGCGATCGCTATGCAGGTTGCGGGTGTGCCCACCAGCGCCAACTGTCGGCCAGATACCACTCTCGGATGTAAACAAAACCTTCAATTTCTTCTCATCCCACTGCGTCTCTATTGGGGAGGAAGGGAGGGTCATTTAATTTATATATTCACCGGGTAAGTATATTCAAAAATTTATTTTATAATTAAAATATAATTTTTAAATATTTAACTTAGCCGGTGAATATATAATAGCTGATTCACACCCAAGGAGGTGGGTAGAGACCAGAGTTAATTATGTTTACAGCGTATAAGCTAAGAGTGTTTTCATTTTGGCAGTTATCAATATAACAAAACCAAAATAAATAGGTACCTGGTGAGGAAGTTTACTTAGACGATTACTCTGCCTTGTAAGTCTGTCTTCCTCACGGAGCCCAGCGATCCTCTTAGGATGCTGACAGACTCCCAGGAGCTGAAGTATCAAGGGCTGCAACCCATACAACAGGACCTCATCAAACCCCTAATCTGGGCGCTCTCAAGAAATGACTTTGACCACCCGCCAAATCAATCAGGATGCGAAAGGCTTCTTAGCCTTCCGAACAACCCATAAAACAATATTAAAAACATTTCAAGAGACAGATTAAAAGGATATTGGAATTAGGGAAGTGTAGTGGTAGAACCCTCACCCGCTACTGCACTCGCTGCAACGAATGGAACCAGTGTGTAGCAGTCCTCGTAAAGAGTCTGGACATCTTTTAAGTAAAATGACGCGAACACTGACTTGTTTCTCCAAGAAGTCGCGTCCATAATACTTTGCAGAGATTTATTTTGCTTGAAGGCCACGGAGGTTGCTATATCTCTAACTTCGTGCGTCTTAACCTTAAGCAAACATCGGTCTTTCTCATTCAAGTGAGAATGAGCTTCTCGTATTAAAAAAAAAAATCTGATAAAATATGACAAAGAATTCTTTGACATAGGCAATGAAGGTTTCTTAACTGAGCACCATAATGCCTCAGATTTCCCTCGTAATGACTTAGTACGAGCTAAATCGAACTTAAGAGCTCTAACAGGACATAATACTCTTTCCAGTTCGTTGCCTACGATCTCTGATAAGCAAGGAATATCAAAAGATTTAGGCCAAGGACGAGAAGGCAGTTCATTTTTTGGCCAGGAAACCAAGTTGAAGTGAACAAGTGGCTTTTTTCTGTAGAAAAGCCGATGTTCTTACTGAAGGCATGAAGTTCACTGACCCTTTTAGCCGAAGCCAAGCACACTAGGAAAAGTGTCTTGAGGGTGAGATCCTTCAGGGAGGCTGAATGTAATGGCTCAAACCTGTCTGACATGAGGAACCTTAGGACCACGTCTAAGTTCCATCCAGGAGTTGCCAAACGACGTTCCTTAGAGGTCTCGAAAGACTTAAGGAGATCTTGGAGATCTTTATTGTTGGAAAGATCTAAGCCTCTATGTCGAAAGACCGAAGCCAACATGCTCCTGTAGCCCTTAATCGTGGGAGCTGAAAGGGAGCGAACCTTTCTCAGATGTAAAAGAAAATCTGCGATTTGGGCTACAGAGGTACTGGACGAGGACACAGATGCTGACTTGCACCAGTCTCGAAAGACTTCCCACTTCGACTGGTATACTCTAATGGTAGAAGCTCTCCTAGCTCTTGCAATCGCACTGACTGCCTTCTTCGAAAAACCTCTAGCTCTTGAGAGTCTTTCGATAGTGTGAAGGAAGTCAGACGAAGAGCGGGGAGGCTTTGATGGACATTCTTTACGTGGGGCTGACGTAACAGATCTACCCTTAGAGGAAGACTTCTTGGAAAGTCTACCAGCCATTGAAGTACCTCGGTGAACCACTCTCTCGCGGGCCAGAGGGTAGCAACCAACGTCAACCTTGTCCCTCCGTGAGAGGTGAACTTCTGCAGTACCTTGTTGACTATCTTGAATGGTGGGAATGCATATAAGTCCATAAAAGACCAATCCAGTAGAAACGCATCTATGTAGATTGCTTCTGTATCTAGGACTGGAGAGCAAAAGATTGGTAACCTTTTGGTCAACGAGGAGGCAAAGAGGTCTATGGTTGGTTGACCCCAAGAAGCCCAAAGACTCTTGCCCACGTCCTTGTGGAGGGTCCATTCCGTGGGTATCACCTGACCCCTCCGACTGAGACAGTCTGCCAAGACGTTCAAGTCCCCCTGGATGAATCTTGTCAACAGGGAGATGCCTCGAATTCTAGACCATAAGAGAAGGTCCCTTGCGATCTCGAGCAGCGTGAAGGAGTGTGTGCCTCCTTGCTTGGAGATGTACGCCAAAGTTGTGGTGTTGTCTGAGTTGACCTCTACCACTTAGTTTCGAAGACGCTTCCTAATATCATCAAGGCCAAGTGGACTGCTAATAGCTCCTTGCCGTTGATGTGCATGCTCTTCTGACTTGAGGTCCACAGACCAGCGCATTCCCGACGGTCCAGGGTCGCACCCAACCCAAACCCGACGCGTCTGAAGACAACACGTGGTTTGGGTTCTTGACTGCTAGGGATAGTCCCTCTCTCAGACTGATATTGCTGTCCCACCATTTCAGGCATGCCTTTATTGGTTCGGAGACTGGGAATGATACCGTCTCTAATGTCTTGTCCTAGTTCCAGTGAGAGGCTAGATGGAACCGGAGAGGCAGAAGGGGTAGTCTCCCTAGTGAGACAAACTGCTCCAGGGATGAGAGAGTCCCTACGAGACTGTTCCAACTCCTGACTGAATAAACGTTTTCTTTTCAGCATTAGTTGGACTTCGAGCAGGGCTTGACTGCGAATCTCCATCCCCAAAAATAGAATAATCTGGGATGGGATCAGTTGGGACTTTTAGGTTGACCACAAGTCCCAACTCCCTGGCCAGACTCAACGTCCAATGTAGATCCTGCAGACAGTGAAGGCTGAACGATGCTCTGAGAAGCCAGTCGTCCAAGTACAGGGAGGCTCGGATCCCCGATAGCTCGAAACTGGTACCCCACAATCCTGTAAACAAACCTCAGAAACGGTTGGGAATCCGGGTGTATAGGAATGTGGAAGTATGCCTCCTGAAGGTCGAGAGAGACCATCCAGTCGCCTTCCATAAATGCTGTCAAGACAGCCTGGAAGACTTCATCGTGAAGTTTGTCTTGACAATGAACACATTGAGCGCACTTGCCTCTTACGTACTCCTGCAGTGAACATGGCTGCCAAATCATGGAGCCATCCCTGAGGGACTTGTTCCTGCAGAGAACGTGGCTGTCAGATCATTGGAGCCATCCCTGAAAGCCTTGTTTATGCATGACATAATTGTACAGCAAAACTTCAAAGGCTCGAAAACCGCTGTGAAGTTGACCTGTAAAATCTTGGAGCGTCTCATGGCCAGGCGCCAGGGAGAATCTATGAGGTTTGAGAAGTCTATCTGGGCAGAGGCAGGAACTCCCAAGCCGAGAACTTCTCTCGTGTCATATCAGACTCTCGCTCAATAAGCCAGTTTAAAAGAAGGGAAAGCAAAGGCTGTATCCCCCAAACTCCTCCTGGTGATAAACCAGTCGCCTAGCAAACGTAAAGCTCTCTAGGAGAGCGAGAGAGCACTAGCTTATAAAACAACGGCTTCGAAGTAGCTAGGCCTAGTGTAAGCTCTGACGTTTAGGCGAACGAGGAGCAGCAGTTACAAAAAGATCCGGACAAAGATCCTTAAAAATCAGCATGATTTATTTAAAGTCCATAGAGGGCTAAGCAGCTTTAGGCTCCTCTCCGTCTGACAGAGTCCTCAAGGGAATATCAGTAGGAGGGGGAACAGCAACTTCCTCATCTGAAGGAACCTTGTCCGATAATAGCTGAGTCTCAAGCAAGGGAGAGACCTACCGTGGTGGCAATGCTTTACAAGCAGAGTCCACATGCACTGGTGCATTAGTAGCGGACCAGGACGCAACGTCATGTAACTGCTTGACAGTCTGTGAACTGTCAACAACAACAGGTGCGAGAGACCAGGACGCAACGTCATGTAACTGCTTGACAGTCTGTGAACTGTCAACAACAACAACAGGTGCGTGACGACGCACAGCGTCCACTCGAGACTGCTTTGACCGCCTAGACTGAGCAGTCAAAACAACTCTAGAATGCGGAGGTTGACGCTCAGCGTCAAAACAAGTCAACTCCGATTGTTAGCGAACGTCCTGAACGTCAACAGGAGCATCAGCAAGTGGCCTAACGTCCAAATGTGGCTGAAAATCCACACGAGACCGCATCGAGTGTGGTTCTAAACAACCTGACTGACGTGACTTAGCTACGCCAACGTCAACAGGACGCACAAAGGAACGTTAGGGTGGCTGAAAGCCAGGATCTCGATGAGATAAACGGCTAGGCTCAACGGACTTATCGGCAGAATAGTCTTCCATAAGGGAGGCAAGCTTATTCTGCATGTCTTGCCGTACAACCCATTTAGGATCAACGGAAATGGTTGCGGTAAGAGACGAGGGTAACGTCTGTGACCGCAAAACCTTGCCAACAAAAAGACTCTCGGAGTCTGTGTTACGCTTTTGTTAGGCGGCGAGCAGTCTTCCGATGACTGCATAGGGTCAGAGCTGTCCTAATGGCTACAACCAGGACGCTGGACCTGTCCTGAAAGGACTGACTTTCGCTTAAGGGCCTCGAAACCTTGTTTCAGGTTTCTTATGCGAAAAGCCTTCGGATGACGAGGAGAAAATCGTCTCTCTCGCCTTATGGTAGGGGTGATCTTGGTAAGATACACCCGATACCATAGAGGGAACGTCTGTTCGCTGATCAAGGCCTCTCGAACCCATAAGTCGTACGACATTACTTCTCCCCTGGGCTTGGGAGCTTGCAAGAGGTCCCGGACTAGGCGAACGACAGGCACGAACAGACGAACCCTCGGTCGCAACACTGATAACTTTGCGCAATATCACTTTATCACTACGATTTTCAGTTTTGCACTTATTTCACTGAAATCGAAACTTTTACTGATTTCTACCTGAAGCACGCAATTCTACCCTCATCAAAAGGTAGTAATTGCGAAATCAGTCGTATAATGCAAGCACATTAATACCAGCAAAAAAACAGTAAACATATTTTAAGATAAAAAATTCAGTGGCTGGGGAAGAGACTAAACACTAGTTCATTCAAAACTACGTTTTCAATCTCTCACCGTACATTGCCTGGGGACGAGAATAAAAAACTAAAAACGTTTTATCCTTTCTCCCCGTACAGAGACTAGGGACGAGAGTAACTCGAGAACAACGTTACCCGCTTGAACGGAACGTTTTCTCTCCTCTCTCTCCCTCCGTCTCTATCTTTCTCTCTCTCTCTCTCTTGATTTCGCACCTAAGAGAAGAGCCCACTTACGTTTCGTCAAAAAAACATGTTATTTGACCAAAGGAAAAAACTGAAAGGTTTTTCAATTAAAAAGTTCCTTTAAAATAGAATTTAAAACATTTAAGCTTTGAAAGAAGAATGAACAAAACGTCAGAATCGATTTACTCTTTCTGCAAAGTGAAACCGTGATACTCAGCATAAATAAACTAAACGTTAGTTCATCTTTGAAACAGTACGAAGACTATTCAAAGAAAATCTTTCATAAAAAATCTATTAAAAAATATTCATTTAATAAGTTTTAAATCATTAGCTCTTTAAAAGCTATTTACGAGTGAAAGGGCTCAACGTTGTTTAACTTCGGTTTCCAAGTTAGGACCGCCTACTCTCAGGAAAGGTCGCATATAAACAAATCATTAAAATTTATTTTTATGTTTATTATACATGGAAAGTTAATCGAAGAGGCCTAATAAAGGCGGTGAGATATAAAATATATAGAGGAAAATCTATAATTAATTTATAACGTGATAAGATAATTGCTAAAAGCCTAAACACACTTCCGTCTAAGGGAAGGGTCGGCCATTTAAAAGTCAAAGAAAGTCCATACTCTCATTGTCATCAAAAATTAAATCTATCCAAAAACGAGTTCAAGGATTTATTTGAAGAAAAATGATATTTTAATTATAAAATAAATTTTTGAATATACTTACCCGGTGAATATATAATAGCTGCAACTCTGTTGCTCGACAGACACATACAATAAAAACTCGCCAGCGATCGCTATACAGGTTGCGGGTGTGCCCACCAGCGCCAACTGTCGACCAGATACCACTCTCGATGTAAACAAAGACTCAATTTCTTCTCATCCCACTGCGCCTCTATTGGGGAGGAAGGGAGGGTCGTTTAATTTATATATTCACCGGGTAAGTATATTCAAAAATTTATTTTATAATTAAAATACCATTTTTAAATATTTAACTGAGCCGGTGAATATATAATAGCTGATTCACACCCAAGGAGGTGGGTAGAGACCAGAGTTAAATATGTTTACATCGTATAAGCTAAGAGTTTTTTATTTCATTTTGGCAGTTATCAATATAACAAAACCAAAATAAATAGGTACCTGGTAAGGAAGTCGACTTAGACGATTACTCTGCATTGTAAGTACGTCTTCCTTACGGAGCCCAGCAATCCTCTTAGGATGCTGACAGACCCCCAGGAGCTGAAGTATCAAGGGCTGCAACCCATACAACAGGACCTCATCAAACCCCTAATCTGGGCGCTCTCAAGAAATGACTTTGACCACCCGCCAAATCAACCAGGATGCGAAAGGCTTCTTAGCCTTCCGGACAACCCATAAAAACAACATTAAAACATTTCAAGAGACAGATTAAAAGGGTATGGAATTAGGGAATTGTAGTGGTTGAGCCCTCACCCACTACTGCACTCGCTGCTACGAATGGTCCCAGTGTGTAGCAGTTCTTGTAAAGAGACTGGACATCTTTCAAGTAAAATGACGCGAACACTGACTTGCTTCTCCAATAGGTTGCGTCCATGATACTTTGCAGAGATCTATTTTGCTTAAAGGCCACGGAAGTTGCTACAGCTCTAACCTCGTGCGTCTTAACCTTAAGCAAAGATCGGTCTTCCTCACTCAAGTGTGAATGAGCTTCTCGTATTAACAATCTGATAAAATATGACAAAGCATTCTTTGACCTAGGCAAGGATGGTTTCTTAACCGAACACCATAACGTTTCAGATTGGACTCGTAAAGGTTTAGTACGAGCTAAGTAGAACTTAAGAGCTCTAACAGGGCATAAGACTCTTTCTAGTTCATTGCCTACGATCTCCGATAAGCTAGGAATATCAAAAGATTTAGGCCAAGGACGAGAAGGTAGCTCATTTTTGGCTAGGAAACCAAGTTGCAGAGAACAAGTAGCTTTTTCTGACGAAAACCCGATGTTCTTGCTGAAGGCATGAAGCTCACTGGCTCTTTTAGCCGAGGCTAAGCATACCAGGAAAAGAGTCTTAAGAGTGAGATCTTTCAGGGAGGCTGACTGTAAAGGCTCAAACCTGTCTGACATGAGGAATCTTAGGAACACGTCTAAATTCCACCCAGGAGTAGCCAAACGACGCTCCTTAGAGGTCTCGAAAGACTTAAGGAGGTCTTGCAGATCTTTATGTTGGAAAGATCTAAGCCTCTATGCCGGAAGACCGAGGCCAACATGCTTCTGTAGCCCTTGATAGTAGGAGCTGAAAGGGATCGTACTTTTCTCAGGTATAAGAGAAAATCAGCTAATTGGGCTACAGAGGTACTGGTCGAGGATACGGAAACTGACTTGCACCAGTCTCGGAAGACTTCCCACTTCGATTGGTAGACTCTAATGGTAGACGCTCTCCTTGCTCTAGCAATCGCACTGGCTGCCTCCTTCGAAAAGCCTCTAGCTCTCGAGAATCTTTCGATAGTCTGAAGGCAGTCAGACGAAGAGCGTGGAGGCTTTGGTGTACCTTCTTTACGTGTGGTTGACGTAGAAGGTCTACTCTTAGAGGAAGACTTCTGGGAACGTCTACTAGCCATCGAAGTACCTCGGTGAACCATTCTCTCGCGGGCCAGAGGGAAGCAACTAACGTCAACCTTGTCCCTTCGTGAGAGGCGAATTTCTGCAGTACCTTGTTGACAATCTTGAATGGTGGGAATGCGTAAAGATCTAGATGTGACCAATCTTGGAGGAAGGCATCTATATGTATTGCTGCTGGGTCCGGGACTGGAGAGCAATAGATTGGAAGCCTCTTGGTCAGCGAGGTTGCAAAGAGATCTGTGGTGGGTTGACCCCAAGTCGTCCAAAGTCTCTTGCACACATCCTTGTGGAGGGTCCATTCGGTTGGAATTACTTGACCTTTTCGACTGAGACAATCTGCTAGGACGTTCAAGTCGCCCTGGATGAACCTCGTTACTAGGGAGATGCCTCGATCTTTTGACCAGATGAGCAGGTCCCTTGCGATCTCGTACAAAGTCAGTGAGTGGGTACCTCCCTGTTTGGAAATGTACGCCAAGGCCGTGGTGTTGTCCGAGTTTACCTCCACCACCTTGCCTCGAAGGAGATTCTCGAAGCTTATCAAGGCCAGATGAACCGCCAAAAGCTCCTTGCTGTTGATATGCATGCTCCTCTGACTCGAGTTCCACATTCCTGAGCATTCCCGACCGTCCAGCGTCGCGCCCCAGCCCAAGTCCGATGCGTCCGAGAAGAGAACGTGGTTGGGTATCTGAACTGCCAGGGGAAGACCCTCTCGTAGGCTGATATTGTCCTTCCACCAAGTCAGACAAGACTTTATCTTTTCGGAAATCGGGATCGAGACCGCCCCTAGCGTCTTGTCCTTTTTCCAGTGAAAAGCCAGATGGAATTGAAGAGGACGGAGGTGTAGCCTTCCTAGCGAGACAAATTGCTCCAGGGATGACAGCGTCCCTACCAGACTCATCCACAGCCTGACTGAGCAGCGTTCTTTCTTCAGCATCTTCTGGATGGAGAGCAGGGCTTGATCTATTCTGGGGGCCGACGGAAAAGCCCGAAAAACTTGACTGTGAATCTCCATCCCTAAATACAGAATAGTTTGGGATGGGACCAGCTGTGACTTTTCCAAATTGACTAGGAGTCCCAATTCCTTAGTCAGATCTAGAATCCAATTGAGATCCTTCAGACAGCGATGACTGGAAGAGGCTCTGAGAAGCCAGTCGTCCAAGTACAGGGAGGCTCGGATCCCCGATAGATGGAGGGATTTTGCCACATTCCTCATGAGCCTCGTAAACACGAGAGGAGCAGGACCGAGGCCAAAGCACAGGGCTCGAAACTGGTACCCCACATTCCTGTAAACAAACCTCAGAAACGGTTGGGAATCCGGGTGTATAGGAATGTGGAAGTATGCCTCCTGAAGGTCGAGAGAGACCATCCAGTCGCCTTCCATAAATGCTGTCAAGACAGCCTGGTAGACTTCATCGTGAAGTTTGTCTTGACAATGAATACATTGAGCGCACTTGCCTCTTACGTACTCCTGCAGTGAACATGGCTGCCAAATCATGGAGCCATCCCTGAGGGACTTGTCCCTGCAGAGAACGTGGCTGTCAGATCATTGGAGCCATCCCTGAAAGCCTTGTTTATGCATGACATAATTGTACAGCAAAACTTCAAAGGCTCGAAAACAGCTGTGAAGTTGACCTGTAAAATCTTGGAGCGTCTCCTGGCCAGGCGCCAGGGAGAGTCTACGAGATTTGAGAAGTCTATCTGGGCAGAGGCAGGAACTCCCAAGCCGAGAACTTCACTCGTGTCATATCAGACTCTCGCTCTATAAGCCAGTTTAAAAGAAGGGAAAGCAAAGGCTGTATCCCCCAAACTCCTCCTGGTGATAAACCAGTCGCCTAGCAAACGTAAAGCTCTCTAGGAGAGCGAGAGAGCACTAGCTTATAAAACAAGGGCTTCGAAGTAGCTAGGCCTAGTGTAAGCTCTGACGTTTAGGCGAACGAGGAGCAGCAGTTACAAAAAGATCCGGACAAAGATCCTTAAAAATCAGCATGATTTATTTAAAGTCCATAGAGGGATAAGCAGCTTTAGGCTCCTCTCCGTCTGACAGAGTCCTCAAGGGAATATCAGTAAGAGGGGGAACAGCAACTTCCTCATCTAAAGGAACCTTGTCCGATAAAAGCTGAGTCTCAAGCAAGGGAGAGACCTACCGTGGTGGCAATGCTTCACAAGCAGAGTCCACACGCACTGGTGCATTAGTAGCGGACCAGGACGCAACGTCATGTAACTGCTTGACAGTCTGTGAACTGTCAACAACAACAGGTGCGAGAGACCAGGACGCAACGTCATGTAACTGCTTGACAGTCTGTGAACTGTCAACAACAACAGGTGCGTGACAACGCACAGCGTCCACTCGAGACTGCTTTGACCGCCTAGACTGAGCAGTCAAAACAACTCTAGAATGCGGAGGTTGACGCACAGCGTCAAAACAAGTCAACTCCGATTGTTAGCGAACGTCCTGAACGTCAACAGGAGCATCAGCAAGTGGCCTAACGTCCAAATGTGGCTGAAAATCCACACGAGACCGCATCGAGTGTGGTTCTAAACAACCTGACTGACGTGACTTAGCTACGCCAACGTCAACAGGACGCACAAAGGAACGTTAGGTTGGCTGAAAGCCAGGATCTCGATGAGATAAACGGCTAGGCTCAACGGACTAATCGGCAGAATAGTCTTCCATAAGGGAGGCAAGCTTATTCTGCATGTCTTGCCGTACAACCCATTTAGGATCAACGGAAAAGGTTGCGGTAAGAGACGAGGGTAACGTCTGTGACCGCAAAACCTTGCCAACAAAAAGACTCTCGGAGTCTGTGTTACGCTTTTGTTAGGCGGCGAGCAGTCTTCCGATGACTGCATAGGGTCAGAGCTGTCCTAATGGCTACAACCAGGACGCTGGACCTGTCCTGAAAGGACTGACTTTCGCTTAAGGGCCTCGAAACCTTGTTTCAGGTTTCTTATGCGAAAAGCCTTCGGATGACGAGGAGAAAAACGTCTCTCTCGCCTTATGGTAGGGGTGATCTTGGTAAGATACACCCGATACCATAGAGGGAACGTCTGTTCGCTAATCAAGGCCTCTCGAACCCATAAGTCGTACGACATTACTTCTCCCCTGGGCTTGGGAGCTTGCAAGAGGTCCCGGACTAGGCAAACGACAGGCACGAACAGACGAACCCTCGGTCGCAACACTGATAAACACTTTGCGCAATACAGTATCACTTTATCACTACGATTTTCTGTTTAGCACTTATTTCACTGAAATCAAAACTTTTACTGATTTCTACCTGAAGCACGCAATTCTAACCTCATCAAAAGGTAGTAATAGCGAAATCAGTCGTATAATGCAAGCACATTAATACCAGCAAAAAACAGTAAACATATTTTAAGATAAAAATTTCAGTGGATGGGGAAGAGATTAAACACTAGTTCATTCAAAACTACGTTTTCAATCTCTCACCGTACATTGCCTGGGGACGAGAATAAAAAACTAAAAACGTTTTATCCTTTCTCCCCGTACAGAGACTAGGGACGAGAGTAACTCGAGAACAACGTTACCCGCTTGAACGGAACGTTTTCTCCCCTCTCTCTCCCTCCGTCTCTATCTCTCTCTCTCTCTCTCTCTCTTGATTACGCACCTAAGAGAAGAGCCCACTTACGTTTCGTCAAAAAAACATGTTATTTGACCAAAGGAAAAAAACTGAAAGGTCTTTCAATTAAAAAGTTCCTTTAAAATAGAATTTAAAACATTTAAGCTTTGAAAGAAGAATGAACAAAACGTCAGAATCGATTTACTCTTTCTGCAAAGTGAAACCGTGATACTCTCTCTCTCTATCGTAACGATAGAGCGCAAACTGCGTAGCATAAATAAACTAAACGTTAGTTCATCTTTGAAACAGTACGAAGACTATTCAAAGAAAATCTTTCATAAAATATCTATTAAAAAATATTCATTTAAAAAGTTTTAAATCATTAGCTCTTTAAAAGCTATTTACGATTGAAAGGGCTCAACGTTGTTTAACTTCAGTTTCCAAGTTAGGACCGCCTACTCTCAGGAAGGTCGCATATAAACAAATCATTAAAATTGATTTTTATATTTATAATAAATGGAAAGTTAATCGAAGAGGCCTAATAAAGGCGGTGAGATATAAAATATATAGAGGAAAATCTATAATTAATTTATAACGTGATAAGATAATTGCTAAAAGCCTAAACACACTTCCGTCTAAGGGAAGGGTCGGCCATTTAAAAGTCAAAGAAAGTCCATACTCTCTTTGTCATCAAAAAATTAAATCTATCCAAAAACGAGTTCAAGATTTAAGATGAAGATAAAACACCTGCACTGCGAAAGCTCAATCCAAATTAAAGTACTTCACCAAATATGATGGGGAAAAACTCCAGGTTCTACAGCGAGTAAAAGTACGTCTTGTCGACACGTCGACAGAGAAGAAATTGAGTCTTTGTTTACATCGAGAGTGGTATCTGGCCGACAGTTGGCGCTGGTGGGCACACCCGCAACCTGTATAGCGATCGCTGGCGAGTTTTTATTGTATGTGTCTGTCGAGCAACAGAGTTGCAGCTATTATATATTCACCGGCTAAGTTAAATATTTAAAAACACCTGTACTGCGAAAGCTCAAACCAAATTAAAGTACTTCACCAAATATGAAGGGAAAAACTCCAGGTTCAACAGCGAGTAAAAGTACGTCTTGTCGACACGTCGACAGAGAAGAAATTGAAGGTTTTGTTTACATCCGAGAGTGGTATCTGGCCGACAGTTGGCGCTGGTGGGCACACCCGCAACCTGCATAGCGATCGCTCGCGAGTTTTTTATGTATGTGTCTGTCGAGCAACAGAGTTGCAGCTATTATATATTCACCGGCTAAGTTAAATATTTAAAATTACTGACTCGCACATAATCCTATATGCAATATTGAATTAGATAACAGTACCAAGTAAAATATGGTGGAGAATGTATAAACAATTCAGCCTGATTAGAATGAAATTTTTCTGATATGGAAGATAAAGACTATCCTGTTAAATACTTTAGGAACATAAATTAAGCAGAGGATATTAAATAGATTAGAAAGGCATACTCTAAAATAAAACTAGTAATTCACCCTCTTATGAATGAAATGACTGTTTAGTATTTTATAACCAAGAACTACTTCTTAAATTAAGTACACTATTTTATAACCAAGAACTACTTCTTAAATTAAGTACACTATTTTATAACCAAGAACTACTTCTTAAATTAAGTACACTATTTTATAACCAAGAACTACTTCTTAAATTAAGTACACTATTTTATAACCAAGAACTACTTCTTAAATTAAATACAATCTGAAATTCACAAACTGTAGAAGCAAAGGTACAACTCTATAGTCAAGGAATAAAGACTGACCTTAACTGACCCAAAACACGATTGGGGTTTGCGCCTAAACGATCTAACTTGTTAATGAAGGCGAGACACGGAACGTCGTAGCGCTTCATCTGACGGTTTACCGTCATCGTTTGAGACTGTACTCCTCCAACAGCACAAAGGACTAAGACGGCTCCATCCAAAACTCTTAATGCTCGTTCCACTTCTACAGTAAAGTCAACGTGACCTGTAAAGATCAAATACAATTTCAGATCAATTCTCCAGACATAATCATATTTCACAGTGATATTCCATCTCTTTTAGAAACTTTAACCTCACCACCTCTAATACACAGTGTAATGATAAACAGTGATTAAAACAAAAAAAGTCAGTACTAGAGTACAGATGCATACATGAAGGATTGAGTTACTAAAATATCTACTGCAATTCAATGCAGAAAAAAATAAAAAAGCATCTCATCACAAACAATATTATCATGATTGGGTATTGATTAAATCAAGTAACAAGGGGAAAAATAAAGATCCATAATCAACTCCAATATGATCACAAACAACTACCACCTACATCACAAAAAGCCATTGGCTTACCCCTTTAAAATATCTGCATAAGAGACAAACGTCAATTAACAGTCAATGAAATATCTTAGGGTCATCAACATCATCATCATAACACTTTTAAATCAAATATTCCCATTGTAAGCTAAGGCATGAAGATACTCTCTTTCCGAGCTCTTGTCAGGGCTTGACTTTATCTACAATATTTCTTTTCTAAACAATTTTTGGAGAATTCTTACATGTATTCATCTTGTTACTTCCATACTTAGTTTTCTGCATAACTGTTCCTCATCCATTCTCATTAAATATGCTAACCATCTTAACCTTTCCAGTTTTTTCTTCAATTATAATTCCTGGAATTCTTCTTCTTTTTCTATGAAGCAGCATCAGAAGAATTGGACAAAAACAAAGAGAGCGCATGCTTTCTTTCCTTTGCCAGTCTACTTTGGAGACAAAATCTGGCCAAACCACACATTCTAATTGAGGAAAATGACACAGAAGCATCCTTAACAACAGAAGCTTCCTTAACGGGGACTGGATGTGTTCAAAGACTGTGATTGATCCCATGAGGAGTCTCTCACCTGCTGCCGATATGGTAAGTCATTCCAAGTACCTCTTCCTCTGGAGAGGAAGGATTGTATCCTTACCCTCGATTGTCTAAGGAATTGGTGTACCTGACCATATACAAAAAGCTAATTGTCACATTAGTCTCACCTTCTACTAACTGACTCCAATGGTACCAATCATTGAGAAAAAAAACCCTAAGCATATCAAGAAGCAAGGATTGATATCCACCTTAGCACTTCTATGCTCAAGAAAGAGCATGACTGGTATTCCAATCTGCCTATCACTATTCTCAAACACTAACAAGACCTCAAAATTACTGATCGGCAATAAGCCCCAAATAGAGAAGCACACTAAGAGCAAGGAACAATCAACAGAAAAAGAGAGAAATGAGCGCAAGGCCCAACCTTCTCCTAGCCTCTGTACTCAGCTCCTCTTGACCTGACCCAGAAGGTGCAAGTCAGTGGGAGAGCACAGTATACTGTACAGTACTGAATACTTTAATTTATTCCTTGAATCCAAATTGTTTCTGACATTTTTCAAAAATATGTTAGAATCAATTAGCACAATTCTTTTTTTAATTGTACATTTACTCGGAAGATTAATTTGCTCAATATCCGCACTGCATACCTGGAGTGTCGATGATATTAATATTATGGTTTTTCCACGTAGTGTACGTTGCAGCACTCTGTATCGTGATTCCTCGTTGTCTTTCTAATTCCATGCTGTCCATCACAGCTCCTACACCATCTTTTCCACGCACCTGTTAAATAAAGAGTATGAGAAAAGTTTATACTGCCTTAGATAAGATACAATAGTAGATCTGTACTTGTTGTGGCTGAAGAAGTTTTGACAGGAGAATGGGAAGGCTACTCAGACACATTCATTACCAGTTGCTAACTACTTGGTTAACAATTATCAACAGCTGTTCTAGCTCTACTGAAGACATTTTCTATCTTACAGGACGAAAGGGGGTAAGATACGTGGACGAAAGGGGGTAAGGTACGTGAAAGTAACTGTTTGGGTAAAATTATATCAAACAGTAACGAGCATCAAGAATATAAATACACAAGAGGGATCAACTTCAAATCAAGATGTAGGACATCTTTTCGTTAATGAAAGATACTATAAAACATTTCTCAAAGTCTATAAGTCCAATTTTGTTGTTTAGCAGCATTTTTTCTAGTCCAATAATGGCCAAGTAGGTCGCCAAATGTTAAAGGTTAACCACAAAAAAACAAACTTCTCTATTACCATATAAATAATTAATCTTTGGCCACAGATGGGTTAAATCCCTTTAAATAAAAGAAATTTGTTATAACATGGCATTTTAAGGTTGTTTTGGAATGTTATACTTTACTCTACAGTATTATACTTGTAGAAAGAACTTACAAGTTGCATAGATAAAAAAAAAAAGAATGAAAGAAATGTAAATTATCAACAGAAAACATGATTACCAAAGATTAAAACTAACAAGTTAACAATACCAATTAAGTAATAGCAAAAAGATTAAAACTAACAAGTTAACAATACCAATTAAGTAATAAAAAAAGATTAAAACTAACAAGTTAACAATACCAATAAAGTAATAGAAAAAGATTAAAACTAACAAGTTAACAATACCAATAAAGTAATAGAAAAAGATTAAAACTAACAAGTTAACAATACCAATTAAGTAATAGAAAAAGATTAAAACTAACAAGTTAACAATACCAATTAAGTAATAGAAAAAGATCAAAACTAACTAGTTAACAATACCAATAAAGTAATAGAAAAAGATTAAAACCAACTAGTTAACACTACCAATAAAGAAATAGAAAAAGAATAAAATTAACAAGTTAACAATACCAATAAAGTAATAGAAAAAGAATAAAACTAAATAGTTAACAATACCAATAAAGTAATAGAAAAAGAATAAAATTAACAAGATAACAATACCAATAAAGTAATAAAAAAAGCGACAGGAACACTGCCGGATACCCACCTCGTGCATTTCATCAATGCGTCCGGTGTAAAATAAAATCCGTTCGGTTAGCGTGGTCTTCCCGGAGTCTATATGAGCTGATATCCCTATGTTGCGAATTTTTTCCAATTCCTTCGGATCCACGGCAGATGAGTAACATGCTGAAATAAGCTGCAAGGGAAGAGTAGATAAAACTTGTAAACTCGTCCACAATTAGATAATTTCTATTTGAGCAAATTTACAAAGAAATCTGAAGTACAGGGTACTGTTAACTGTATGGACTGGAACCATTTCAGAATAAATACATAAACTTAAAAAACTTCTAACACTTTCACCCCCAATGGACGTACCGGTACGTTCTTGCAAAACACTGTTATTTACATGTTTTTGCAGATTTTTGATAACTTTATGAGAAACTTCAGGCATTTTCCAAAAGAATGAGACCAACTTGACCTTTGAAGACAAAAATTAAGGCTGTTAGAGCAATTTTAAAAAATAAAAATACTGTATAGCAAAATGTGCTTGAAAGTTAACCATACCTTGGGGGTAAAAGGGATAATACTTTAATAGTGTAAAGCGAGGGAAATTGATTCATAAAGATAATCTTTTCTGCTCTGCAATGTTATCTAAAAGTATGTCATATTTTATGACAACATTCCAAAGAATAATGAAGTAATGTAAAGGTACTGTAATTGTTTATAATTCATGAATTCAACTCGGTATCATGCACGTGAACTTTAGTAGACTTTCCAATTGGTTTACCTGTGTTTGTTATGCATTTCTGACCATTATGATTTCTGCAAATCACTCGTTTCTGCAGGTTTCCCACCCAAAACACCAATTCCCCACCAGGATCCAACATAATTGTTTTTATGGGGAGAGGGGGTTATAAAAACGGGACGAATGTAGTTCGTTAGGACATGCGTAGAATTTATTACTCGTCAAACCGCTTTCCTTTAAGCCGAAATATCATTTACCTTGATCTGAAATACAATAATGTGAAGCTAGATTGGTAGAATATAGTTCCGGACAAAACAAAATTTTGATATATTTATACTGTAAATTTTTATTTACAGTAAAAAAATTGAGTCTTTTTCAAAAAAACCGAACGTTTCACTATAGCAAACGTCTGTCTTTAAGTAGAGGAGCTTTTTCCGTCCGTAACTATAATAAATCCACTAGATTTATAATTCAAGAAATACAATTTACTGTTATAATGCTAAGAGTGAAGCTGGTTGGGATGCAAATACAGGGTTGAGAGTCTTAGGGTAGGCTAAGGATACCGCAGTTTAAGGAAAGGATCACAGGGGGAAGCATAGGGCCATCCCTGGTAGGCAAGTAGGTTAGGATACGGCTCCTAGATTAGGTTAGGTGGAGAACCCATAGGTTAAGTGGTGTTCTTGTGTTTGTTTCGGTATTAAAATGTGTTTTTTTAGTAATAGCTTTAGAAATTTAACACCAACGAGCTACAAAGACTCCGGAATAAATAGGAATTAATATAATTCTTTCGGGATAACATATAAATTCCGTGTACCCTACAGAAGGCAGATCTGGGTCCAAATACCGGCGGACTCATTTTAGACTTAACTATAAAACAATCCTAAAAAAACTAAAAGCTGAAAAACTGTGAATTACCTTTTGCAAAGCACATGTAGACGATTTAGATGAAAATACCTGTAGTCTTCTAAATAACATGATTTTTTTAATATGATGAGGTTCACGTCAAGTGTAAACACCGCACATGATATGACGTAAGAGAGATATCGGCGTGTTCTTCTGAGCGTTCTTGGTTTGCGCAGAAAATGCTCAAAAATTGTTAAATCCATAAAACCACAGCGGGCTCTTTGCAGCTGGTTTAATTTATTTTATTCTTAAATACAAATTTATTTAAGATAATAATATTATCACCCTATGACGTAAGAGAGACATTTGTGTGTTCTTCTGAGCGTTCTTGGTTTGCGCAGACAATCTTAAAAAACTGTTAAATCCATATAACCAAAGGTGGCTCTTTAAAGTTGCTTAAATTCATTTCATTAATAAATACAATTTAATTTGAAATAATATTAGTATCACCCTATATTCTAATTTCACAACATAACTCAAGGCAATTGAAATAAATTTTAAGTTCGCGCAATTTACAAACTCAGTTTGCGTAGAAGATCTTTAAAAACTGTTAAATGCACGAATATCAAAACAAATAATTTACAGATAATGAAATATGATATAATAAGAAAAATAACAGTTCATTTACACCTATTTCAGTATCAGCCTAAAATTGTAAAGTATGAAAGTACGTAATTGAAACTATATTTTAAGTTCGCGCAATTTGTATAACATTGCGATTTACAAAATGACAAATATAGAACTTAATTACAAAACCAGGCATTGCGATATTGATAATTGGAAATAACAGATAAAATAAATTATCTGAATATATACAGAAGTGGGAAGCAAAATTAAATAGCAAACACATGATCATATATTTGCATCTGCAATATTCTTCAAAGCAAGAAATATGTGGTATCCTCACCAAGTTTCAGGATTTACTGTATCATTTTCTATGATTTTATATATACAATGTTCAGAAGGCACCTTCGGTATAGTGATAGGCTGGAATAAGCTACTGTATTATACGAGAGGAATCCTGATATGATAATACTGAAAGGTCAACTGTTTCCTTTCCTCACTGGGCTATTTTTCCCTGTTGGAGCCTTTGAGGTTATAGCATCTTGCTTTTCCAACTAGGGTTGTAGCTTGGTTAGTAATAATAATAATAATAATAATAATAATAATAATAATAATAATAATAATAATAATAATAATAATAATAATAATAGTAATAGTTAATGTTATGATAGATATACTATAGTATTAGTGAATTACATGGAAATTATTGTAGTGGAACGTGGGTAATATATATATATATATATATATATATATATATATATATATATATATATATATATATATATATATATATATATATATATATAAATATATATATATATATATATATATATATATATATATATATATATATATATATATATATATATATATAATGAAGAGATATAAGATTCAATATGCATATCAATACATTAAGTTAATAATGGAACAATAAGTAAATTAAACGATATTGAACAGCCTTATTCTGAGAGAAAATATCATCCTATATAGAATTTGCAACTATTTATGACGTTTAGTTAAAGAAAATTAAGAAACTGTATTTTAGGGAAAGAAATCTATTTCTATGTAGGAAATAAAAGTTATGTAAAACAAACATAGAAACTTGTAAAGGTAGCTATTGCAGAGTTATAAGTGTTACTACTACTATTAATCATGGCTGCCAACAGCAACTTTGCAACTGTGACGGTTGATATAATTTATATATACTTTCAAAATAAGTTATAAGCTTTAAAATTACAAAATGATAATTAAATATTTATATTTTATAAGAAATTAGGAAGCTTTAATTTTAAAAAAGTGAAAATAAATGTTATCCTTTAGGCATAAGATTTTACGAAAGTTGGCAGCTTTGTCAATTTTGGCTCTCCTTCCATAAATGTAAACAAAACAATTTAAACAACACAGAAGGTCGAGTTACTTGAATAGTTTGCAAAACATCACATTTAAGCTCTCTTCATTTCACTATTATCTTGAAGGTATGTAGACTAGTCTATTAAAATATAATGCTAGTAAATATAGGTTAATTATACCTTACTGAGTTAATGAAGCATAATTTGCAATTTTAGCCAGGCTTGGAAGACAAGTCTTTATTATCACATTTCCTTCGCCTTTAGCTAATTAGCCAGTTCCTGTTACTTGGTTATCATTATTAAGGTCAACGATCTTTTGGCATTGTATTAAATTTATTATAAGTGAGATATATTTTAACCTAACCTAATTTCTAACTGCTAAAAATACAGGTATACAAACTCCTAACCTGATTTGGGGACTTAGCCTGGTATAACTTTACTTGTGTGGCATTCAGAAATGCTATTATTATTATTATTATTATTATTATTATTATTATTATTATTATTATTATGTAATAGTGTGAGGTGTTTACCTCCCTCTCCCCCTCCCCCTCA
>NC_090733.1:136184706-136204706 GCF_036898095.1 Palaemon carinicauda | reverse complement strand
TTAAATACTGTACAGTGAGTTGTTAACACAGATAGAATCCCTTTTGCCTTTTCATTTAATAGGAGAATGATTATAGCAAAGTTGGAACTTGTCTGTTAAAATTTTGGCCGAGGTGTCGGTAGTTAATGGAGGGGAGCAGGGAAACCCTGCATCTCCTCTTCTCCTCTTCCTACTCACTGAGTACATTTCCAAAAGGCTCAAATCACTGGCTGTAACATGTGCTCTCACTGCACAGCCGTTACGTTTACAATGCTTCCAAACATATCCGAGCCAGAGTAAGATAGAATATAAGAGTCCTTGATCATGTGATCCTGTTGTACGAATGTATTGTATTTATATCCGAGTATTATAGTTTAGAGTCATTGATTATGTGACCTGAGTAGCCACTTATTTTCAGCCTTATACACCCCACCCCACAAGCCTTGGGCGAAGTTCGAAGTGTCTACTCGGTGAACTGGCACGAGGCATTGCCCACCTTCCTTTCTACCCTCCGTTAATTACCAACACTTCATTCTAAATTTTAACAGCCAAGTTCTAGCTATGCTGGAATCATTAGCTTATTTAAGGACTCGGATATGTATAGCTAGGAAAAATACAAATTACTTTTAAAATTTGTGATATTTTGTATGTAGAAAAAGTTTTTCAACAACCTCTTTCATCATTAAATAAGAAGGGTTATCAATGGATTATCTGTTATTTCGCTAATACTGTACAGCACTATACGTATTTATAAACAAATATACAGTAATACCCCACCATACTTGTTCATTGGTTCTGAGAGGACTGAATTGTACTCTCCCTATACACGTAATTAACATGAAAAAGTACGTACAACTTGCTATCATTCTATAAAAAAAACATACTGTAACTACATTGATAAGCTTCCATTGGAAGTACTGTACAGTTAATGCACAGGTCTATGAGTAGTAGGTTGGCCAAGGCACCAGCCACATGTTGAGGTACTACCGCTAGAGAGTTATTGTGTCCTTTGACTTGCCAGACAATTACCACATTGGATCCTTCTCTGGTTACGGCTCATTTCATCTTTGCTGACACACTCAAAATAGTCTGGCATATTCTTTACACATTGTCCTCTTTCTCCATACATCTGCCAACACTGAGATTACCAAACAATTTTTCTTCGCTCAAGGCGTTAACTACTGCTTTTTTATTGTTCAGTGGCTACTTTCCTCTTGGTAAGGGTAGAAAAGACTTTAATTATGGTAACCAGCTCTTCTAGGAGAAGAACACTCTAAAATCAAACCATTGTTCTCTAGTCTTGGGTAGTGCCATAGCCTCTGTACCATGGTCTTCCACTGTCTTGGGTTAGAGATGTCTTGCTTGAGGGTACACTGGGGCACACTATTCTATCTTGTTTCTCTTCTTCTTGTTGTTTTGAAGTTTTTATAGTTTATATATGAAAGATTTATTTTAATGTTGTTATTGTTCTTAAATTTCTCTTGTTTATTTCTTATTTCCTTTCTTCACTGGGCTATTTTCCTTGTTGGAGCCCTTGGGCGTAAAGCATCCTGCTTTTCCAACTAGGATTGTAGTTTAGTAAGTAATGATAATAATATGTGTAGCTTTTTAAGAGATAGCGAGAGATATGATACAATAAACCATGTTACAGCACAATAAACTGTAATAGTAATAAAGTACAGTGAACCCTCGCTACTTCGCGGTTCGACCATCGCGGATTCACCACTTCGCGGATTTTTTCCATAACCCATATATATATACAGTAATATATATATATATATATATATATATATATATATATATATATATATATATATATATATATATATATATGTATGTATGTATGTATTTATGTATATATGTAGGTATGTATATGTGTATACATATAAATATATATATATATATATATATATATACACACACACACACACACATATATATATATATATATATATATATATATATATATATATATATATATATATATATATATATATATATACATATATATATATATATATATATATATATATATATATATATATATATATATATATATATATATATCTAAAGTAGGAAGATGTGATGTAGTTCTAAGGGAAAAGTATGGGAAATATGTCTGGGTAATAAGCAAAGCTCTACCTCCAGTTTGTTTCTTCATTATGATCAGAGATAAATGTAAACAAAACATTGGTTGCCATTTTTTATCGTGCTTTTTAGCGTGTTTAGGAAATGCATGATATAAAATCACCTTTAATATTTGTGCCTGTTTTAGTTTAGGGTACTGTAGTACATGCATTAAGTGTTCTGTACATTAAAGGGTAGTTTGTTAACAGTACTACGTACAAGGGAAGGTTTTAAAAGTCTGAATATACATGTTGAATAAATAGGTAAATATGGTGTCACTACTTCGCGGATTTTCACCTATCGCGGCCGCGACTGGAACCTATCTACCGCGATAAACGAGGGTTCACTGTAATATTTATTCATCTATAAATGTCATTTCACTTTAAAGTTGACACTTATCCTATTTACTGGACACAACTGAAGGGGGAGTTGCAAGAAAGGAATTTTTTGTTGGAGAAAGAGGATAACATGGTTGATGGCAAAGATGAAACTGTAAATGTTGTTGACATTGCTTTTTTTTCTAAACCTAATGTCGACGGCAGCGGTTCTTTGCCGTCAAGATCAGGCAATGGTTCTGTAGCCTTTCTTTATTCAACTGATCCAAATTTTGTTGAATGATATTCCTGGTTTTATTGTCAAAAGTTATCCTATAAGGCATTACTAAATCTTCAACACCATTCATAATTTTTTGCAAAATGAAGGATCCTGGGACTCAAAGATTAACAAAAACTTGGAGAAATGGTAAAAATCCCACTGCATTTCTTTGAGCTTTGAAATTTCTTGGTTCTGAGTCCAGGATACTTTCCTTAGTTTTCTGTCGCTCCTCTGACTCCAGTAATTCTTCGTTTGTCAGTGGTCACTTGTGAGCCGTGATCGTGTGTTCAAAATCTTCCTCCTCCAATTCCATCTCAAGTTCATTTCCTCAAGATGTCCCAAACATTCACGAATTGAGTGCACAGTTTTTTCCAAACACTTTTCATCGCTGATTGATTCACTTCATCCCCTGAAGAATATTTGCCTTCCAAAACTCTCAAATATTTATCATGTTACTGTATTTATACTTACAGGGCAATTATAATATAGTATTTTCTGTTTTTGCTATGTATACAGTACCACTAATATTTTCATAATGAATTTATTTGTACGTTCAGTATTTACCTATTTCATGAATAGAAAATTTAAATTTTTTATCGTAACAGTTCGAGGCTGAGACTGACGCAAGGTCACGTAAAACGACGTATTGCGGACTTTTATTTTTCCATTTAATATTTAAGGACGCTCAACGTAAATTTGGAACTTATTTATGCCGAACCGTTGTAAACCGGGGTATTGCTGTAAACTGAATTCATAAAATTCAGATTTGCTGCCTTTTGTGCTAAACCATATTATTTAAGAATATGTTTGGTGCTTCGTAGTGAATCTTACATATTTTCATCCTTGCATGTGCTCCTATTCATAGGATAATCATGGATCTCCTAGCTGCAAACATCCCTCCACATGCTGTGCTAGCATTGCTGAAGGAGCTCAAGGGGAAGGTGCCATACCATGGGGACTGCCTGAATGATAATCACGCAAGTGATAGCAGCAGATGAAACAAGGATATTGTCAGTAGGTGAATAGCTCTACTGGAGTACTTGATGGTTGGTGTTGCTGAATGCTAATAAGAGCTGTTTAAGCTGGTGTTTTTCAGACATTACGTGACAATGGTAGAAGCTTCATTATTATACATTAAAACATGTGAAGTGTTGTCAGTGTAATTTGCTTTCTTTTATTTCTTATAGTGACTTGTATAGTGTCACAGTGCACATACATTATATACAATACATTATTTAGTGAATTCAATGTAAGGAATAAATGTATTTATTTGATAGCAGAATTTATTTTTGGTAGAAATTATTTAATCTTATTAAAAGAAATGGGATTCTGAAGCCGAGTCTTCTTCAGGAAGTCATGAAAGGTCCATTTTTTAGAAACAGGTAATTTTTCTAATTATAGAAAAGGTAAACATTGCATTAACTTTAATCAGTAAGATTAAGGCAGTTGAAAGGTATAGAAATCAGCATACAGCACTGAAGTCATAATTGCAGACTTAAAAGAAAATGTCGTTTTAAAGAAATCTCATAGTGTTAAGAAGGATTATACTCAATTTTTTTAATGAGGTATATTTGCACCGATTCGCAGCGGTGCCCTTTTAGCTCGGAAAAGTTTCCTGCTATCTGATTGGTTTGAATTATCTTGTCCTACCAATCAGCAATCAGGAAACTTTTCCGAGCGAAAAGGGCACCCCTGCGAGTCTGTGCAAATCTGTTTCACTAAAAAGAATTGACTATAGGTAGGCTATTTATAAAGTTTTTATATTCCTTTTATTCTGTTTCAAATCCTTAACTGTAACAGTTACTCAACTGCCAAGTGTTACATTCAATACTGTGCTGATATTGTAAACACTAAACACTACTCCTTAAAATATTGTATAACTTTTATAAAATTGTATTTTGTAAAGCAAATACAAATGTCTTGAATGTTTAACGTGTCTTTTATTTACCTTTTCCAATATCTTAATTTTTTTTTTGTTTTTTTTATTTAACATACACAGGTTGCTATTGATCTGGTAATATATTTGGAGTAGATGGTATAGATTCTCAGGTACGGTTTAGTATCAAGGATATTTATATGTCTGGAATCATTTTGTTATTGTAATGCATGGAAGATGAAATTAAAATCCAATTTTTGTATATAAGTAAAAAAATTTTTTAAGATGGTAATAAGGTTTCTTTTATGTATCCAGTGATAAAAGGGAGAAAGCTAATTTTACATCTAGCCTCACAAAAAGAAAATTGATGTAAATAAGTTCATGATGGTAATCATTATCTTATGGGTTGTTGTAGCCTGATTGGTAACGTCTCTGTCTGGTGTTTGCCAGACGGGAGTTCGAGTCCCGCTCAGACTCATTAGTGCCATTAGTGTCTGCAACCTTACCATCCTTGTGAGCTAAGGTTATGGGGGAGCCTATAGGTCTATCGGCCAGGTCATCAGCAGCCACTGCCTGGCCCTCCCTGGTCCTAGCTTGGGTGGAGAGGAGGCTTGGGCGCTGATCATATAATATATGGTCAGTCTCAAGGGCATTGTCCTGATTGCTAGGGCAATGTCACTGTCCCTTGCCTCTGCTATTTATGAGCGACCTTTAAACCTTATGATTATTGTCTTAAAGTAGACATTAAGCTTTCATGATGTATAGCTGGAGAGTGTATCTTCAAGTGGACTATTATCATCCAGGTGTCGTGTCCCCCAAGAACGTCGGCAATCATATCATTATCTTACGATTATTGTCATAAAGTAGACATGAAGCTTTTATAATGTATAGCCCTGGAAAGTGTCTTCAGTGGACTATTATCATCCAAGTGCCATATCCCCCAAGGACTTCGGCAATCAAATCATATCATTATCGTATGATTATTGTCATAAAGTAGACATGAAGCTTTGATAATGTATAGCCCTGGAAAGTGTCTTCAATGGACTATCATCATCCAGGTGTCATATCCCTCAAGGATGTCGGCTATCACGGTTCGCCATTCCTCTCTATTTCCGGCTTCCTGCAGCAACCGAGCTGCAGATATTCTTCCTCTAGTCAATCTCGCCAATCCATCCATACATTTTTGTCTAGGTCTTCCTGTCGGCCTATAATTCATACTAATGTGAATATAGATCTATTTTGCCTCATTATACTTTATGTATCTTTGTCTGGTTGATAGAAATATTAATTTTGTTTATTGATTTTATCCAGAAAAAAAATAGTTTACATTTCTTAGCTGTTATGAAACTCATCCTCATTTCAGGAAAGAAGTAATTTCTAAATTGGAAATATTTAGTATTTTACTGCCACTTATAAATCTACATTTCTATTTGACACAGACAGACAGACAGACAGACACACACGGGTTTAGAATACTTCAAAATTTAAGCATAAGTTTAGATTTAGATGATGTTTTGGTTAACCGATTTGATTAAAAGATAATCATAATGACTCACGATTAGGAAAGAGATCATATGATATTCAGGTATTGTTTGAAATTATATATTTGGCAGGATACATAGTATATACATAATCTTTGACAACTTTTACCATTTTCATGATTTCACGGAGGTGAAGATTTTGACATGCTGTACATGAGTAAATAAAAAATGAAAAAGTTCAACTTTATCAAAATTCCTTTAATACAGGATAGTCCCCTCTTAATCAGGAATGAAATTTTACTTTATGATTCCTTTAAAATCAATTTTGATCATGTGCAAATTTTCCCATTTTATATTTTCAAGTTTTGATAAAGCTATGAGAATATCATCATCATCATCATCTCCTCCTACGCCTGTTGACGCACGGGGACTCGGTTAGATTTCGCCAGTCGTCTCTATCTTGAGCTTTTAATTCAATACTTCTCCATTCTTCATCTCCTACTTCATGCTTCATAGTCCTCAGCCATGTAGTCTGGGTCTTCCAACTCTTCTAGTGCCTTGTGCAGCCCACCTGAACGTTTGGTGAACTAATCTTTCTTGGGGAGTTATATGAGAATATCAGTAAGATATTTTTTTTTTTAAATGCGATAACACTCCATAGATGATATAACAACTCTTTAAAAGTAAATATTTTATAGAATTTTTGATAAAGCTATGAAAATATTTACATGCGATTCATTCACTCAAGATATCTAGTTCAAAACGAGCAGCTTTTATCCCATCATCGGTTAATTGAACTGGCCTTATGGCATCACTGGTCTCCATTCATAGGGTTTCCCTCAGCTGCACCTTGACCAAACGACCTCCCCGAGTCATGCGATCCAATTTCTAGAAGCTTTTCAACTACAGTAATTTGAAAAGGGTATAAGACGCCTTGTGTAGATCACTGGACTTGATAACAGATTATAAAAAAAATTTCTTTCACATATCTTCTGGCTCTGATCTTTTAGTTCTCATTAATCTTATTTGGTTTGTCACAGTTTTACTGGAATTTTATCAATTTTTAGTTAAAAAAAATGTTCTAGTCCTTAGTTCTTGTTACATTACTACTGCATAAGACAAATATGATTAATTTTCGTGTAAATTCCAGATACGTAACTGTGTTTCACATTCACGAAGCTGTAGGACTAAATTTCGAGATAAGAATTTAAGTGGAAAAGAAATTTTTCCTTTATATAATAAATACGTTTTTCAATATTAATCTTACCCGATGATCATGTAGCTGTCAACTCCGTTGCCCGACAGAAATCTACGGACGGGATACGCCAGCGATCGCTATACAAGAGGGGGGTGTACTCACCAGCGCCATCTGTGGTCAGGTACTCCAGTACTTCTTGTCAACACCACCTCAATTTTTCCTCTGTCGTGCCGCCGGCAAGACCTACATGGATACGCTGTTGATTTTGGAGTCTTTGTTCACGGTTTTGGTGAAGTATTTGCTCTAAAATTTAGCCTTCGCTGTACAGGAAGCTTTTCCCTTAGCATAGATAGCTTTTGGAATTAAATTGATTTATTGGTTAACGATCTTTGCTTTACTTTGGAATTCCCCCTTGACTGTTCTCTAAATTCAAGATGTCCGACCACTCTCAAGCTCCTAAAATTAGGCGATGTAGTGTTAGGACTTGTAATAGGCGTCTTCCGAAGGCCTCTGTTGATCCTCACACCGTTTGTTCCGACTGTAGGGGAAAATCCTGTCAGTTGGAAGATCGATGTGGGGAATGTGCTGGGCTTTCGGAATTCGATTTTAATGAATTCCTCAAGTATACGACTAGGTTAGAGAGGGAGAGAGTTAGGAGGAGTTCTTCTCGCTCTTTGGTTTATTCCTCCCCCCATGACCCTCAACCTTTTCCTTCCCCTGTGGTGGTGACCCCCGAACCTGCTACGAGTGCTCAGCCTGATATGACGGATATGTTGCGTGCCATTCAGGCTCTTGGTGATAAGGTGGAGTCTTTAGTTAGTGACCACAATCTTCTCTTGGCAGATGTCAAGGAACTTAAAGTGAAAAGTGCAGTGGGAAGTGTTAGTGCCAGTGCTGTGCCTAGTGTCAGTGTCAGTGTTGCGCATGAGGATACTTCTGTGCGTGCCAGTCGTCCTCCCAGTCCGGGACCTCTTGCAAGCTCCCAAGCAACGTCGAAGGGCAAAAGGGTTCGGCAGGCCTTGATCGGCGCACAGTTGTATCCTCAGTGGTTGCGGGCGTATCTGATAGAGATCGTCACTTCCACTCCCAGACGATTGAGCCCTTAAATTCCTCGTCTGCGGAAGAAGTTTCCAGGAGGAAACGGTGGACCCAGGTCTCACGACCTCTCAAACGTAAGGTCCCGTCCGAGCTAGTCCAACGGCCCAGGTGTAGCCACTGGGCCAGTTCGGACTCGCCGCAGTCATCTGATGACTGCACACCTCCTAAGAGAGGTAAAGCGGTGCCTCAACAGGCCTCTGCTCCAACTTCTGTGGACCCCAAGTTGTCTATGCTGCAGACTATGCAGTCTCAGCTTGCGGCTTTGATGCAGGAGTATCAGGCAGAGAAGGTTAGCACACCTCCTCCTGCGAGCGCTCCTCCACCTCTGCGCAGTCCTCCCTGCCAGACGTATGTTCTTGAGGCTCCTCCTGCTTCCATGCGTGAGCTGCCGCATTGGGAGTTGCCAGGTTCCAGCGCTATGCAGCAACCTCCTCTACCCTTGAGGCAGGAGCCTCTTGCTATGCGACAACCTCCTCAACCCTTGAGGCAGGTGCCTCATGCTATGCGGCAACCTCCTCTACCCATGAGGCAGGAGCCTCATGCTATGCGGCAACCTCCTCTACCCATGAGGCAGCAGCCTCATGCTATGCGGCAACCTCCTCAACCCTTGAGGCAGGAGCCTCACTCTGTGCAGCAACCTCCTCAACCCTTGAGGCAGGCGCAACCCTTGAGGCAGGAGCCTCATGCTATGAGGCAGCCTCCTCAACGCATGCAGCACGAGCCTCTTACCAAGCATGAGCCGCATTCCATGCAGCATGAGCCTCATGCCTTACAGCATTCGCTTCTGACCACGCTTGCTCCTCAGACCACCGCAGAACCTCCCTCACCCCAGCCTCATGACTTTGTCATTGCCAGCCCTCAGTCTCTTCAGCAGAGGCATGATGATGGATCCGCAAGTGCGCATGCACCCGTTCTGCAGGATTCAGCCATTCAGCATGCCGCTCTACCGTTACCTCTCGCTACTCAACTCTCAGGCGATGAGGTTTCTGAGGATGAAGCTGCTCACCTGGATGATCCTACTTCTGATGTGGAGGGACACAAGTCTTCGCCGCCTTCCTTAGACTTTCGTAAGGTCCTGGCTCTGTTCAGAGAGTTATACCCTGAACACTTCGTATCTGCAACCCCTCGTTCTCCTCCATCCGAGTTTTCTCTAGGCATGCAGCCTATTACGTCTGCCTACACCAAGCTTGTCCTCGCCAGATCATCAAGGAGAGCTTTGAGGATTTTAGGGGATTGGTTGCAGTCCAAGCAGCAACTGGGAAGGACCTCTTTTGTGTTTCCTCCTCCTAAGCTGGCTTCTAAGTCGGGCGTCTGGTATGCAACGGGAGAGGAACCTGGCTTGGGGGTTCCTGCCTCTGCCCAGGCCGACTTCTCAAGTTTGGTTGACTCTCCCCGCAGGTCGGCTATGAGACGCTCGAAGGTCTGCTGGACTTTTTCTGAGCTGGACCACTTGATGAAGGGAGTCTTTCGCGCCTTCGAAATTTTTAACTTCCTCGATTGGTGCCTGGGGGCCTTAAGCAGGAAGACTGCCCCTTCTGACAAAGACTCGGCCATGCTGATCATGTCCAGTATGGACAAAGCAATTCGCGATGGTTCTGGCGAACTTGCGTCTATTTTTGTCTCAGGAGTCCTCAAGAAAAGGGAACATCTATGCTCCTACTTATCGACTGGTATCACCCCTTGCCAGAGGTCACAGTTGCTGTTTGCTCCTCTCTCCAAGTTCCTGTTTCCGGAGGAGTTAATCAAGGAGATGGCTGCGGCTCTTATCCAGAAAGATACGCATGACCTCATGGCCTCTTCAGCACGTAAGGCTAAAACCTTACCTTCCGTGCCGAGATCTTACCGCACCCCTGTGGCTGATACACCTGCTACCAGATTCATTCCGCCCTTTCGTGGCAGAGCCCCCAGTAGAGGAAGTACCCGTGCAGACAGTCACCGGGGCAAGTCCAAGAAAGGTGCCAAGTCCACGAAAAGCAAGCTTTGACTTCCTTCCTCTCCAGACAGCTGTAGGAGCCAGACTCAAGACCTTCTGGCAAGCCTGGGAGAGCAGAGGTGCAGACGCTCAGTCTGTCAAGTGGCTAAGGGAGGGTTACAGAATTCCGTTCTGCCGCAATCCCCCTCTGACCACATCTCCCATCAACCTCTCTCCCAACTACAAGGAGAAGGACAAGAGGCTAGCGTTACATCAAGAGGTGTCGCTCCTGTTACAGAAGGAGGCAGTGGTGATAGTCCGGGACCATCAATCCCCGGGCTTTTACAACCGTCTCTTCCTGGTGGCCAAGAAGACAGGAGGTTGGAGACCGGTGCTGGACGTCAGTGCGCTCAATGCTTATGTCACCAAGCAGACGTTCACAATGGAGACGACGAAGTCGGTCCTAGCAGCGGTCAGGCAGGAGGACTGGATGGTCTCGTTAGATCTGAAAGACGCCTACTTTCACGTTCCCATCCATCCAGACTCCCAACCTTTTCTGAGATTCGTCTTTGGAGAGGTTGTGTACCAGTTCCAAGCCCTGTGCTTTGGCCTGACCACGGCACCTCTTGTGTTTACGCGACTGATGAGGAATATTGCGAAATTCCTTCACTTGGCAGACATCAGAGCCTCCCTTTATTTAGACGACTGGCTTTTAAGAGCTCCCACAAGTCGTCGCTGTCTGGAGAGTCTCAGATGGACTTTGGATTTGACCAAGGAACTGGGCCTCTTGGTCAATTTAGAGAAGTCCCAGCTCGTTCCTTCCCAAACCATCGTTTACCTGGGGATGGAGATTCAGAGTCGAGCTTTTCGGGCTTTTCCGTCGGCCCCAAGAATCAACCAAGCCCTGGAGTGCATCCTGAGCATGCTGAGGAGGAACCGATGCTCGGTGAGGCAGTGGATGAGTCTAACAGGGACTCTTTCATCGCTAGCCCTGTTCATCGAGTTAGGGAGACTCCACCTCCGCCCCCTTCAGTACCATCTGGCAGCTCACTGGAACAAGGATATGACGCTCGAGACAGTCTCTATTCCTGTTTCCAAAGAGATGAGGGCTACTCTAACGTGGTGGAAGAACAGCATTCTTCTCAAGGAGGGTCTCTCGTTAGCTGTTCAGACCCCCGACCTTCATCTCTACTCGGACGCATCAGACTCGGGCTGGGGCGCGACATTGGACGGACAGGAATGCTCGGGGACATGGAACAAGGAACAGGAAACGCTTCACATCAATTGCAAGGAGTTGTTGGCAGTTCATCTGGCCTTAATGAACTTCAAGTCCCTCCTGCTAAACAAGGTGGTGGAGGTGAACTCCGACAACACCACAGCCTTGGCGTACATCTCCAAGCAGGGAGGGACTCATTCGAGGAAGCTGTTCGAGATCGCAAGGGACCTCCTCATTTGGTCAAAAAGTCGAAAGCTCACGCTGGTAACGAGGTTCATTCAGGGCGATATGAATGTTACGGCAGATCGCCTCAGCCGGAAGGGTCAAGTCATCCCCACAGAGTGGACCCTTCACAAGAACGTGTGCAACAGACTTTGGACCCTGTGGGGTCAGCCAACTATAGATCTGTTCGCTACCTCGATGACCAAGAGGCTCCCATTGTACTGTTCCCCGATTCCAGACCCGGCAGCAGTTCACGTGGATGCCTTTCTGCTGGACTGGTCCCACCTCGACCTGTATGCATTCCCGCCGTTCAAGATCATCAACAGGGTTCTTCAGAAGTTCGTCTCTCACGAAGGGACACGGCTGACGTTGGTTGCTCCCCTTTGGCCTGCAAGAGAATGGTTCACAGAGGTACTGCAATGGCTGGTCGACGTTCCCAGGACTCTCCCTCTAAGAGTGGACCTTCTGCGTCAACCTCACGTAAAGAAGGTACACCCAAGCCTCCACGCTCTTCGTCTGACTGCCTTCAGACTATCGAAAGACTCTCAAGAGCTAGAGGCTTTTCGAAGGAGGCAGCCAGAGCGATTGCCAGAGCAAGGAGGATATCCACTCGCAGAGTCTATCAATCTAAGTGGGAAGTCTTCCGAAGCTGGTGCAGAGCCAATGCAGTTTCCTCTACCAGTACCACTGTAACCCAAGTTGCTGACTTCCTGTTGCATCTTAGGAATGTTAGATCTCTATCAGCTCCTACGATCAAGGGGTACAGAAGTATGTTGGCAGCGGTTTTCCGCCACAGAGGCTTGGATCTTTCCACCAACAAAGATCTGCAGGACATCCTTAGGTCTTTTGAGACCTCTAAAGAACGTCGGTTGTCCACTCCAGGCTGGAATCTAGACGTAGTCCTAAGGTTCCTTATGTCATCAAGATTTGAACCTCTCCAGTCAGCCTCTTTCAAGGACCTCACTCTAAAAACTCTTTTCCTCGTCTGCCTTGCAACAGCCAAAAGAGTAAGTGAGATTCACGCCTTCAGCAGGAACATAGGTTTCACATCTGAAACGGCTACATGTTCCTTACAGCTCGGTTTTTTGGCTAAAAACGAGCTTCCTTCACGTCCTTGGCCTAAATCGTTCGAGATACCTAGCCTTTCCAACATGGTGGGTAACGAACGGGAGAGAGTACTTTGCCCTGTCAGAGCTCTTAAGTACTATCTTAAAAGGTCAAAACCCTTGCGAGGACAATCGGAGGCCTTATGGTGTGCTATTAAGAAACCTTCACTGCCTATGTCTAAGAACGCAGTTTCTTACTACATAAGGCTTCTGATTAGAGAAGCTCATTCTCATATGAAGGAAGAAGACCTTGCTTTGCTGAAGGTAAGGACACATGAAGTGAGAGCTGTGGCTACTTCAGTGGCCTTCAAACAGAACCGTTCTCTGCAGAGTGTTATGGATGCAACCTATTGGAGGAGCAAGTCAGTGTTTGCATCATTCTATCTCAAAGATGTCCAGTCTCTTTACGAGAACTGCTACACCCTGGGACCATTCGTAGCAGCGAGTGCAGTAGTAGGTGAGGGCTCAGCCACTACATTCCCATAATCCCATAACCTTTTTAACCTTTCTCTTGAATGCTTTTATTGTTGTTTTGGGTTGTACGGTAGGCTAAGAAGCCTTCCGCATCCTAGTTGATTTGGCGGGTGGTCAATTCTTTCTTGAGAAGCGCCTAGGTTAGAGGTTGTGATGAGGTCCTTTAGTATGGGTTGCAGCCCTTTATACTTCAGCACCTAAGAGTCGTTCAGCCTCCTAAGAGGACCGCTGCGCTCAGTAAGGAAGACGTACTTATTAAAGGCAGAGTAATGGTTCAAGTCGACTTCCTTACCAGGTACTTATCGTTTTATTTGTTATTTTGAATAACTGATAAAAATGAAATACGGGATACTTAGCTTCTTGATTAACATGTATACTGGTTTTCACCCACCTCCCTGGGTGTGAATCAGCTACATGATCATCGGGTAAGATTAATATTGAAAAATGTTATTTTCATTAGTAAAATAAATTTTTGAATATACTTACCCGATGATCATGATTTAATTGACCCACCCTTCCTCCCCATAGAGAACCAGTGGACCGAGGGAAAAATTGAGGTGGTGTTGACAAGAAGTACTGGAGTACCTGACCACAGATGGCGCTGGTGAGTACACCCCCCTCTTGTATAGCGATCGCTGGCGTATCCCGTCCGTAGATTTCTGTCGGGCAACGGAGTTGACAGCTACATGATCATCGGGTAAGTATATTCAAAAATTTATTTTACTAATGAAAATAACATATTTCATTTAAATAAAAGCATCGTAACACATAATAGAAATAATATAACCAAATTTCTAAATAATTTATATTGCATACATAAAAATTCCCGTACATTAACTAGTTCATAATTGAGTCACTGTTACATAGGGTTGCTCATCCAGCTTTGGCAAATCTCTCCTTCACCATAAGATTGAAGGGCTTTGGGTTCAGAGTGACGCCACACTGGTAATCCGTACTAGGGATGTCGTTTCCGGGCGGGACGCCAAACTTGAACTTCTGTAGCATTCCAGTCAGGAACTGGAAGGTCTCGATCCTAGCTAGGGATTCTCCAAGACAGTTTCTTCGACCTAAATTGGGAATAAAAGGACACAATAAAACTTGGGTATTGTAAATAAGATAGTTTTGATGGAGGAAAAACTGAATTTTGGGGTTCAAATGCTGTGCGATCCCCTAGGACTTAACTTTTAAAGGCTAGAGCAGTGAATATAATACAAAAGGTTTTAAGTGAGGATAATGGCTCAGGAAAAAGGAGTTCTATATAAAATAATAAAGGCTAAAGCAGTGAATATAATACAAAAGGTTTTAAGTGAGGATAATGGCTCAGGAAAAAGAAGTTCTATATAAAATAATATACTTTAAACTTGTATTAAAGGATACTATAAAATTAGTGGAGATTTAGCTTTTCAAACTAGGTTGTAGGTAATTACAAAAATTTTTAATGATGAAGAATAAATTGATCACAACTCAACAAAGAACAGTTCCAAAGACATGAACACCAGATGATCCTTCTATGGGTGCTGCCTGGAGAATGGCAGGGTTAGGCTCTGAGCAAGGGTGGAGGTTGTTTGCAAGTAAATCCTGTGAACATTGCATGGGTGGCATGTGAGCAGTGCGTGACGCGATTTCTGCACATCACGTACTATTCTTGTCAGTACTTGTCCAATAAAAATGCCCATACAATGCAAGTTTTTTGTTTGCAGACTGATGCAGTGCTCATAACTCAATTCAAACTTGTATGCTTGTACTGTATCCCGATTTGCTCATACTGTATTTGTAACCCAAGGTACGACTGGTATTATTAAATCATAGTAAATCATAAAAAAGGCAAATACTAACCAACAGAGAATCCCACAACATGCTCAGACCGAATGAGCTGACCTTCCTCGTCAAGGAATCTCTCTGGTCGGAAATTTTCAGGATCTTTCCACACCTGTGATGGAAGACAGGATACAAAAAGATAAGTTGCACATTTTTATTCCTAGAGGGACTTTTACATCTTCTTTCCATATTTTCTCTCTATCTCTATCACTGAGAGGGCTCAATATTGCCTAATTCAAAACCATTCATAAAAATACAAGTGAATTGAAGCAGTTAAATTATTGAAGTGTTATGGCTGATCAGTCAGAATATATGCTGCGTATCAAAATGAGTGGAAAAGTAAAAATAAGTGTTTTAAAAAGTACCGAAAAACAAATCTGAAAACGAATGATAAAAACTTTCTGAAAACAAGGACTTCATCTCACCTTCTTATCCCAGTGAATACCATAGATATTTCCGACAACCCAGGACCTCTTAGGGATTCTGTATCCGTTTAATGTTGTTTCTTCTGGGTTTCCATGAACTGCCAGGGGTGTAATTGAACCGTAACGGAAGATCTCGGTGATGAATGCTTCCATGTACGGCATCCTCAGGCGGTCTTCGTACCTATAATTAAAACAAACTTGGCTGATATTTGTTCCACTTATATCTAATTGTTATTGATTTTTAAATAGGAAGAAAGGCTTCCCTCTTCCATTAGACATATTATTTGTTCCTCTAATTAGCTCCAGTTGAGAAAAGTAAATAGTAACTGTTATGAATTAATATTTTGATATTTTGTAATGCATGCGATTAACATTGACTGGAAATATGAAGTTTACCATTTCTATCAAACAATAAGAAAAGACACATACGTTGGGTGACGTTCTGTGCCGATGGCAGCCTCCAACTCTTGGAAGAGTTTTTCCTGTATTTCAGGATGCCTGACAAGGAACACCATACTCCAACGAAGTGTTGTTACCGTTGTATCAAGACTCACTATGAAGAGGTCACTAACCAGCCATTTCAGTTGGTTGTCTGGTGGTAGAAAAGAAAAATATCTTGTGTTTCTATCATTTTGAGTCGGTGAATTTCACTTACGGTTTTGTTTAAGCATTTAAAGTGTCAATATACAGTTTAGATTGGGTTAGGTTAGGTTAACTTTTTTAGAATGATAAGAAATATATTGTAATTGTCTTCTCAATCCCACTTTTGGGTAGGGTGTGCTTGGGAGGCACCAGATGCAACAGTTTTGTGCTGCTGAGAAGTCTTTGAATAGTTGCGTAACAATATCATCCGCATGACTTGTGTTAAGGAGTTACTTGTATGATACTTAGCTAGGTGCCAGTCAATGTTGAGTGATTATAGTGAGCGAATGAATCTTGTTGTACTCGTATCTTTCGTTAACATATTGAATAATTTACTAGCAACTTTAGACAACGCATCTTGTTATTAATTCTTCAGTTTTACTTGTGCAATTGTATTCCAGAATTTTGAGAATTACGTATGCCTTGGAAATACATATGCAAAGTGTAGTAATATTATGTGTGGTGAGACTTCCACATCTAAGAAGGGGAGCAAGAGCTTGGTACTTAAAATGAAGCTAGACACTGTGTGACAAAGCGACGGAAGTTAAGGTGCCAGTAGTACTACCAAGGTACTACGGATGCTTTTATTTTTGTAGCTCATATTGCATCTCCTTCAACTGATCATAGGCTTACGAAAGTGCTACCCAGTTTTGAAGGAAATTAATAAGACTATTTATCTAGTTACAGCATCCTTTTGGGTCCTAGATGCACCCACTTTACCTCTGTTCCTGCTTTAACTTCATAGCACAACTGGCAGGGTTCCCCCCGTTACTCATAGGCGCAGAGTGGCCTTTCCGACCCCAGCACACGAGCCATAAGGCACAAATTGTTAAAAAATTGTTGGAGTTGCGTACAACTGGTTTAACTGCCACTTGGTGAAACGCAAAACATAATTGTAAAAGCTCATAAAATATATCTGGTTATACTCTGTTATAAGGGAAACTAAGAAGTTCACATATGAATTAGTAGATGACACGTGCAGTTATCACATAATAAATATATTATCTGAAAAGTATTACACATAGATTTGAGACTCAAATTTGGAGACGGTTTGGTCTCTGAATTAGAAGGACAATAGAGCAGCTAGCTGGAAAATAACAATAAAAAAACGAGTAGGAATGTCTAGAGAATTATGGAGGCAGGGCATCTATGAAACTTCTGAACCAGTCGAGATTCCAGAATGAAAGAGCACAGGACAGATGGGATTAGATAAAACCCACTTCACATGTAACCTTGTACATAATAGATTTTATTTGTCATGTAGAAACATTAATGATGGAGATGAAAATGAACAGATCAAATTTTCAATGTAATGTACATGCTCCTTTAGAAGTGTAAAAAAGTATGAGTGTGCTACCAGTCTTGATTGGTTTTCAGGGACAAACAATATTTATGATCTAAACTATGAAAAAATAATCATTTCAGTACAAGAGAAACCATCTTTCATAGAACTTAGGTATGGGAAAATGCTATTCTTTCTGCTTCATCTCCATACATTTTCTTTGTATGTAAAGTCTTAAATTTTTATAGAATTGACATAACATATGACTTACTGTTAAGAAGCAGAATCTCAAGGAAAATTTAATACATGAGATAATTGCTACTTATAAGAATTCTGAAATTTCATGCAGTAAATTAGCTGGATTATGTAACATACCTGTAAATGTCGTATTCTCTTTGCCCTGCTCTTTTTGTTTTCTCTGTTCGATAAGGAACTGATACATAAAGTCGTGCTCACGATCAGGATTGTCCAGATTTTGCTTGTGCTCTTCGATAAGTTTTGTGAAATATTCCAGCCGATGCTTTACGTTTAGTCCAACTTTGAAAGCCTTTGGCTTAAAGAATGTGCCGATGAATCTGGAATTGGAGTAAAAAGAAGTTAAACATTCAGTAACATCAATAATGTGATCTGAATAAGTGAAAAGTTCACAAATTGGAGATTTATCAGCAGAAAGAAGCAAGTCAAACATTCAGTAACATCAATAATGTGATCTGAAGAAGTGAAAAGTACACAGAAAGAAGCAAACACCTATATTCAATTTTTTTAATGAGGCACATTTACACTGACTCGTGACGGTGCCCTTTTAGTTCTGAAAAGTTTCCCACTCTCTGGTTGGTTAGAATTATCTTGTCCAACCAATCAGCAATCAGGAAACTTTTCCGAGCTAAAAGGGCACCCCTGTGAGTCTGTGCAAATATGCCTCACTAAAAAGAATTGACCATAGTTACTCTTGTTGACTACACTTCATACTCACTGTAATATAGGAGTGTAGTTGAGGAAGCCACCCTGTTCCACCATGGTCAGCGATAACTCCAAAGAATCCACAATCCATTTCAGAGTCTTATCTCCCATTTCAAATCGCTTACCAACGAACATGTGCCACACTATGTTGAGAATGGAGGTGGCCACATCATAGTGAATGTCATATGGTTGGCCCACCTTTTTCTGTGAAGGTAAAAACAAATTAATTGGATTTTAGTCGAGAGCAAAGGGACTGATTTTGAAAGATGGAGGACTTGAAGTGAAATGGCTATTTCTCGCACAAGCTCACAATTATTATTATTATTATTATTATTATTATTATTATTATTAAATGCTAAGCTACAACCCTAGTTGGAAAAACAGGATGCTATAAACCCAAGGGCCCCAACAGGGAAAATAGCCCAGTGAGGAAAGGAAACAAGGAAAAATAAAAATTTTTAAGAAGAGTAATAACATTAAAATAAATATTTTCTATATAATCTATAAAAACTTTAACAAAACAAGAGGAAGAGAAGCTAGATAGAATAGTGTGCCCGAGTGTACCCTCAAGCAAGAGAACTCTAACCCAAGACAGTGGAAGACCATGGTACAGAGGCTATTTGTAGTGAATGTATGTAGATATAGTAGAAGTGTCCCAACTTATGAACAATCGACTTACAAGCATATGGAGATTCAAACACAAATCAAACTGAAGATAACAAAGATAAGATAAAGAAATACTATAATAAAACAATATTATATCTTTTAATACAGTAACCAAAAACGGATTTTGAGCGAAGCAAAAAATCTATTTTTGGGTGAGATGGCCATGACGTCCTGATGGAAGGTTCCTTTAGTAGCTTCCTAAGGGTATATATGACAACAGTGATATTCCCAGAGAATCAAACTAAAGGTTTTACAGAATTCTAACTTCTGGGGCGAGTACTATATCTTTTAGTAAAGTAAGCAAAACAACATTTGTACCTGTTATCTATTTCATATGAAACCAAACTATTTGTTGACTTTTCTAGCTGGAAATCATAAGCATGGGATTCAGTTTAGGCCTACTGTAGGCCAAAATTTAAGAAATTTGACTTACAAACAGCTTTGGAACCCATTAAGTTTAGAAGGTGAGGACTTCTGTACAGAAGTTTCAAGTACATTCATGTACGTTAGAGCGCATGAAAAAAGCGGAACCTGTTCAACGTAATTGAGAGCTGCTATGGGACCCCAGATTTGGACGACGGAATGCTAACGTTGCGTCGGTGAAAAGTAACCAACCTGAATGGCCTCCAAGAAATCGTGAAGCTCCCTATTGACGTAGGCCTCCACAGTACTTTTTCCCATGCCAAAGTCTCGAAGGATGTGAAGAGTGAAACGCCTTGAGTCACGCCAGACTTGGTCTTCTGCATCAACAATACCTTTGAGAAAGTTAAAACGTGTAGTTGATATTTATTTCTTTAAAGTCATGGAATATCTGCTAAATATTTTTTTTATTCTCTTGGAATGGCTGCTGAAAATTGCACAATTATTTAGATTTATTATTATTATCATTAGCTAAGCTGCAACCTTAGTTGGAAAAACTGGCTT
>NC_090733.1:136172206-136179706 GCF_036898095.1 Palaemon carinicauda | reverse complement strand
CCATAGCCTCTGTACCATGGTCTTCCACTGTCTTGGGTTAGAGTTCTCTTGCTTTAGGGTACACTTGGGCACACTATTCTATCTTATTTCTCTTCCTCTTGTTTTGTTAAAGTTTTGATAGTATATAGGAAATATTAATTTAATGTTGTTGCTGTTCTTAGAATATTTTATTTTCCTTTCCTCACTGTGCTATTTTCCCTGTTGGGGCCCCTGGGCTTGTAGCATCCTGCTTTTCCAACCTGGGTTGTAGCTTAGCAAGTAATAATAATAATAATGATAATATTTGTATGATAAAGAAATTCATAATTTACATTAGGGAAATGATTTAGTAACTAACTAATGGAAATGATTTATAACTAACTAATAAGTATATATTTTGATTTTTTTTCCATCTGACATGGCCAGAGCACATATAGGCCTAGGCCCTATTCTATTAATAATTAATTTTTAACATTTTTTTTTTGTGATTCTTGTCATCTAGAAAAAGATAAATCTAAGAGAATGGGCATAACTTCGACAGGATTATGATAAACCTAAATTACCCAAAAATCCTATCTCCCTAACAGCTTTAACAAGGTTTTTGGCCAATTCTCTGACAGAACATGGTCCTTCGATTGGACAGGAATGATACAATTTCTGTATACCATCACCCAATATACTATTAGATGATATAGCCGAGGCCCTTTGAGTATACTGTATACAAAGTATATTATTGCTGCAACATGGGGAATTAACCAAATATTGGAATGTATTTTTCTCCGGGTAGTTAAAAGTGTTAAGTGCATAAAAATGTATGCCTATTGTGATTTTTAGCAATGACAGTGTGTGTGTGTGTGTGTGTGTGTGTGTGTGTGTGTGTGTGTTTTTGTGTGTGTGTGTTGATAAGCAATGTCAAGAATTGATGACAAGTGACAATTACTAAATTATTGGCAAGATTTTGTTGATGCAGAAGTGGATCAGACTTCATAAATTAGGGTTTTTGCGTGAATACTGTAGACCTACATAAATGGTTTCGTGTTCTTTCAAGATATGCAGATGTCGTAGATTTATTGCCTCAAACGAAGTACTTTTGGGTCCTAATATTTACAAAAGTACAATGAGGTAAGATGGAATTACGAATAAAAGTGGTGGGGGTTAAAATACCATGTATGAAACCAGTTTTTCGAACATTTTTACTCCAGATTGCTACTCGAATCGGTCTATAAGTCGATTTCATTGTCTAATTACGAAACTATTCTTATATAATAACTCTTTATAATTTTCCACAGCTTGAAGAATCTAGTTATGAAAAAAGAGAAAATTCATTCTATTATTTATTTATTACATAGCTATGAAAATCAGCTATTTCTTAAGTCCATGAGCCAAGTTTGAAACTAGTTAAAAATATGGAAGATATAGCTATTACAGGTAGTAGATTGGCCCGGGCACAAGCCACCCGGTGAGATACTACCGCTAGAGAGTTAATGGATCCTTTGACTGGCCAGACATTACTACATTGGATCCCTCTCTCTGGTTACGGCTCGTTTTTTCTTTGCCTAAAGATACACCAAATAGTCTGGCCTATTCTTTCCACATTCTCCTCTGACCTCATGCTCCTGACAACACTGAGATTACCAAACAATTCATCTTCGCTCCAGGGGTTAACTACTGCACTGTAATTGTTCAGTGGCTACTTTCCTCTTTGTAAGGGTAGAAGAGACTAACTATGGTAAGCAGCTCTTCTAGGAGAAGGACACTCCAAAATCAAACCATTGTTCTCTAGTCTTGGGTAGTGCCATAGCCTCTGTACCATGGTTTTCCACTTTCTTTGGTTAGAGTTCTCTTGCTTGAGGGTACACTAAGACACGCTATTCTATCTTGTTTCTCTTCCTCTTTTTTTTTCTTATATGAAAGATCTAATTTGATATTGTTACTGTTCTTGAAATATTTTTTTGGACTGTTCATTCCTTCTCTGTAGCCTATTTATTTCCTTGTTTCCTTTCCTCACTGGGCTATTCTTCCCTGTTGAAGCCCTTGGGCTTTTAGCATCTTGCTTTTCCAACTAAGTTTGGAGCTTAGTATGTAATAATAATAATAATAATAATACGATGTCAATGATAGTGGGATTGTCATAAGGTTAAATCATGTAACAGTATTTCGATTATTGGTGAATCATGTAACAGTATTTAGATTATTGGTGAATCATGTAACAGTATCTCGATTATCGGTGAATCATGTAAAAGTATTCAGATTATTGGTGAATCATGTAACAGTATTCAGATTATCGGTGAATCATGTAACAGTATTCAGATTATCGGTGAATCATGTAACAGTATTCAGATTATCGGTGAATCATGTAACACTATTCAGATTATCGGTGAATCATGTAACAGTATTTAGATTATCTGTGAATCATGTAACAGTATTTAGGTTATTGGTGAATCATGTAACAGTATTTCGATTATCGGTGAATCATGTAACAGTATTTCGATTATCGGTGAATCATGTAACAGTATTTAGGTTATCGGTGAATCATGTGACAGTATTTCGATTATCGGTGAATCATGTGACGGTATTTCGATTATCGGTGAATCATGTGACAGTATTTCGATTATCGGTGAATCATGTGACGGTATTTCGATTATCGGTGAATCATGTAACGGTATTTAGGTTATCGGTGAATCATGTGACGGTATTTCAATTATCGGTGAATCATGTAACGGTATTTAGGTTATCGGTGAATCATGTAACAGTATTTAGGTTATCGGTGAATCATGTAACGGTATTTAGATTATCGGTGAATCATGTAACAGTATTTCGATTATCGGTGAATCATGTAACAGTATTTAGATTATCGGTGAATCATGTAACGGTATTTAGATTATCGGTGAATCATGTAACGGTATTTCGATTATCCGTGAATCATGTAACGGTATTTCGATTATCGGTGAATCATGTAACGGTATTTAGATTATTGGTGAATCCATATCAAAGAAAAAAAAGAGAGAAAAAAAAAGGGAGAAAGCAAGTGCAAATGAAACTGCGAAAAAGTCATTATTATTATTATTATTATTATTATTATTATTATTATTATTATTATTACCTCCTTCAACGAAGTTTGAAGGAGGTTATGTTTTACCCCGTGTTTGTGTGTTTGTTTGTGAACAGCTTCCTGGCCACAATTTTAATCGTAGAGTAATGAAACTTGCAAGGATTGATTATTATTATTATTATTATTAATATTATTATTGTTATTAGTCAATCTACAACCCCGGTTTGAAAAGCAGGATGCTACAAGCCCAAGGACTCCAACAGGGAAAGCAGCCCTGTGAGGAACGGAAATAAGGGAATAGCAATTAAACTAAAATTAATAACGAAAAAAATATTAAGTATTTTAAGATTGATAACAACGTTGAAATAGATAAGTCATGATATAAACTATATCACGAGATTTATGTCAACCTTCGCAAAAAAAAAAAAAAAAAAAAAAAAAAACGAAAATTTCTATTTTTGCCAATTTTCTTTTATATATAATATATGGAAACCAATCATTTTCTATGATAAAGTCAACTTAATAGTAGAAGCACCATCACCATCCTCATCATTATCATCATCATCATCATCTCTTACGCCTATTGATGCAAAGGGCCTCGGTTAGATTTCGCCAGTTGAAATAAATATGAATACTTTTTTATAAACAATCTTTCATCAAGAATTTTTTTGTTAAATTTGAATACATTAACATTGCTCAATCGAAGATTTTTAATATCTGTCTTAAGCGAGTTACCTTAAAGTAGTTTTACTTAATGAAAATAATTAATTAAATCTGCTCAGATATGATTTTATCTAATTATGTTATCAATAGACTGCATTGCTAACATAATGAGATGAAATCATATCAAGATAGAGACGGCTGACGAAATCTAACCGAGGCCCTTAGCGTCAATAGGCGTAGGAGGAGATGAAGATGATGATATTATTGTTGTTGTTGTTATTATTATTATTATTATTGTTGTTGTTGTTATCATTATTATTGTTATTATCATTAATATTATCATAATTAATATTATTATTATTAATTTTGTTGTTGTTATCATTATTATTGTTATCATTATTATTATTATCATTATTATTGTTGTTGTTGTTGTTGTTGTTATCATTATTATTGTTATTATCATTATTAATATTATCATAATTAATATTATTATTATTATTGTTGTTGTTATCATTATTATTGTTATCATTATTGATATTATTATTATCATTATTATTATTACTATTAGTATTATTATTATTATTATTATTATTATTATTATCATAATGATTATCTCCGCCAACGAAGTTGGAAAAAGGTTATGTTTTAACCCCTGTTTGTGTGTTTGTGTATGTGTGTGTTTGTAAAAAGCTCCCTGGCCACAATTTTAATCGTAGAGTAATGAAACTTGCAGGAATTAATTATTATTAATATTAGCCAATTTACAACCCCGGTTGTAAAAGCAGTGACCTATTTATTGAGATCTGTTATTAGCTTTAATTTCTAGTAATTTATCGATAAAATATCTCTTAATATTATGTATTGCCAATTTTATTTGGAAACATAATTAGGCACATAATTAATTTCTTTATTTTTATCATTCGATAAAGATAAAGATAATAAGAATTATTATCTTTCTTATGTGATTAATGATACATTATGTATATAATATCATACATGAGGTATAAACACCACTTTCATTAACTAGTAATGCTAATTCTCAAAGTGCAAAATGCCTTATCCTTATTTCCTTTTCTCCCCGGGCTATTATCCCTGTTGGAGCCCTTGGGCTTGTTGTTTTCTGCTTATCCAGCCAGGGTTGTATCTAGGTAAGTAAAGATAAGTTTGTAGCTTGGCTAGTAAATATAGGGTAGTAAGCTTGGTTAGTAAAATTAGGATTGTAGCCTGGGTTGTATAAATAGGGTTGTAGCTTGGCTAGTAAAATTATGGTTGTAGCTTGGCTAGTAAAATTAGGGTTGTAGCTTGGCTAGTAATATTAGGGTTGTAGCTTGGTTAGTAAAGATAGGGTTGTAGCTTGGCTAGTAAAGTTAGGGTTCTAGCTTGGCTAGTAAAATTAGGTTTGTTTGGCTAGTAAAATAGGGATTTAGCTTGGCTAGTAAAAATATGGTTGTAGCTTGGCTAGTAAAAATAGTTATAGCTTGGGTAATAAAAATAGTGTTGTAGATTGGCTAGTAAAGTTAGGTTTGTAGTTTGGCTAGTAAAACTAGGGTTGTAGCTTGGCAAGTAAAAACTAGGGCTGTAGACTGGCTAGTAAAGTTAGGGGTGTAGCTTGGCTACTAAAACTAGGGTTGTAGCTTGGCTACTAAAACTAGGGTTGTTGCTTGGCTACTAAAACTAGGGTTGTAGCTTGGCTACTAAAACTAGGGTTGCAGCTTGGGTACTGAGACTAGGGTTGTAGCTTGGCTAGTAAAAATATGGCAAAATCTAAAAAAAGCAAAGATGAAAAATATAGTTAGATCGTGTTGACTTGAGAATAGTTACAGATGGTTTCAAATTAATTGGAGCCAAGGTGTATGTCTGCTGTAGATTCTAGAATCGAAAGTGGCCCCAAGACTATACAGATTCCCACTAGACATCTAAAATAATGAAGATATTAAGGCTTTTAAGAAGAAACTGAAGACTTAATTGTTCTCTAAGTGTTTCGATATTGTGGATTTGACATTAAACACGTAATATACCGTGTGAAATGTTAGAAACACTATTAAAAATTTGCTGTAAAAAACGGTAAAAGTCCTGGAATAAATGTTGCCAGGCATTTACCGTTTAAAAATGGATATATTGACGTAAAGGAGTGATATTACGGTCACCAACCCGTAAAAGATCATAGCAAAGTAGGGTAGAAATTACGGTTGCCTGTGTTTTACTGAAATACGGCTGAGAACAATATATTTTCACGGAGAATTCCGAATAAGATTACGGTTTTCTAAGTGTGCATACGAATGTATACTGAACGTGGCTCTACAGAGAATGGGATTTCTCTGTAGTATATCAACAGGAAAACAGCCTTTAAAGTAAAATATAGAGATCATAAAAGAAAAAGCTATGTCCATCTTGTTCGGTCATGGCTGAGAACAATATATTTTTATGGAGAATTCCGAATAAAATTACGGATTTTTAAGTTGCACAAGAATGTATACTAAACGTAGCTCCGTAGAGAATATGGTTCCTATGTAGTATATCAACAGGAAAACAGCCCTTAAAGTAAATTATAGAGATTATAGAAGAAAAAGCTATGTCCATCTTGTCCAGCCAATGGCATATTTACTTACCAAGTTTACCCCCCGAGTGAATTCAAGCCAGAGGATTGAAATCGGACGCGTTAACAGTATGACAGTCAGTCGACGACTAATCAAGATAGGAATAAACCTTGGAGTCATTCTGTCTCTTTTTTTTAAATTGATAATCTGATAGGCATGTGTTTACGCGTGTCTATACGAGCCAGTCAAAATCACGAGTTATGAGATGGATACGTGGCATTGAGTCAAAATCAGGAGTTAAGTTTTGGCTGGTAGAAAAAGGTGTTTTTTAAGTCACGAAAAAATAGGCGTCTCATCTTCAGATTGGCCGTGGAGGGAACTAGCATATTTTCGTGTATCTTATCAAGACTGATGACCTTAGATAAGTCATATTTTTTAAACAAAGAAGATAGATAAAAAGCCAATGGAAAACTATGGATATTCAAATTTTGGTAATTTTCAAAAATAATCAAAGATGTTTCAAATACATTTTTCTGGGTAAATCCATTAACGTGGATTATTTTTTTTTTCTTTTTATGAATTGTATAATCAAACAGTAATGAATTCATTGTATAATCATTTTCAAATCAGTGAATAACCAAAAATTATTTGTATAACCTTTTGAAAATGCATAATATCTAAGCATTTAGAAAATATTGTTATATTCTTTTATTAATTGTTTTTTTTTTTACTGTTATTATTATTATTATTATTATTATTTAATAAGCTACAACCCTAGTTAAAAAAGCAATATGCTATAAGCCCAGTGGCCCCAACTGGGAAAATAGCCCAGTGAGGAAAGGAAATGATTACTCCCTCTACCAATGCTCGAGCGAGGGGGAGAGACCAAGTAGTCATACGACTGGCGATGCTGCTGAGCGGGACAGGAAATGTATTTACAAGTTTGCCGGACCAGGGTTCGACTCCCAGCCAGTCACAAGCTCTTGTCTTTGTGTGATTTCGCCTGGGGCTCTGATCCCGAGGTCGTTAAGAGAATCCAGACATTAATGTATTAAAAAAATATATGGCTTATTTGAATATATATATATATATATATATATATATATATATATATATATATATATATATATATATATGTATATAAATATATATAATATTTATATATATAATTTCTCTCCTGTAACGCCCAGGAGCATTGCCAAACGCATGCCTACTAGGTCTTTCCCTGTCCCTCGGGTAAGGGAGAGGGATTAGTCATACCGTGGTGAG
>NC_090733.1:136087206-136169706 GCF_036898095.1 Palaemon carinicauda | reverse complement strand
AGGGCTACAACAAGTAAAAATAACAGCGTCCTTACCTGGTGATTGCCAGACTGGAGTTCGAATCCCATGCAAACTCGTCAGTTCCTTTGGTCGCTGCAACCTCACCATCCTTGTGAGCTAAGGATGGGGGTTGGTTTTGGGGGGAGCCAATAGGTCTATCTGTAGAGTCATCAGCAGCCATTGCCTGACCCTCCTTGGTCCTAGCTTGGGTGGAGAGGGGCTTGGGCGCTGATCATAATAATATGGTCAGTCCTGCTTGCTATGGCAATGTCACTGTCCTTTGCCTTTGCCATTCATGGCGACTTTGATAAAACCTTTAAATCTAAGGTCCCCTTCTAGGTGGTAGACATTTTAATTACTTTAAGACTACTAATAAAAAGGGCAAGTAATCTAAATGAACTACAAGTTGTATTTATTTTACAGTTAAGCGCTTAAGTGACTATTCATAATTTTAATATATGTAAATATTAATGATCTAGAAGAGAAAAAATATAAATTTTATATATATTTATACAAGATTTATTTACATTTATCTCTTTAAGAGCTTGAAGGACCATTTATAACTTTAAATGTTTGTAAATATTAATGATGTAGAACAGAAAAATATATGATGTATTTTATATATTAATGTAGGATTTTTTTTTTTTTTTTTTTTTTTTTTTTGTAGGTTACGACCTGTTCTAATTGTGCAAATTTGTGATAGTTTTGGTTTTAGCTTCTAATCATGCTAGAGTAAAGAAATTACTATCGTCAATGATCAAAAAGTGCAAAGAAGTACAGTATCTAATAGCCAGGCCTTCTCCATCATGAGGCTCAATACTACACAGTATTCTAGAAGTTTTATTCCAGCTGTGACCAAGTTGTGGAATGATCTTACTAATCGGGTAGTTGAATCGGTAGAACTTCAAAAGTTCAAAATTGCAGCAAATGTTTTTATGTTGAACAGGCTGACATAAGTCTTTTTAAAGTTTATATATGAACTATCTGTTTTAATGTTGTTAATGTTTTTAAAATATGTTATTTTAAATGTTCATTACTTCTTATATCGTTTATTTATTTCCTTATTTCCTTTCCTCATTGGGCTATTTATCCCTGTTGGATCCCTTGGGCTTATAGCATCTTGCTTTTCCAACTAGGGCTGTAGCTTAGCAAGTAATAATAATAATAATAATAATAATAATAATAATAATAATAATAATTATAGATGTTATGTCTGTTTTAGGCCTAATCAAACGATTTAACACTTCAAGATGAGATATATTAAGACTGATGGTAGGCCTATAGGTTTCGATAATTTTTCAACCTTTGAACCAATAGTATCACTCGGCTGATTTTTAACATCGACATGAAAATAGTATTGTCAAATGGTGGAATTTACTTAACAGTAACATAAAAAGTGATGTATTTAAATGGATAGATTATTATTATTATTATTATTATTATTATTATTATTATTATTATTATTATTATTACAACCCTAGTTGAAAAAGCAGGATGCTAGTAGCTCAAGGGCTCCAACAGGGAAAAATAGCCCCGTGAAGAAAGGAAACAAGAAAATTAATAAACTTCAAGAGAAGTAATAACAATCAAAATAAAACATTTTAAGATAATTAACATTAAATTAGATCTATCATAAATAAACTATAAAAACTTCATAAAAATGAGAGGAAGAGAAACAAGATAGAAAGAGCATGCCCGAGTGTACCCTCAAGCAAGAGAACTCTAACCCAAGGCAGTGGAAGACCATGGTACAGAGGTTATGGCACTACCCAAGACTAGAGAACAAAGGTTTGATTCTGGAGTGTCCTCTCTTGAAGAGCTGCTTGCCATAGCTAAAGAGCCTCTTTTACCCTTACCAAGATTATAGTAGCTACTGAACAATTACAGTGCAGTAGTTAACCCCTTGAGAGAAGGAGAATTGTTTGATAATCTCAGTGTTGTCAGGTGTATGAGGACAGAGGAGAATATATAAAGAATAGGCCAGACTATTCGCTTTATATGTAGGCAAAGGGAAAAGGAACCGTAACCGGAGAGAAGGATCCAATATAGTACTGTCTGGCCAGTCAAAGGACCCCATAACTCTCAAACGGTAGTATCTAAACGGGTGACTGGTGCCCTGACCAACCTACTACCTACTACTACTGCTGAACTAAGAAAGTTGTTGGGTATAGACTGATATTGAAAGACCATAAACAGATGCAAATTGAAAGACATGTCTGAGGCCTTTGTCCTGCAGTGGACTAGTAACGGATGATGATGATGATAAAGAGTCTAGGAAAAGCGGTCTGCTGGGTCATTGCACGAAAGTAACCAACAGACGACTGCGCCATCTAGAGACGATTGCGTCATCACCAAGGAACTGTCTGGAGTCGTCGTCATACCACATTGACATAATTTCTTACTTTACTTAATTTCTACTTTACCTAATTTATACTTCTACTTTTGTTTTAATTTCTACTTCTACTTTTGTTTTAATTTCTACTTCTACTGTTGTTTTAATTTCTACTTCAACTATTGTTTTAATTTCTACTTCTACTATTGTTTTGATTTCTACTTCTACCATTGTTTTAATTTCTACTTCTACTTTTGTTTTGATTTCTACTTCTACTATTGTTTTAATTTCTACTACTTTTGTTTTGATTTCTACTTCTACTTTTGTTTTGATTTCTACTTCTACTTTTGTTTTGATTTCTACTTCTACTATTGTTTTAATTTCTACTTCTACTTTTGTTTTGATTTCTACTTCTACTTTTGTTTTGATTTCTACTTCTACTATTGTTTTGATTTCTACTTCTACTTTTGTTTTGATTTCTACTTCTACTATTGTTTTAATTTCTACTTCTACTTTTGTTTTGATTTCTACTTCTACTTTTGTTTTAATTTCTACTTCTACTTTTGTTTTGATTTCTACTTCTACTTTTGTTTTGATTTCTACTTCTACTTTTGTTTTGATTTCTACTTCTACTATTGTTTTAATTTCTACTTCTACTTTTGTTTTAATTTCTACTTCTACTTTTGTTTTGATTTCTACTTCTACTATTGTTTTAATTTCTACTTCTACTTTTGTTTTGATTTCTACTTCTACTTTTGTTTTGATTTCTACTTCTACTTTTGTTTTGATTTCTACTTCTACTATTGTTTTAATTTCTACTTCTACTTTTGTTTTAATTTCTACTTCTACTTTTGTTTTAATTTCTACTTCTACTTTTGTTTTTATTTCTACTTCTACTATTGTTTTAATTTCTACTTCTACTTTTGTTTTAATTTCTACTTCTACTTTTGTTTTGATTTCTACTTCTACTATTGTTTTAATTTCTACTACTTTTGTTTTGATTTCTACTTCTACTTTTGTTTTGATTTCTACTTCTACTTTTGTTTTGATTTCTACTTCTACTATTGTTTTAATTTCTACTTCTACTTTTGTTTTGATTTCTACTTCTACTTTTGTTTTGATTTCTACTTCTACTATTGTTTTAATTTCTACTTCTACTTTTGTTTTGATTTCTACTTCTACTTTTGTTTTGATTTCTACTTCTACTTTTGTTTTGATTTCTACTTCTACTATTGTTTTGATTTCTACTTCTACTATTGTTTTAATTTCTGCTTCTACTTTTGTTTTTGTCACACATGAAAACCTTTGTTTTAATCATTTTTAGATATTTAGTGTATCACACAGCGCATTCCTTGTTAATTGGAGGAATATTAAAAGCGGAAAGATAGATTTCTCTTGCTTGAGGGTACACCCAGGCACACTATTCTATCTAATTTCTCTTCCTCTTGTTTTGTTAAAGTTTTTTATAGTTTATATTGGAAATATTTATTTTAATGTTGTTACTGTTCTTAGAATATTTAATTTCTTCTTTTTTCCTTTCCTCACTGGGCTATTTTCCCTGTTGGGGCCCCTGGGCTTATGGCATCCTGCTTTTTCAACTAGGGTTGTAGCTTAGTAGTAGTAGTAGTAGTAGTAGTAATAATAATAATAATAATAATAATAGAGGTTTAAAGGCCGCTCATGAATGGCAGAGGCAAGGGACAGTGACATGCCCTAGTTAGCAAGACAATGCCCTAGAGACTGACCATATATATATATATATATATATATATATATATATATATATATATATATATATATATATATATATATATATATATGGTCAACGTCCAAGCATCTTTTCCATCCAAGCTAGGACCAAGGAGGGCCAGGCAATGGCTGATGATGACTCAGCAGATAGATCTATAGGCTCCCCCAAACCCCCCATCCTTAGCTCACAAGGATAGTGAGGTTACAGCGACCAAAAAACTATCGAGTTTGAGCGGGACTCGAACCCCAGTCTGGCGTTCACCAGTCAGGGACGTTACCACATCGGCCTAACTGAAAAAAATCTAGGTTACTTTTCTATAGCTTTCTTCTAAGTGATTCAAACTTTATACAGTCAATAAGGAAAGTTGACACGAATATTATCAACGTAAATCAATTTTCCATTTGAAATTTATTTAATCCTTAGTACCAAGTCGAAGCCACGACTTTACAATTAAAGAAAATTGGAATATTTTGAAAAAAAAAAAATAAATCCACAACCACGAGGCATACGAAAGACGAAGAGTGATCAACCGTTACATTTCCTCAACCCTTTTCTCTGAATATATATATATATATATATATATATATATATATATATATATATATATATATATATATATATATATATATATATATATATATATATATATATATATATATATATAACAATTCTTCTTCACCCAAGGGATTAACTACGGCAATGTAATTGTTCAGTGGCTACTTTCCTCTTGATAAGGGTAGAAGAGACTCTTTAGCTATGGTAAGCAGCTCTTCTAGAAGGACACTCCAAAATCAAACCATTGTTCTCTAGTCTTGGGTAGTGCCATAGCCTCTGTACCATGGTCTTCCACTGTCTTGGGTTAGAGTTCTCTTGCTTGAGGGTACACTCGGGCACACTGTTCTATCTAGTTTCTCGTCCTCTTGTTTCGTTGAAGTTTTTATTGTTTATATAGGAAATATTTATTTTAATTTTACTCTTCTTAAAATATTTTATTTTTCCTTGTTTCCTTTCCTCACAGGGCTATTATCCCTGTTGGGGCCACTGGGCTTATAGCATCCTGCTTTTCCAACTAGGGTTGTAGCTTAGCATTTAATATATATATATATATATATATATATATATATATATATATATATATATTTATATATATATATATATATATATATATATATATATATATATATATATATATATATATATATATATATATATATATATATATATATATGGTTCTAGTGTTGAGTTTTGCTAGGTAGGTCTAAGAAGAACCATTAGCTATTTTTTTAAAGTTTATATTGTGTTTATCCCCTCATGGGTAACCTATTTAGTATGAGATTTAATCTCGGACTCAATAGTTGTTTTAATTAAGCTTGTGTTTATTGATGAAGTCTTGGGTAGTTATTGGCATTTTAGTCTGGAGTGCTAGATTTCTTATCTATAGTTTATATAGGATATATTTATTTTAATAGTGTTACTGTTCTTAGAATGTTTAATTTTCTTTGTTTCCTTTCCTCACTGGGCTATTTTCACTGTTGGAGCCCCTTCTGCTTATAAAATCTTGCTTTTCCAACTAGGGTTGTAGTTTAGTAAGTAATAATAATAATAATAATAATAATAATAATAATAATATTATTATTATTATTATTAAATGATAAGCTACAACCCTAGTTGGAAAAGTAGAATGCTTTAATCTCAGGGGCCCCAACAGAGAAAATAGCCCAGTGAGGAAAGGAAACAATGAAAAGTAAAATATTTTAAGAATAGTAATAACATTAGAATAAACATTTCCTATAAAAACAATAAAAATTTCAACAAAACAAGAAGAAGAGTGTACCCTCAAGCAAGAGAACTCTAACCCAAAACAGTGGCAGACCATGGTACAGAGGCTAGAGCACTACCCAAGACTAGAGAACAATGGTTTAATTTTGGAGTGTCCTTCTCCTAGAAGAGCTGCTTGCCATAGCTAGAGTCTGTTTTACCCTTACCAAGAGGAAAATAGCCAGTGAACAATTACATTGCAGTAGTTAACCCCTTGGGAGAAGAAGAATTGTTTGGTAATCTGAGTGTTGTCAGGTGTAGGAGGACAGAGGAGAATCTGTAAAGAATAGGCCAGACTATTCGGTGTCTGTGTAGGCCAAGGGAAAGAACCGTAACCAGAGAGAAGGATCCAATGTAGCACTGTCTGGCCAGTCAAAGGACCCCGTAACACTCTAGCAGTAGTATCTCAACGGGTGGCTGGTGCCCTGGCCAAGCTACTACTACTCCTTTATTATTATCCCATCATCTAACTGGGATTCAACAAAGACACCAGGTGATGTTCGTGGAAGTGAACAGAATTTTGATAAAACAATTAATTATTTATTTACTCTTTTGGTGTCCTTATAGAGTAATGTATACGTGGTGTCAAGAGAATGTTAAGGATGTTTCAACATCGAAACTTAAAAGTAAAAGTTATGGTAACGTACCCAAGAGACATTGTTGCTATTACACTGTCATATATTATTATTACTAGCTAAGCTACAGCCCTAGTTGGAAAAGCAGGATGCTATAAGCCCAAAAGCTCCAACAAGGAAGAAATATCCCAGTATGAAAGGAAACGATAAAATAAATAAAATGGAAGAGACACAATGAACAATTAAAATAGAATATCTTGATAACAGTAACACTATTGAAATAGATCTTTTATCTGTATAAAACTTAAAAAACAAGAGGAAGAAATGGGATAGAATATGTGTGGCAGTGTGTACCTTTAATGAAAGAAAATGTGAAATCTTAAATCTAGGGTAGACTTCGACAATGAAGCCATATGAATGTTTGGTGTGCAAATAACTAATTTGGTTAAAATTCCGTATTGATTCTGAATCTGATTTTAATTTGATTTGGTCAGAATTCCATTTTTATTTTGAAAGTACCGTATGGAACAGATAGTCCAAAATTTAAATGGATTAATAGATTTTTGTAGTAATATATATATATATATATATATATATATATATATATATATATATATATATATGTATATATATATATATATATATATATATATATATATATATGTATGTATATATATATATATATATATATATATATATATATATATATATATATATATATATAGAGAGAGAGAGAGAGAGAGAGAGAGAGAGAGAGAGAGAGAGAGAGAGAGAGAGAGAGAGAGAGAGAGAGGAGAGAGAGAGAGAGAGAGAGAGAGAGAGAATAACAGATAGGGCTGTGGAGAACAATTTTGTGGTATTGTGATGTTCTTAGGGGAAGTGTGAGAACTAATTTTGAGATTTATTTTTTAACATTTTTATGTAACAATTAGTATTCTAATAATTCCATTTCTTGAAATTCTAAACATCAATTGTCGACAAGGTGCTCACCATATTAAAAACGGACACAATTCAACTGTATTTTTACTATATAATGTTAAATAGATATATTTACATCACTATTTTACAAGTATCGTTTTCTTAAAGTGAGACTCTTAGCAACTTACGCTTTGGGACGCCTGACAAAATGGTACTAGAATTTCATTTTACGGCATGATATATTTGCTAATATAATTCAAATAGCCATATAACTAAATTACGAAATATTTGTAACAATTTTTCACCTTTTTATAGCCCTTTGGAGTTTGAATTAACATTAAAATTTTCATTATTTGATTTAACAAGTTCTTTACAATAATAAAAGTTAGTTGCAACTACCTTAGTTGCATCTCCTTTGTTGAAAGCGCTTGTTTTGGTTTGGTGACATTTGTGTATTAAACGTGTTTTGACATTTTGTCCCTGTACTGGTGGAAATTACTGGTTCCTGGTTCCTGATACTTAACTATTGGTAAGTACGTGAAATTGTGTATGATAGAAGTAGATTTTGAAGGATAATTCCGTTAATTCTGTAATTATTTGGTTTTGTATCGCCCATACCTTAAGCTAGGTTAATCACAATGGGGTGCTTAATGCTAAGTTACTGTACCGTATATATTTTTAGTGTAAGCTTAAGTTTACTTCTTATTATTTGATATGGTGTAGTCTAAAGATTTTGTCATCGTAAGTAGGTCTAATATGGGTATTATTGTACTGTATTACAGGGTAATGTAACCTAGGGGAAAAAACTATATTCTATCGAAAAAAGATCCGTTCTCTTCGAAAATGACACTCGTTCCTGTCGCAAATTATTAGTTTCAGAAATTATATATATATATATATATATATATATATATATATATATATATATATAATATATATATATATATATATATATATATATATATATATATATATATATATATATATTTTTGGGCTCAAGCCATGGCGTCCTGATGGAAGGTTCCTTTTGGTAGCTTCCTTGGGTATAAAACTACTAAGATATTCCCAGAGAATTTAACCACAGGTTATCACAGAATTCTAACTTCTGGAGCGAGTATCCCAAAGGTTTCCCTTTAAGACATCGTATATCAACAGGGGACGCATGTCTAAACGCGCCACATAGCTATCTTCACCCCGAACAGAGTTAATGCTTCGGTGTGTAAGGGTTGAGAATAGCTGGGAGCCGCTCCACAGCCAATCTCACTCGTGGCTACTACTGATACTCGAGACGTAAACAAACGGGCGCCATTGCTCAAATGACGTCACGCCCGTCTTCATCCTTTGTTTAGTAGCTGCCCTACTTAGACGGATTTTCCCTGTGCTCCTTTTATCGATTTGCATCTACGTTATGTCGCTACCTTCAGCCTCACCATCTTCTGGAAAGTTGAGTACAAGGTTCCAGTATTGTTTAGTTAAGCTCTGGCCGTAAAGTAAATATTACTTTCCGAGATAATTGCTGTTTTGTGGCAGAGCTGTGCCTCTACCGGACCCGCCATTTTATGGCGTCGTTGTTGTTATGCATGCCTTATTTAGTTAGCCACAACAACGCTTCCGGCCTTATTTACTAATCGAATACATTAGTTTATTTAGTCTTCATAGCTAGGAACTTTTATATCGTGTTTCGACGCTTTTTATCGGTCATCGATTGACCTCATACCAGTCGGCTTCTATAGCCCCCAGGCCAGAGCGCCTGTACATAAGTGTTCATGCATGATTTTATTAGTGATCCTAGACTAAGTTATGAAGATAGTGGGATTATTTTACAATACTTTTGACAGTGATGCAAATGTTTTCGCCTTCAGGGACCATATAGGGGATAGGCTAGTCAGTGACTCTTTCTAGCCTAACCTAATGTTAGGACCCCTATATGCTTCCTTCATCCCCTGCCTTGGCATTCCCTCTAATTAGCCTTGATTCCCTTTCTGAGTAAAGGGATCAAGTGTCTAATGGAGTATTTATCGCCTCTCAGTCCTCCCTATGGGAATGAACCCCCCTTAGGGTTGCGTCCGAGAGTGAGGTGAGGCTAGCCCTACCTCTATGGCTAGGATTAGTCTATGACTATCCTGCGATAGCGATATGTCTTCTACCTTTCCTAGTTCAGGACTTTTAGCCCTGATCTAGGTTAGGTTAGGAAGGTTTCTCTGTTCCCTGCTGAAACTGTACCCATGCACCGTTTCAGCCGATCTGCCTTATCTTAGGTTAGGGAGTGTCCTCCCTTTCCCTAGTGGCCGCTCTGGTACAGAAACCCTTCCTTGGAAGACTTCTCTCTACTCCCCTCCCCACCTATCTCTTGTATAGCCTAGCCTATGCTTAGGTTAGTCTATACCCACCTGTCCCCTGTCCTACAACTCCTCCTTAGGGTGGAGTAGTAGGGCTACCCGAGCTTCCCTGTGCAGTCCGCTCTGGTACATATACCCTTCATAGTGTCCTATGGGGTTAGTCTCTAGATGTGTTCTGCATATGGGGGGCTCCCCCTCTTTGGGTGTCCCCTAGTCCTCCCTTGGGCTACCTAGCTCCCGGTCCTCTGTGACCCCTGCTCCTGGATGATAGAGCCTGTCTCTATCATGGGTACACCCTCTCAGGGGGGGGATGTCCGGAGTCCATGACTGAACTTCCTGCATCCCATCCCCCCCCCCCCCCCCCCCCCCCCCCCGTCTCTCTCCCTATCCGGGTGCTGGTCTCTTGCCGCCTCCACTGTCGGCGATACCCGCCTCCTACCTTGGTGACTCTCCCTACCCTTGCCGCCAGCCCCCTGTGTGCCGGGGGACTGCCGACTGCCGCCGGCTCCTACCGGCGGCTCTCCTCCCTCCTAGCTTGTCGTCCGCTCGCCGGTCGGCCGCCGGAGTGCCGGCATCTATTGCCGGCAACCCGGTTCCGCTATACATTGTCCCAGTCACCAAACCGGCATCCTCCGACTGCCGGAGCCGCCGCTCCCCCTGCCGGCGTGCCGCCGTTGTACCGGCGGCCGCCACCCTGGTATACTCTTGACTTACATATTGTCTGTCTTGATGCCAGAAACTCTGTCGGAGCGACCTCCGGCATGCCGGCGGCTTGCCGGAAACCCCCGGAGGCGTCAAGAATACTTGCACCCCCTTCTTCTAGCTATCATATGATACTGATAGCCCTATACCGCAAACAGATGGACTGTTTCCACTATTAAGATCAATACCTTGGTACTGTTCTGTTAGGGATCATGCTGTTTCTTTGCACTCTTCTAATTCCAGCATGCTGCGTGCATCTTTGCACGGCTGGTTGCCGGAAGCAGTTACCTTAAAAGGAGGCCCTCTAGCCCCTAGTTTGGGACCGAATGATCTCGGTCCCAATCTTACCCTTGGTTTTTCCACGGAATTCCATTGCCCTATGGAACTCTAAGGAATACTATCCGGTGCCTTCGGTCTCTCGGATTATCCAAGGACAAAGCTTACGGTAACCAGCCGGGCGAGATGCATGGAGTATGTTCTCTTTACTATTTCAATCTCTATGCATCACACCCTTCTTTAAGTTAAAATTAATAATTAATATTAACTTAGTTTAAGAGCCATTCTTATGACTCCCCCATACTCATTTTCTCTTTCTTCCACAGGAGGAGCAGATGAAGTGTGACTTCGCCTTCTGCGCTGTGAAACGCCCGCAGTTTTACGGGCATACGGCTTGCAGGACTCACGCCCCTTGTGCCGACAAGAAAGGGGATCTGAAGTTTTGGAATCCACTGAACTGTACGGTCTGCCAGGCTCACATGGCTGACGCCTTCCATAACCCTCCCTCAGCGGAGGTCAGAGACATTTCTCGTGAAAAGCTACGCAAGTGGGTGCGTGGCTTCCAGAAAAATGCCACCGGCCCTTACCTGGCCACAGAAGAATTGAGGTCACTCCTGTTCCCTAAGGCCTCCCCTGATTCAGTGGTACCCAAAGACGTGATTCCCATTGTCCAACTTACAGTGGAACCTGATGTTATCATGGCTCAGTCCATGCATGAGTGTCGCCTGGATTCCGGAGATGACGAACAGATGTCGGATGTCTCGGAAGACACCGAGAAGACGCTTATGGCTCAAGGAGCCGAAGATGACGAAGACAAGGTGGAATACGCCGAGTCGGAGCAAGAGGTCGCTCCTCCGTCCATCCCCCCTCCTACTCCTACACCGACGGAAGTGTCTATTCCGTCTACCTCCTCGACCCCGGATCCCTCTTTTTCCACTCAAGAATTGATCCGACTGATTAGAGCCGTCATGGACGACAGGTTGAAGGAGAATCAGGAGTCCATCAGGTCCATGATAGGATCCAGAGAACCGAAGAGGATTTCGGTTAAGGATCTCCCCGCTTGCTCACATGCCAACCCGTGGAGGTATGCTGAGCATATGGTTATCGCGACCGGCAGGATCTTTGTCAGCGATAAGATCGGCACGGTCCCCTTGGAAGACGTGGAGTTCTTCCCAAACTTTGAGGCCTACCCGGACTGTTACGTCCGTCTCCGCTCTGAACCTGCCTCGAAGGAAGAGACCGAACCGAAGGAAGAGATAGTGTTCGATCTCGCAAAGGCCCAGGCTATGCTAGCCACCACATTCAAGAGTAGGGGCTTTACCTGCTCTAAGCTTCCGGCCCTGAGCAAGAAGCACCCTACTTATGTCGCACCTGAAAGTGCGATTCTTCCATTCCTGGAAAAGGCCTTAGCTGCGTGCCTTAAAGCTGCAGAAGAAGGGAAAGCCTGCCCTGCACTGGAGGAGTGCAGACCCTTCTCCATAGTAACTCCCCCTGACGCTCGAAACTGGAAGGATGTCCAGCATACTTTCGTTGTGGGAAAGCTAGATCCTGACGTCGCCGGACGTCAGTTTAATGAAGACCTCCCTAAGCTCAACGATCACCTCCTTCGTCGGGAACAAGATACGAAGGAGAGGCTCGCAGCATCCTTATCTCATCAAGTCCAACTTGAAATTATGGCCTGTGACACCAGAGTACCAGACCACTACATGGTACTCTCCAAATCCCACCTGATGACCGTGATGAAGGACTTGTACCACTTCATAAAGGCTCGGAGAGCCTGTCGTGAATTCGTGTTTGCAGGTGCTACCGTGAAACACGAACCCCGGAGGCTGATTTCCTCCAACATCTGGGGTAAACACCTCTTTCCCTCTGACCTCGTGAAGGAAATCATCGACAGAGCCGCCACGGAGAATAGGAACCTTCTCCACAAGTGGGGCATGTCCAAGAAAAGGAAACCCTCTCAGGACGACGGACCTCAACCTAAGAGGAAATCCCAAAAACAGAAACCCCAGCAACGTCAACAAAGACGTCAGTTTCCGGGACCCGCTACCTCCCAAGTGGTTGCCCAACCACAACAGACCTTTCAATTGGTCCCCCAACCGGTGTTGTCACAGTCACCGGTCTTCACCCCTGCTTTCGAGCAACAGTCAACTACCTTTCGTCCCAAAGGTAGAGGCTCATACAAGGGTGCAAGCAAAGACGCCTCTCGCCGTCCCTCCAGAGGCAGAGGAGGAAAGGGAGCTAGCGGCCGAGGCAGCAAGCCCTCGGGACACCAGAAGCAATGAAGTGCTTCCGGTGGGAGGAAGACTCCGCCAATTCCAGGATCGTTGGACCTTCGATCCCTGGGCACACAGCATCGTCAAGAAGGGTCTAGGCTGGAGTTGGACTCAACCACCCCCAACCTTCCAGCAATTCTTCCAACAATCAACCCCCCTTCTGGAAGAATATGTCCTAGATCTCTTGAACAAGAAGGTGATAAGGAAGGTAAAGTCCACCAGGTTCCAAGGGAGACTGTTTTGTGTCCCCAAGAAAGACTCCGACAAACTCAGAGTCATTCTGGACTTATCCCCCCTCAACAAGTTCATAGCGAACGACAAGTTCAAGATGCTGACTCTTCAACAGATAAGGACCCTTCTGCCTCGAGGTTCCTACACGGTCTCCATAGACCTGGCGGATGCCTACTGGCACGTTCCAATGAACCATCACGCTTCCTCCTACCTAGGATTTCGACTCCAAAGGAAAAGCTACGCCTTCCGGGCCATGCCCTTCGGCCTCAACGTGGCCCCTCGGATCTTCACAAAGCTGGCGGACGCCATAGTACAACAGCTCCGCCTCCGAAACGTCCAGGTGATGGCCTACCTCGACGACTGGCTAGTCTGGGCTCCATCGCCCGAAGATTGTGTAAAATCTTGCAACAAAGTCACCCAGTACCTAGAACACCTGGGATTCAAGATCAACGAGAAGAAATCTCGCCTCTCTCCAGCTCAGAAGTTCCAGTGGTTGGGAATCCACTGGAACCTTCAGTCACACCGCCTTTCCATCCCCCAGAAGAAAAGGAAGGAAATAGCAGGGTCTGTCAAGCGACTGCTGAAATCCAAACGCATTTCAAGACGCCAGCAGGAACGAGTTCTAGGCTCTCTACAGTTCGCCTCAGTGACAAACCCAGTGCTTCGCGCACAGCTAAAGGATGCCGCGGGAGTCTGGAGACGTTCGGCATCCATCGCTCGAAGAGACCTCAAGAGACGGCTTCCAAACAGACTGCGACTTCTTCTAAAGCCGTGGTCAGAAGCAAAGGCCCTGAAAAGGTCCATTCCTCTCCAACACCCTCCTCCATCACTCAACATCCACACGGACGCTTCGCTGGAGGGTTGGGGAGGTCACTCCCACCAAAAACAGGCTCAAGGCACCTGGTCTCCCCTGTTCAAGACATTCCACATAAACATCTTGGAGGCCATGGCGGTCCTTCTAACCCTAAAGAAGTTATCCCCGCCGCCCTCGATCCACATCCGTCTAACCCTAGACAACTCGGTGGTAGTTCGTTGTCTCAATCGCCAAGGCTCAAGATCGCCCCAGATAAATCAGGTGCTTCTCCCAATCTTCTGTCTGGCAGAGAAGAAGAAGTGGCACTTGTCTGCAGTTCACCTACAAGGATTCCGCAACGTGACAGCGGATGCTCTATCTCGGACAAACCCGATAGAGTCGGAATGGTCTCTAGACGCAAGATCGTTCTCCTTCATCTCTCACCAAGTCCCAGAACTTCAGATAGATCTCTTTGCAACGAGCGACAACAATCAACTTCCTCGGTATGTGGCCCCGTACGAGGACCCCAAAGCAGAAGCAGTGGATGCCATGTCACTGGATTGGAACAGATGGTCCAAGATCTACCTGTTCCCCCCCACCAACCTTCTGTTGAAAGTCCTCTCCAAACTGAGAACCTTCAAAGGGACAGCGGCCCTAGTGGCTCCCAAGTGGCCTCGGAGCAACTGGTACCCCTGGTCCTGGAGCTGCAGCCCAAGCTGATCCCTCTCCCGGGCCCAGTTCTCTCTCAACAAGTACAGAAGTCGACTGTCTTCGCTTCATCATCGAAAATCAAGGACCTTCATCTCATGATTTTCTCTCCCTAGCCGCAAAGAAGAGGTTTGGGATCTCGAAGAAAAGTCTGGACTTCCTAGAGGAATACAAGACCGAATCCACAAGACGGCAATATGAATCATCCTGGAGGAAATGGGTCTCCTTCGTCAAGACAAAAAATCCTAAAGAAATCACGATTGATTTCTGCATGTCCTTCTTTATTCACCTTCATGGACAGGGATTAGCAGCCAATACGATATCAACCTGCAAATCGGCCTTGACCAGACCAATTCTATATGCTTTCCAAATTGATCTGTCCAGCGACATCTTCAACAAACTGCCGAAAGCATGTGCTCGCCTACGCCCAGCACCCCCACCGAAACCGATCTCCTGGTCACTAGACAAGGTGCTCCATTTCGCCTCCAACTTGGACAATGATTCCTGCCCTCTCAAGGATCTGACTCAGAAAGTTATATTTCTCTTTGCTCTCGCTTCAGGAGCTCGAGTCAGCGAAATAGTGGCTTTATCAAGAGAGGATGGACACATCCTGTTTACCGATACAGGTGAAGTTACCCTCTCCCCTGATCCGACGTTTCTCGCCAAAAATGAATTACCCACCAAAAGATGGGGCCCTTGGAGAATATGCCCCCTGAAGGAGGATGCCTCTCTATGTCCAGTAGAGAGCCTCAAGGTCTATCTTCGCAGAACTTCAAACTTTGGTGGAGGCCAACTCTTCAAAGGAGAAACATCGGGCAGCGACCTGTCACTGAAACAATTAAGAGCGAAAATCACCTACTTCATTCGCAGAGCGGATCCTAACAGTACACCCGCTGGTCATGATCCTAGAAAAGTGGCATCATCTCTGAATTTCTTTCAGAGTATGGACTTTGAAAGCCTTAAAAACTTCACGGGTTGGAAGTCCTCGCGAGTTTTCTTTAAACATTATGCGAAACAAGTGCACGAAGTCAAACATTTTGTGGTAGCCGCAGGTAGTGTTATGAAACCTGCACCTAACTCTGCGTAGAACAGTGAGTTACTTGGGACTCTAACTCTTCGGGTGCCTATGTTGACCCTCGAGCGATTCATAGTGATGTCGAAAACACTTAGTGCTTTTATAACTGTTCTTATCCCAGGTGAAATGTCATAGTTGTCACACAAGTGCCGCATGCCCTGAGCATGACGTGTTTTTTAATCAAAGACTTGCGTTCCTCGAGAACGAGTGCCTACTAATAAACTTGAAATTCCTTTTCAGATTCAAGAGCAAGTCTTTATTACTATGTACATTATAATTACTGTAAATGAACTTTACTTATTGCTGTAAATTATTTAATTTCTGCATTTGTGAAATAAAATTTCTATTTTATTACCTGTGCGTCTCAATCAGCTCCTACTTACTATGAAGTACATGCCTGTCATAGTTTTATTATTCCCCCTTTTCCTTATGGTTATGAAGAAATTAAGATGCTAACTCTTAATTTATATTCACTCTGATTATGTAAGGTTCCAACACGAATACTTACTTTTATTACCCGAGAGATGAACCATCACTCTCAATACACAGTGCCCAACCACCACTGGTCTAATTTTCAGAATGTTTCTATACAAATACCAAACATTCGGCTTCATCTCCAAGTTCTTCAAGTTCTTCTATCAGGATGAATAGCCCTTCAATACCACTTTGACGTCGGCATGGCCCATGGGAACTTCACTGCCAAGGGGGGCAGGATGCTTCTTCCCTATGGTCCCTTATTAAAGATTACTATGCTGTTTTGTCAATGCCTTGGCACTTACTATTAGGGGAAAATCTACCACGATACATTGATTCTCTGGTATTCTTCCATCAGGACGCCATGGCTTGAGCCCAAAAAACGGATTTTGAGCGAAGCGAAAAATCTATTTTTGGGTGAGATAGCCATGGCGTCCTGATGGACCCTCCCTGCTACTTCGTCCAGTTTTAGATCCCACCCTGTTCTACTGTATCATGGTGTTGGGCAAGCAACTGGCTTCAGGATGAAGACGGGCGTGACGTCATTTGAGCAATGGCGCCCGTTTGTTTACGTCTCGAGTATCAGTAGTAGCCACGAGTGAGATTGGCTGTGGAGCGGCTCCCAGCTATTCTCAACCCTTACACACCGAAGCATTAACTCTGTTCGGGGTGAAGATAGCTATGTGGCGCGTTTAGACATGCGTCCCCTGTTGATATACGATGTCTTAAAGGGAAACCTTTGGGATACTCGCTCCAGAAGTTAGAATTCTGTGATAACCTGTGGTTAAATTCTCTGGGAATATCTTAGTAGTTTTATACCCAAGGAAGCTACCAAAAGGAACCTTCCATCAGGACGCCATGGCTATCTCACCCAAAAATAGATTTTTCGCTTCGCTCAAAATCCGTTATATATGACCCCCAGTGGGAAATCGGGGTTTTGGGTGGGGAAAACATACTGGGGAAACGGTATACAGTATAATGGTAAAAACAAGACTTTTCTTCTCTATACATTACCTTCTTGGATGTATAATAAGCCGATGAAAAAATACGCTAATTATCTATATCCTGTCAAATTCGGTTAAATCACGTTATTTGCTACAGGAAAACATATATTTTCTGTTCGAAATGATACCCTGTAATACAGTAAAACTTTACTATAATATGAACGTATTTAAGGTAAACCTCTTATATTTTACATCGGCGTCAATGACCTTAGATGTCAGGATGCCAGAGAACCTAAAGTCAATCAATCAATCATATGTATTGCAGTAGGTATTATTGACGGTAAAGTTATAGTTACAGACATCAAAATTTTGAAGAGGAAAAAATCATTTTTCCTGTAATAGATAATGTGCTTTCACTGAATTTGATCATTTCAAAAGCTAATAAACTGAAAACCCGCTTGACCGTCTAAGAATGGGGACATATTTTGAGATACTTAATGGTTTTTGCTCCGCCGTGCGCTCGCTTCGCTCACCGAAAAAGAAAAGCATCAAGTTCCAATGTACGTATAGGCAAGCGGTACATGCTGAGCTGCGTACGCTAACCCTCATTGATTATTATTTCTTAGATAATTAACTTTTTATTTGCAGTGAGATAGTGTAATTTTCAAAGGAAATGGACATTTTATTCTATAGGAAACATCTGTCTTTTAGTAGAAAAGCTTTTTACTTCCGTAACTATAAAATCTTATTGACGTGATCGAACCTATCTTAGTGCCAGGTAACAAAATGTCATTTAATTAGGCAGTTTATGTGCATAAGTAATCCCTGTTTTGTTTTTAAACATTGATGCATTGATTTTTACCCATTGTATAGTTACTATTATGGGTATATTAATTTTTTTTTTTTTTATATATCATCAAGCCCCCATGTTTTTTTCAATTTGTCTGTGAATTAAAGTTGAGTTTGATATTTTTGCAATTGACCAAGTATTCAATTTATATAAAGGTGTATTTTTGTCATTTTTCATTTGCTCGTTATAACTGTACTGCTGCAACAGCAGTGTATGCCGATTTGCTATGACTGCGTTTGTCCATTTTAGCATTTGTATGCATGGATGGACTAAGGTTGGCTGTCTTGTTTTTAATTTTAATATGTAAATTCTTGGATAAGTTTTCCGAACGTTTAGTAGTAGAGGATATTTTTGGAAGCAGTATTGTGGTGATAGTGTTTTTGATTTTTAGTCATTTTTGTTGGCTCATGTTAGGGATAATTATTGTGCTTGGCTGCTGGGTAACTTGTTACATTTGCCGTTATGCCTATTGTTTATATTGTTTCGTGATTGGTAAATATATAGTAGAGTACTTTAATTTTTAGCCAAATCCATGAATCCCATATTTTTCTTATTCGTTATACAGTATTCTGCTTCATCCATTTCTGAGTTGACAATTACAGGCAATCCTAATGTGAAACTGTTGTTTTGGATGGGGAAACACCAAGAAAAGAGTGATTTACAGCAATAGTTATGGTCAGAAATACATAATAAACACAATCTAACCTGTTGGAAAAATATATATTTCGTGTAAGTTGCATGAAATCTGTCTTCATTACCTATAGTAATTCATATCATGTCCCCCAAATGGCTTTTGCACTGTTGTGGCTTGCTTCGCTCTCAAATAAAAGTGATCGTATTGCTCCTCTGGTCTGGCAAGCAATACATGGATGCGCTGTGCACATCAATTGTACGTGGGTCACTATTTCAGGGATAAAGTATCGTTAATACTGTAATGCATACGACTAGAAAACAACCGAACAAAATCAGCTGTTTTGTTATGAACAACCGATTTGGATAATAACAGCTGTTTTGCTTCATTTCAATTTTCGTACGATAGTAAACTATAACCAAAGTTGTTACACCTGATGTTAAGTTGGATACGACTAATATACAGTACAGTATTACAGAACATTTTATCTATTTCAGTTGATGAAAAGGTAAACCGAATCGATAAAAACTAGGTAACAAATTAGAAGTCAATAATTTCCTAAGCTTCGACTTCTTTCTCTCTCTCCCTCTCTCCTGGGGAGTCTCTCTCTCTCTCTCTCTCTCTCCTGGGGAGAGTGGGAACCTGTAAGTACCGATAATTTCCAAAAGATCCTAAAGAGGGAAAGAGGAAAGATTCGACCCAAACGGAGTCATCGAAGCATAGGATGACCAATCAGGCTGAGTCTCATAAGACATTGACCAATCCTTCTACATGGTTATATCAGAGGAGTATTACTGTACTAGTCCAGGGATGTCAGCAGCATTCGGGTCACGGGTCACCTTCCAGCACACCAGTTCCCCTAGATACCCGTCTTTAGTTTACCGAATAACCAGCAAGCCTGGATGATTCCAGTTTCAGGATTCCTTGATGTCTCGTAAGTGCCAAGGATTTATTAATGCCTAGTAAGTGCCAAAGATTCCGTGATGTCTCGTAAGTGTCAAGGATTCCTTGATGTCTCGTAAATGCCAAGGATTCATTGATGTCTTCCTAAGTGTCAAGGATTCCTTGGTGCCTCGTAAGTGCCAAAGATTCCTTGATGTCTCGTAAGGGCCAAGGATTCCTTGATGCCTCGTAAGTGCCAAGGATTAATTGGTCTCGTAAGGGCCAAAGATTCCTTGATTTCTCGTAAGTGTCAAGGATTCCGTTATGTTTCATAAGGGCCAAGGATTCATTGATGTCTTGTAAGTTCCAAAGATTCCTTGATGTCTCGTAAGTGCCAAGGATTCCTTGATGCCTCGTAAGTGCCAAGGATTCCTTGATGTCTCGTAAGTGCCATACTCACCCTGGGGTATCTGGATTTGCTGGTGCTTCTCCTTTGAGTACCGGTAGAACTTCCTTTTTTGGAGTGGCATTGTAGTAGGTATATTTTGCCGGGCGGAGCCTCTCGTAGCTAAAATTGGGCATGAAATTAAACCCCAATAAAACTCAAAATTTGACTGTATTGTGAGGGCAGTGGTTCCTCAAAATACAGATCTCTGCATTGATAATGTTCTCTTTAACAATATCAACTCTTTAAAATTTTAGGTGAGTCTAGATTGCAATGTTTCTTTTGAGGAATATATTTGGTCTCTTTCTTCAATTGCACAAAAAATTAGCTGATAGAATAGATTTCTGGTAATCAATCTATCCTGAGGAAATATTTTAATTCTTTTATTCTACTTTGTTTTAAGCATTGTTTTTCTTTGTGTTCTTCGGATACTGACTCATCTTAATTTGTTGGGAAAATACTTGTTCTTTTAAATTTCTTACTCCTTAATAAAATCTCTGGCACCATCGTTCAGTTAGTTCTTTATGCATGTTGTGTAAGATTTCGCATTATTCTGACCCTCCTTTAGATAGTACTAGTTATCCAGTCAATTCTAACATTCTTACCTTCTCCATCATAATGCTCAGCATTATAAAGTATTCTAGAAGTTTTATTACAGCTGTAATAAAACTATATATGACATATCTGTTTTGACTTTGTTAATAGTTTATATATGACATATCTGTTTTGACGTTGTTACTATTTTTAGAATGATTTATTGTTAATTTGTTCTCATCATTTATTTATTTCCTTATTTCCTTTCCTCACTGGGCTATTTTTCCCTATTGGAGCCCTTGGGCTTATAGCATCTTGCTTTTCCAACTAGGGTTGTAGCTTGGCTAGTAATAATAATAATAATCATAATAATAATGATAATAATAATAATAAGCAGATTATGAAATCAGCTTCCTCTCACAGTTGAATCAATGGGACTTCAGAAGTTCAAACTTTTAGCAAGTTTTTATGTTAAACAGGTTGACATTCTCTCCATACTTTTTATTTTAATGTTGTTACAGATCTTCATGTATTTCACATTTTTTATTTATTCTCCTATCTCCTTTATTTCCTTTTCTCACTTGGCTGTATTCCCTATTGAAGCACTAGGGCTTGTAGCATCCTGATTTTCCAAATAGGGTTGTAGCTTAGCTAGCAATAATATATAAATAAAAATGGATTGCATGGTACTTATATAACCCAAAAAAAGAGAGTAAAATATCAGTTATTTTCAAGAACTCAAATTAAGAATACTGTAGAGTAATCTATATGCTTAGTAGTGATAATTGCAAATTAATTTCGATAAAGTTGTCCCCTTAGTTCTATTTAGATAAAACCACTGAATGCAATATTTAGTCTGCTAAAGTAGCAGTATAACATGATAAATTATTATAAAAAAGTTTAACATACTGTACAAGGTAAATTATGAAAAAAAATCCATATAATTTTTTGCAGTGTTTATTAGAGGTAATAAAGTAACAAAATGCTATTCACTTAGAAACGGAACAAAGATCATAAAAAAAAGTACTGAGAAGTACTTTACCTGTAATCAAGTTTTAACTGAACCTTTTTTCCCTAGTTATTCTTTACCCTAAATGTGCATATTAATCCAGGAATATGAGCACAATTAACATGAGCAAAATAGTTCCAAAGGTATGTTTTCCACAATCTTCCGAGCAAAATAGTTCCAAAGGTATTTTTTCCACAAGCTTCCATTAAAATAATTAAAGACTTAAAAGCACCCACTGGTCTACAAACTGAAAACTATTCTGGTTACATCAAGCTGACATGTAAGAGATACTTATCTGTTAAAAGTCTTCCTATCTCCTTTTAAATGTTAAGATTTCACCACCAAGTTATGAACACTTCTGTCAGGAGAAACCGATAATAAAAACAAAATGCATTTTAGTTTGGTTATTTATAAAAACTTGGGATTGGATAAAAAGTATGTCATATTTAAAATATGTACAATAACCCTCCAAGTTATCAGAACCGGTCGTCCAAAATACTTGAGAGAATTGCTACATATTGCGCAGCCAACAAATCGTGTCGACACGAGAATAGTTACAGATGGCTTCAATCTGTTGGAACCTAGATATATGTCTACTTTAGGTCTAGAGCCTTTGAATATGCGGCCCCGAGACTATATAATAAGCTCCCACAAAACATTTGAATGATTGAAGACATTAAGGCTTTCAAGAGGAAACTGAAGACTCTTATTTAAAAAATCATACAACAGTGACGATTTAACAGTAAATGAACAATACATGATCTGAAACAATAAATACTCTGAACGAACAAGGTAAAGCGACAGTGGAGGTCCTATAGAGAGTAGGGTTCTCCTGCTGTACGGGACCGGAAAAGCAGCCATCAAAGTAAGTAAATAAACAAATGTATAATCAATTAGATCGATATCTGGATCCTAAAGATGGTTCACATTTATGATCTACAAGGATGAGTTCATACACTTCACACTAAGCAAAGGTCACTTTTTACTATGTATGTCTGCGAGAATTAAAAGAACAACAATCCATTTATCCATAAATTGACTGGTTTCAAATGCTTGGCTTAGTTTTTTAAAAGTTTGAAACTGCTATACAGTATATAAAATAAATCTGATATAAATTAAATGTTCTCTGCAAAACTTGACAACGGGATAGACTGAAAATTATAAGGATTAATTTCTTGGAGTGATTCATGTTCAATATTTGTCATTTATTATATATTGAAATTTGAGCATTCACACAAAATGTCTTTTATTACTTGGGTATAAAAATCGTTTAAACTGGACCAGTGAAATTCACATGAAATAAGTTTATCTGAATAAGACTTGAATATAAGAAAGTAATCCATATAAGTGAATAACAGTAAATTTAATCAAACAAAACATGGAGGTGTACTGCATTATTAAAGGATTGATTGGTAACATTTATTATTAATGATCTGTCCAATATTACAGTTTATATGAAATGTTTGAAAAAAAGTTCACTTCATAAAAGATAAATGGAAACTGCATACATAGTCATTTCAAGTAAACTCTCGATGATCAGTCCAATATTACAGTTTCTGTCCAATATTACAGTTTATATGAAATGTTTGGAAAAAGTTCACTCCATGAAAGATAAATGAAAACTGCATACATGGTCATTTCAAGTAAACTCTTGAACACAACCTTGAGCTATCCCAGAACCCGCGAAGACTTCCAATAAATCTAATTTTTATTTAAGCTAAGGGCCTTGTCTTTGGAACCTACCTAGCCAATAAGTAAGGTGTGCCCTCAGACTTTTATTTCCAATTTCTAACATATGTAAACATACAGACAAATGTTACTATTATAAGTTTTAATCACATAAGATTGCAAGGGATTATGCACAGACAATTATCACTAGTATAAATTTTAATAATCACTAACAAGATTGCAAAGCATTATGCAATCAATCAAAATCAACATTGGAACAATCAAATTCTAAAATTGCAAAAGGATCATGCTTACCCTTTAAGGCCGGGAGCACACTAGCGACTCGGTGGCGCCACGAAGCCACAGCATCGTGTGGCGGGGATGTGGTCTCCCATTGGTTTCCATTGTTTTCAAGTTTTGCCGCGCAAACTAGCGACTGTGGCAAGCGACTGTAGCTCTCTGTCGCTCAACCCCGCCACAGGCGTGGCGTGGCTTTGAAAACAATGGAAACCTATGGGAAACCACATCCCCGCCACACGATGCTGTGGCTTTGTGGCGCCACAGAATCGCTAGTGTGCTCCCAGCCTAATGGCTTCAATAGTAGAGCTCCATAATACACTATTTTAATGATACCAGATTCATATAAATAATAGGTGATCTGCTGAACATAATTTGGAAGGCCATTTATATTACTGTATTATACTCATGACTTTAAAGGTTTAAAGGCCGCTCATGAATGGCAGAGGCAAGGGACAGTGACATTGCCCTATCAAGCAGGACAATGCCCTAGAGACTGACCATATTACATATGATCAGCGCCTAAGCCTCCTCTCCACCCAAGCTAGGACCAAGGAGGGCCAGGCAATGGCTGCTAATGACTCAGCAGATAGACATATAGGCTCCCCCAAACCCCCCCCCCCCTCCTTAGATCAAGGATGGTGAGGTTGCAGCCACCAAAGTACTGTAACTAACGAGTTTAAGTGGGACTTGAACTCCAGTCTGGCAATCAACAGGCAAGGACGCTACCACCCGGCCACCACAATCCTTAATATCAAATCCCCATTAACATAATTAGAAAACATCAAATGAAATGGGATTTACCATTTTCACTTAAAAAATTAAACCACGAATCAGTTCATAAACTGAAAGTGTTCAAACTTTGCCACTCAAGTTTGAGCCAAAATTATTTGCCATTCACATAATTCTGAAATCTTTCCTGTTGGTAAATGGCATTTCGAATTACAATTTTACAAATAGTATACTTAATAATGATCTTTTCCCTGTATAAATATTTGACCTTTAACTGTTTGCAAAAGGGAAACTGCAATTTATAACAAGTTTATTCAGTTGCTTATTCAAACCTTTACTCAACTTTGAAAATCCCTAACATCATAGGTAATATCCAGTATTCATTAAAGGGTAATTTTTTCTTTAACTCTTATCTCTCACGTCATAATTAATAATAGAATTGAACACGTATCTGTATCTTCTTTACGATACAGGAATGAAACATCACAAAGATTAACATGAGTTTTAAAAGTTGAGAATCCTATTTCTTATGGTTATTTTATCAGCAAGTATATTTCTCTCAGGGTTTTTCAAAGTTAAAAGAAAATTTTCCATCTTGTTATTTCTAAATAACAAACTGCCTGCAAGCTAGAGAAAACACACATGTTCACTGGCAATGTTATTTTTATCTTAACTATTATTTGGATAAAAAAAAAACATGTTACTGTACACACAAAAAGTCAATTACAGGTACAGTACCAGTATAAAGAAGAAGAAGAAAACAAGAGGCGTCAAATTTCACAACATTACTGTTAACACTAACGAGGATGTCTTTTAGGCAAAAACATATACCTACAATAATTTGCTTTTAAACTAAAGATTGTACATAGGATTTAAAGCATTCACAGGTTCCCTTATAACGTCAAATCATAAAGAATTGTACTAAATACCCTTTCCTAACACAATAAAAGAGTAAAGCCCTCTACAAGCATATTGTGCATCCTACAGAGACTTTGGTCTTGGGTAAAACTAAGCATGCAGTATACATATCAATCGTGTAATAACAATTGTATATGGAGGACCACTTGGGTATAATTCTCAACTCTGAAGGGGTTTAGTTTTCAGTGAAACAACTCTATTAACCCTTTTACCCCCAGGCTATTTGGAAATTTCTGACCCTGAACCCCCATGGTGTTTTTCAAGCAAATTTTGCAGTATATTTTTTTAAAATTGCTTTAACAGTCTTAATTTTTGTCATAGAGAGGTCAAGTTGGTCTCATTCTCTTGGAAAATGCCTGAAGTTTCTCAAAAAATTATCAAAAATAAGCAAAAAAAAATTTAACTAGCATTTTTTTGCAAGGACGTACCGGTACGTCCATGGGGGTAAAGGGATGAGTTTTGTGAAACGTACCAGTACGTCCTTTGGGGGTAAAAGGGTTAAGATACTGGCTCCGGAAGCGTAGATAATTTTCAAATTTTAAAGATTCGGCTAATCTTCCATTGAAATGTTACTATTTAAGTTTAAGAATTAAACCATTGTAGTCAATTTTACAATAGAAAAACAGAACAGTATTATGTGTATTTCTTCCACAAATAAACTGCATAATGCTGTTGAGTTTATTATCATTAGATTCAGTGTGTATACAGCAAATATACTCGAGGAGGATGGAGTGTACTGTAGACACTCGTACCTGCTAATCCCTTAACTCTAAACGAGAAAACACTGACCAAAGCATAGAAAAAGATAGCTAAATGAAGGGTAATTGCAAACATGATGTGGTGAAATGTATTGTTCATTTATAGGCTGACCAAGTTTTTACGATGAAAAAAAAAAAAAAAAAACACTGGGTTGTTAAAATATTGTTTGAAAAAAAAACTAACACAGATTAACGTCAATTGAGGCGTTTACAATACTAAGGGACTCCAGGGGCCGAGTGGAAAACATCAAAATCACAAGAAAAACACGTTTGAAAAATGACAAATTTAAAATGTTCGTATCTCGGTAATTTATGAACGAATCTTAAAACATTTAGGAGTCTATTTACAGTATATCCAAGTAACCTTTTTAATGTGAAAAGAAGAACGTTATTAGAAGACAATGAAGCATTAAAAATGTCCCTTTCAGCTCTAGAGACCCTTAGTATTGTGAAGTGGTTGTAACAAAATAAAATAAGTTGAAAAGTGACAGTTTGAGAATCTAAATCACTTTGGATATTACTAAATACTTTATAAGTATATTCATGCAATCTATTTCACTGATATCATAGTTGCAATTCCTCTTGCAAAGTTTTGTCTCATTTGTATGTCCCTCAAAAACTTAACAAAAATTATTTATTGATTCCTTAACGATAAAAAACATATACTGGTAACGAAGTTAAATCTAGAACAATCGCCCGCAAGATTAAGTACCGCATACTGCAGTTCAGGAGGCCTCTAATATATTCAAGACACTTAAAAGCATTTCCTCAAAACACTAAAAAGTAAAAGTGTGACATAACACCCACATTTGCCAAATTGATTTCACAGTCGAGACTTTCAAGGCTAAATTAATTTCACTCCTAAGGCTTTAAACTAATTCTAATTATTTCATGTGTCCAGTGCATGTGACCTAACATATTTATACTTCATGACGACTGATAACATTTTCGCCGTCTTCTAAAAAAAGGTTACGAATAACTTTGTCTCCAAAAGGTATCTAACATGAATATTAGAGACAGAGGTCTTTCCTCTTCCCATGATGGCCCCATTTATGCAACTTATTAATCATTAGTACCATACAGAAAGACAAAACGATCTGTTATAGCACCACATTAAGCCCTTTGGCATAAGTACAGAATACCATTAAAACTTAATAAGTCAGTATTACTATTCTATTATTGAAAATTCACTTGACAACTATTCAATGAAAAAAGTTTTTGCCTCCAACATGTATTGAAGAAATGAATGTAAATAGACAGATCTAAATTTCACAAATGGTGATAATCAGCTGAGAGAGAGAGAGAGAGAGAGAGAGAGAGAGAGAGAGAGAGAGAGAGAGAGAGAGAGAGAGAGAGAGAGAGAGAGAGAGAGACCGACCTTTTATGATCATTAAAATAGGGATCATAGTACCAAAATGAAACTTATTTTTAAAGAAAACGGAGAGAGAGAGAGAGAGAGAGAGAGAGAGAGAGAGAGAGAGAGAGAGAGAGAGAGAGAGAGAGAGAGAGAGAGAGAGAGAGAGAGACCTTTTATGATAATTAAAATAGGAATCATAGTACCAAAAAGAAACTTATTTTTAAAGAAAATGGAGAGAGAGAGAGAGAGAGAGAGAGAGAGAGAGAGAGAGAGAGAGAGAGAGAGAGAGAGACCTTTAATGATCATTAAAATAGGGATCATAGTACCAAAATGAAACTTATTGTTAAAGAAAACATAGAGAGAGAGAGAGAGAGAGAGAGAGAGAGAGAGAGAGAGAGAGAGAGAGAGAGAGAGAGAGAGAGAGAGAGAGAGAGACCTTTTATGATAATTAAAATAGGAATCATAGTACCAAAAAGAAACTTATTTTTAAAGAAAATGGAGAGAGAGAGAGAGAGAGAGAGAGAGAGAGAGAGAGAGAGAGAGAGAGAGAGAGAGAGAGAGAAACCCCTTTTATGATAATTAAAATAGGGATCATAGTACCAAAAAGAAACTTTTTAGAGAGAGAGAGATATTCATATTAAGACGGACAATTTTCAAACTAGTCCTTCTACAGAAGTTTTACTGTAAAGAAAAAGCAGTTCAAATGTCATATGTAAATCAAGGTAAAAATGTAATTGAGGATTCATGCAAAACATTCACAGGAGAATGTACTGAACATTAAATAAATAAAAGGTATGTTTTAATGTGACAACTCTAATCCCAATTTACCTATCTATTCTGTAAAGTCTTTCAAATAGCACTTTTGTAAATATTTAAAGATAAATGAGGACATCAAATTTATAACAGAGGCAACTACACAACCAAGAAATAATAATAATAAGAAGAAATTTAAATAGACAAATATTTAATATAAAAAAGGTTAGGCATTAATTTCCTTGTATGTGACAGAAAGCCCTTCTGTGACTGCTCACAAATAACAATAAAAATCTAGTAAGAGGACTTGATCCCTCTGAACACTATACAAGTCTTTGTAAAAAGCTGCTTCAAGGTGATGGGACATAATCCTGAACGTAAAATATACGTAAAAAGTACATCTCAAGTTGACACCTGTCTAAATAAGTTGCATCGTATGAAGTTTTACAGCGACTTAAATTATTGGATAATCCTGCTATATCCTAAATTCACTGGTTACCAGTAAATATACCTCCACTTACTACAGACTGCCTACATACTAATTAAGTGAAATGCTGCCGTAATGCCCGGGCCCCTTACAATTAACGTTTCATTGCAGTAACCGAGTGCTTCAAAACTATTGCACTATAAGTGAGCTATTTTACTTCATTGCAAGTATATACATACACCTGGTCCCAGGATCTATTTTATCTTTAAAAGTAATGTATGCGCTGTGTTCTACACAATCCATTCATACCAAGATTGGTATACTGTATTCAACAAGTCCCACTAGATTCTAGAGGATCGTTTTCTTTAAATTGAAAAATTATAGTGCAGCCGTTGGTTAACAGAGAAAAAAACTACCACACTTATCATGCGAAGGATATTCTACGATCAAATATGCCGTTTACAACCGTATGAGAAAGTTCTATCGCACATTCTCGTGCCACAGCATAACCTAAAAATTCTCAGGATGTCGGGGATTATTTTCGTTAATCTGTTAATTACTAGAAATTTTAGTGATTGTGATCCGCTTTTGGCATCATAGGAATGCACCTTTCATTTATAACAAAGATACAGACAGACCTTGACCTTAATTCGTCTTGCTTTCAATAGCACTTAAGGTAAAATAAATTTCACAGAAATTCAAGCAAAATATGCAAGGGTCAGCTTCACAGAAATTCATGTCTGCACATTTCTTTAGTAATCAAATAAAAAATGTTTCCAAACAAAATGTAATTAACAAGAAAACTGGATTAATAAGAGCTTAAGACATAATACAAGTACATGTAGTTCCCTTAAGAATGAAAATCAAACCCCCTAGTGTAGTGGCTACCAAAAATAAATAAGGGTAGCAAAACATGAACAATAATATTTTGTTATATAAAAGGAAGAATACTTAAGTACTGTCTGGAGGTTGATTAAACTTTTATCAGTGGAGACTTAAGAGATCTTTTTAGCCAACTCGATGAAAATTTAACTCTAATCTCCACAAGAATGTAACATGTCTTGAAGGAATGAGTCTCAAGACCTACAAGAATTACTGTAATTTAACACTAATCTCCGCAAGAATGTAACATGTCTTGAAGGAATGAGTCTCAAGACCTACAAGAATTACTGTAATTTAACACTAATCTCCACAAGAATGTAACATGTCTTGAAGGAATGAGTCTCAAGACCTACAAGAATTACTGTAATTTAACACTAATCTCCGCAAGAATTTAACATGTCTTGAAGGAAGGAGTCTCAAGACCTACAAGAATTACTGTGATTTAACACCAATCTCCACAAGAATGTAACATGTCTTGAAGGAATGAGTCTCAAGACCTACAAGAATTACTGTAATTTAACACTAATCTCCGCAAGAATGTAACATGTCTTGAAGGAATGAGTCTCAAGACCTACAAGAATTACTGTAATTTAACACTAATCTCCGCAAGAATGTAACATGTCTTGAAGGAATGAGTCTCAAGACCTACAAGAATTACTGTAATTTAACATTAATCTCCGCAAGAATGTAACATGTCTTGAAGGAATGAGTCTCAAGACCTACAAGAATTACTGTAATTTAACACTAATCTCCACAAGAATGTAACATGTCTTGAAGGAATGAGTCTCAAGACCTACAAGAATTACTGTGATTTAACACTAATCTCCGCAAGAATTTAACATGTCTTGAAGGAAGGAGTCTCAAGACCTACAAGAATTACTGTGATTAAACACTAATCTCCGCAAGAATTTAACATGTCTTGAAGGAAGGAGTCTCAAGACCTACAAGAATTATATAAAAAAGACAAATTTCATTTTAAAAAAAATGGCGGTGGAAGTAAAACCAATTATGGTAATCGGAAAGCTTTGGTAAGGTCTGCGAGCTTAGGCTAAGAAGATCTCTACCGCACTGACAGATGCAAATACATAAACAATTAAAATCAGAAGACACAATATTTCGACTACAAAAAAATAAGACTATTTTTGCACTAACATAGGACACACAATTAAGTAAAGGCCATTGTGACCAATTGTACATTGAGAGAAAAAAAGGTATCTTAAATTGTACTGTATATTCTCTTTTCTAATTCTTCTGCACAACCAGAAATGAAAATTCTAATACTCATAGAACCTTATTAGGATTCAGTTCACCCTGTCTCTTCTATATCACGTGAACTAAGTCTTATCTTCTTTTGAGTTATCCAGTATTTACTGTAAATAATGTACACATGAATTATATGTGAATGTGCAATCATATTACACGTTCAAAATGAGAAGTATTATAAAAATATACAGTACAATACAAACCCACTTACTGTATAATTGTATATAATATGCAACACCATATATAGATGCATAAAAAATGTCCAAAAAGGCATGCAAATTTTTCAGTGTGCTGATATTTTACATACATTGCATACACAATTGTTAGATTATACCCACAAGCATACACACACACATTTTAAGTATCTGTCCCCTAATATGTGGTTGTAAGAATTTTCCCTTACAGAAGAGTAGCAAATAGCAAATATTGCACCATCAATTCATTCCTAACAACCACAAAAACAGTATCATTTATATTTGAATGATTGAGAAAAAACCTAAAACTGGTTGATCAAAAAAGAATTGTAGAAACTCCTTCAATTTACAGTACATTAGTTGATATGAGTTTAACTTGTGCAAAAACCTTATGCAGATCTATAGTCAATTTTTTTTAATGAGAGGCATTTGCACCGACTCGCAGCGGTGCCCTTTTAGCTCGGAAAAGTTTCCTGCTATCTGATTGGTTAGAATTATCTTGTCCAACCAATCAGCGATCAGGAAACTTTTCCAAGCTAAGAGGGCACCTCTGCGAGTCGGTGCAAATCTGCCTCACTAAAAAAAATTGACTATAGTTATATGCTTGAATGTTGTTCCCAATAACTGGCAACTGTTGGCTAAACAGTCAAACTATCTTTGGTTCAATATCTATCCTGATAGAAAAAGTCACTAGAAGTGATATGAATTGGTAAAAAAGAATCGAGACTCGTGAGAAATTACAAACCGTTTTACCAAAAGCATGAGAAAAAATTAAGTACATAGACACCCCATAGCCCTATGCAGAAATAATCTAATTTCTAAAAAACATTCCAGGGATGAGAATAATACTAGTAACTACTACTTTACTTTAAATTAAGGTGCAAAGTCATACTTTCTATACTTTGCTTTAATGCAAGTTGCAAAGTCGTACTTTCTTTACTTACGTAACGTAAATAAATCAATGTTTTTGTAACGTGAATGTATATCTCTCGAGCAAAAGGGCCATTAATTTTGTAATTGAAGTTCAGTCCAAGTATTGCCAGAGAATTTTAAGTAGTTGATGATGTAGTTCCTAATATTGATCCTAGAAGCTTTGTAGGAGCTTCTGTACTTGTACAGTTTAATTCTAAACAATATTACAATGTTACAATGTGTTGTGTATTTTTACAATCAATCAATATATATATATATATATTTAAATAATATTGTGTACAATCAGTCCAGCACTGTATACACCAATTGAGATATGGGGCCATCAAGACAATGCACAACACATTTCTCAACTGGATTTAACCAAACACACAAGTATAATTTCGATCACAGTTTACACATTGAAATGATTTCTTTTGCACAACAAATAAGTATCAACCCCTAAATGATCTGTATATCATAAGTATATCATGATATTGTATATCTCTTGCCTTCCGTGACACAAGAAGCGACATACTCGTCGCTATATCACATTTCGAAAAATCACAAATTGACAGTAATCACTTCTCTCCATTAATATGTATCACTAAGCAAACCTTTTGTCAAGATGCTGTGCTACACAACTAAGTTTACGCTACATTTAAAAAAAAGCTTACGCTAATCTAAACAACAAACGGCACATCACAATTACAATACTATACAGTATATATATATTGTAACCAAATTTGTTGACGATATGATGAGTAATGAGGTTAACACTTAACCTCAAAAGTTCTGTTATGCATTTCTTCCCTCTCCAAATTTTCCATAACCACATATCTATATATACTGTAAATATATCACTGTGCCTATTTCATATAAAAAAATATAGTGGGCCACGGACATGATCCTCGATTTATTGTCCCTGTTAATTATCTTTCACTCTGCTATCACAACCAATTACGCTACGGAAGTGTTTAAACAACACTAAGCATGTTTCCCTAAATAACAATGTGCCTTTTATCGTTTGAATAAATCAAATTATGCAAAACACGTTTGCATTCTCCTTACATAAAAAAAGCCCTGCGCTACAAATTTTTCTTACCTATGAGATCGTTCTGATATGAGCTAACTTATCGTTTATCTACTGCTACTCACAGCATCTCGCCTTCTTCCTGGCGAGAGTATTTACGCAGGTGAAGTTGTAGCTTCTGCATCACAGTCTTTACGTTGCGCTTGCAGTAGGCCTCTGCATCTAGAATAATTCAAGATTATGTTTAACTTAAAAGTATTTATTTTAATGTTACTACTGTATTCTTAAAATATTCTATTTTTTGTTGTTTCCTTTCCTAACTGGGCTATTTTCCTTGTTGGGGCCCCAGGCCTTATAGCATCCTGCTTTTCCAACTAAGGTTGTAGCTTAACAAGTAATAATAACCCTTTTACCCCCAGGCTATTTGGAACTTTCCAACCCTTAACCCCAAGGGGTTATTTTTTTTCAAGCACATTTTGCAGTATATTGTTTTTAAATTGCTCTAACAGCCTTAATTTTCGTCATAGAGAGGTCAGGTTGGTCTCATTCTCTTGGAAAATGCCTGAAGTTTCTCAAAAAATTATCAAAAATATGCAAAAAAAAAAAAATGTAAATAGCAGTTTTTTGCAAGGACGTACCGGTACGTCCATGGGGGTAAAGGGATGAGTTTTGTGAAACGTACCAGTACGTCCTTTGGGGGTAAAAGGGATATTAATAATAATCCAAGAAACATCGCTTCTTTTTAACTACAATTTAAAATATATTTAATCTATTTTATTTTATAACCATTAACACCAGCTGTTGCTTCCACCTACCAGCCAATTCAAATCCTTGCTATATTCATTTGTTAAATCAAGATATTGTTACATTCTTAGATGATGATGCAAAGATTTTACCAATTAAAAATACTAAGTATCTACTATACATTTAAGCTCGAAAATAGTTAGTTTTTCTTTAAAATCTTCCATAGTAATTATTTAATTGGAGTGTACTTTTAACACAGCACTATAAACACCTCCCTCCAATATGGGATAATATAGTGCACTGCCAAATTGTGTTAATTAAAGCCCTTTAATCTTGACTTTTTAAACCCTAAGTCAAATCAGTTGGGTAAGTTAAGGAATCTAACATACAATATGTTGTACAATATCATTTGCCATGCTATTTGTCAATACAAGGAAATCATATTGGAAATAAGTAGCAGAGATAATGTAGCACAGTTTTGGAAGCCAGGCTTATCACAAGGGATGTGTGAGGCAGTGCAATAAGACGGTCCGGAGCCTTTGATGAAAAGTACTGGTCCACAGATAACATCCACAAGCCTGTAGACCCTGTAATCTTGAACATTGACAAAGATATCAAGGAAGATTTGTTTCTTGACAGTGATGAAGATTATGAATAAAGTTTTTGTGATATGCTCACGTGTTTCCATTACTTTCCAAGTGATGATGAGAGGGAGAGAGAGAGAGAAAGACAGCACTCATGATGTGGTGTTATTGATGCTTGTATGAGTGCTGAAATTGGACCCGAGAAGTCACCTGTTCCCAGGAGATCTAGAGCGTTGCAAGATTCCGCCGCGTTGGGCTACTTATTAGTTTTCTGGTGACTTGAAAGGAGCGATCACCCAAAGAACGAGCATAAGTTCAAGTTCCGATTATTTGATTCCCTATCAAGGAATTCCTGATTGCGGCCAATCACATACAAAATGACGATCGTGGGGAGTAGGGGCGAGGAGCCCCGTCTTGTGGGGAGAGAATTAAATTCAAATGTTCTTGTGAAGGTGAACACGAGGATAAAGATTGTGAGAAACCTCTGCACTCGTGGAGGGAAAATATCGTAGCCCGTACAAGTGATAAGAACAATCATAGATTCCTTTCTGCGGGTATAGTAGAATGGGAAAGCTGGAATGAAGCAGATACCAGAAGTTCTGTGATCCAGATAGTCGCTGAAGAGCAGGTGCGAGGGATCTGATCACAAGATGTCCAACAAGGGCGAAGACCCACAACACCTAGAACGCTCATGAAGTGACGAAGTGCTTGGAGATTAGTGGCAATATGGAATGAAGACACTGGAGATCGGGAGCATGGTGATTATGCACGTGGAGAGCATTCTCGTGTGGGATCGATCATTATTTTTGCAAACATCATCAGAATCAGTCACTCGTTGAACATACGCTTGAACGTGCTCCCTCTGCTGGGTTGTTGTCTCTGGATTTCTCAGGAGAAGGAAGAGGAAAGGGCAGCGTATGCATGTTTAGTCTGATACAGCAATTATAATTTTCTCTGGAAATTTCCATGAACACTCGGTGGCAGAAGAACTTTTCTACCGAGGGAGCAATAGTGCTTTCCAAGGTAAACTTTCCTTGGGCACACATTGTCAGACAACACACGCAAGGTATAGGGCAGCAACAGACTTGCCCCCCAACAGGAACAAGTATGTTGGATAAGGACATGTTGCACAAAAAACTAACAGAATTAAAGTTACTAGGAAACATAATAGCCTTCGAACACAACTGCACGAAAATTTATTCAATATTAAAGAAGAGACAAAAGATTAAAACCGCCCGATGGGGGCAATGAGAAGTACGTCTGTACTATCCAGCAGCCAAAGTCAAAGTGAAGATTACGCTACCTGGTGAGTGGGTGGGCAGGGCCTTCCCGCTAGCTACTACTATTACTTCATTCAAAGTTTAAACGGCCGTATACAGTACTCCTATATAAGATTGAAAGTTTGTATTCAGTGTAAAAACAAATATCTACTTTACCAAAAATTTACAGTAAATTACGTACCTTTTATAAGAAACCCTGAATCTTTTATTGTTTTACACTCGGTTTTCCAAATCCAATATATATGAAACATCACAGCTGCATAAAATTCGTTGAGAACGTGCCTCACATTACTACGACAATTACACTCCCTGAAAAGAAATTTTTTTCATTACAACATATCGATTAATTTAAAAAGCTATCCATTCTCATATATAAAAGCTATCCATTCTCGTATATAATATATATATCTACGAATCTGAAAATTCAAACAATAAATCTAAATCTATGTGAAAAAAATGGGTTTGTCCAAGATAGAAAACCCTGCAGTGTAAAGCTCATAATAGACTGTACTAAAATTTAGATACATCCTTCAACCTCTCAATTATCAGCAATTTCTTTTAGTTTTGTGTATATCAATATTATTTATTTTCAATTTGAATAAAAGAACAAATCTCTGCCTTTCTAAACTGTCTCATAATAATAGTGATGGTGGATGAATAAAACAACACCAACTATTTTACCATAGTAAAACAGCCGTGGATTACTTGGCTATAACATGAAAATATGTTATTTTGATTATAAAATAAATTTTTGAATATACTTACCCGGTGATTATATAGCTGCAACTCTGTTGCTCGACAGACAACTCTACGGAAAAACTCGCCAGCGATCGCTACACAGGTTGCGGGTGTGCCCAACAGCGCCATCTGTCGACCAGATACCCAGCTCTCAATGTAAACAAAGACTCAATTTTCTCCTCGTCCCACTGCGTCTCTATTAGGGAGGAAGGGAGGGTCATTTAATTTATAATCACCGGGTAAGTATATTCAAAAATTTATTTTATAATCAAAATAACATTTTTCAATATTTAACTTAGCCGGTGATTATATAGCTGATTCACACCCAGGATGGTGGGTAGAGACCAGTAATATATGTTTACACTTTTATGAGCTAAGAGTTTTTTATTTCATTTTAGAAGTTATCAAAATAACAAAAACAAAATAAATAGGTACCTGGTAAGGAAGTCGACTTGAACAATTACTCTGCCTTTTAAGTACGTCTTCCTTACGGAGCCTCGCGATCCTCTTAGGATGCTGATCGACCCCTAGGATCTGAAGTATCAAGGGTTGCAACCCATACAACAGGACCTCATCAAACCCCTAATCTAGGCGCTCTCAAGAAATGACTTTGACCACCCGCCAAATCAACCAGGATGCGAAAGGCTTCTTAGCCTTCCGGACAACCCATAAAAAAACAACATTTCAAGAGACAGATTAAAAGGATAAGGAATTAGGGAATTGTAGTGGTTGAGCCCTCACCCACTACTGCACTCGCTGCTACGAATGGTCCCAGTGTGTAGCAGTTCTTGTAAAGAGACTGGACATCTTTCAAGTAAAATGACGCGAACACTGACTTGCTTCTCCAATAGGTTGCGTCCATTATACTTTGCAGAGATATATTTTGCTTAAAGGCCACGGAAGTTGTTACAGCTCTAACTTCGTGCGTCTTCACCTTAAGCAAAGTTCGGTCTTCCTCACTCAGATGTGAATGAGCTTCTCGTATTAACAATCTGATAAAGTCTGACCAAGCATTCTTTGACATAGGCAAGGATGGTTTCTTAACTGAATACCATAAAGCTTCAGATTGGCCTTGTAAAGGTTTAGTACGCTTTAAATAGAACTTAAGAGCTCTAACAGGGCATAAGACTCTTTCTAGTTCATTGCCTACGATCTCCGATAAGCTGGGGATATCGAAAGATTTAGGCCAAGGCCGAGAAGGCAGCTCATTTTTGGCTAGAAAACCAAGTTGTAGCGAACAAGTGGCTTTTTCTGACGAAAATCCGATGTTCTTGCTGAAGGCATGAATCTCACTGACTCTTTTAGCCGAGGCTAAGCATACCAGGAAAAGAGTCTTAAGAGTGAGATCTTTCAGGGAGGCTGATTGTAACGGCTCCAGCCTGTCTGACATGAAGAATCTTAGTACCACGTCTAAATTCCATCCAGGGGTAGCCAAACGACGCTCCTTGGTGGTCTCAAAAGACTTAAGGAGGTCTTGCAGATCTCTATGTTTGGAAAGATCTAAGCCTCTATGCCGGAAGACCGATGCCAACATGCTTCTGTAGCCCTTGATAGTGGGAGCTGAAAGGGATCGTCCTTTTCTCAGGTATAAGAGAAAAACAGCTATTTGAGCTACAGAGGTACTGGTCGAGGATACAGAAACTGACTTGCACCAGTCTCGGAAGACTTCCCACTTCGATTGGTAGACTCTAATGGAAGACGCTCTCCTTGCTCTAGCAATCGCACTGGCTGCTTCCTTCGAAAAGCCTCTAGCTCTCGAGAGTCTTTCGATAGTCTGAAGGCAGTCAGACGAAGAGCGTGGAGGCTTTGGAGTACCTTCTTTACGTGTGGCTGATGTAGAAGGTCTACCCTTAGAGGAAGACTACTGGGAACGTCTACTAACCATCGAAGTATCTCGGTGAACCATTCTCTCGCGGGCCAGAGGGAAGCAACTAACGTCAACCTTGTCCCTTCGTGAGAGGCGAACTTCTGCAGTACTTTGTTGACAATCTTGAACGGTGGGAATGCGTAGAGATCCAGATGTGACCAATCTAGGAGGAAAGCATCTATATGTATTGCTGCTGGGTCCGGGACTGGAGAGCAATAGATTGGAAGCCTCTTGGTCAGCGAGGTTGCAAAGAGATCTATGGATGGTTTTACCCCAAGTGGCCCAAAGTCTCTTGCACACATCCTTGTGGAGGGTCCATTCGGTTGGAATTACTTGCCCTTTCCGACTGAGACAATCTGCTATGACGTTCAAGTCGCCTTGGATGAACCTCGTTACTAGGGAGATGTCTTGACCTTTTGACCAGATGAGCAGGTCCCTTGCGATCTCGTACAACGTCAGTGAGTGGGTACCTCCTTGTTTGGAGATGTACGCCAAGGCCGTGGTGATGTCAAAAGTTAACTTCCACCACTTTGCCTCGAAGGAGAGACTTGAAGCTTTTCAAGGCCAGATGTACTGCCAACAGCTCCTTGCAGTTGATATGCATGCTCCTCTGACTCGAGTTCCACAGTCCTGAGCATTCCCGACCGTCTAGTGTCGCGCCCCAGCCCACGTCCGATGCGTCCGAGAAGAGAACGTGGTTGGGAGTCTGAACAGCCAGGGGAAGACCCTCTCTTAGGTTGATATTGTCCTTCCACCAAGTCAGACAAGACTTTATCTTTTCGGAAACCGGGATCGAGACCGCTTCTAGCGTCTTGTCCTTTTTCCAGTGAAAAGCTAGATGGTATTGAAGAGGACGGAGGTGTAGTCTTCCTAGTGACACAAATTGTTCCACGGATGACAGCGTCCCTACCAGACTCATCCACAGCCTGACTGAGCAGCGTTCCTTCTTCAGCATCTTCTGGATGGATAGCAGGGCTTGATCTATTCTGGGGGCTGATCGTCTTGTTGTTCAGCAACGTCCTCATCAGAGGGTTCCTCATCCGAAAACTGATGAGGAAACGGCAACGGAGTGGGCAACGTCTGGCTCGCTGAGTCCGGTCGCACTGGTGCATGCGTGACGGAGCCGGACGCAACATCATGGAACTGCTGCACAGTCTGTGAACTGTCAACAACCATGGGTGCGCGAGGAAGCACAGCGTCAACCCGAGACTGTCTAGACCGTCTGGGTTGTGCAGTCAACACCCTACCGGGTTGCTGAGGTTGACGCACTGCGTCAAAACAAGTCACCTCTGCTGGTTGTTGAACGTCCTGAACGTCAACAACCACCTCCGAGCGTCGCTTAACGTCAACGTGCGGCTGGCAACCCACACTGGGTCGCATCGGTGGAGGAACCACCTCAACTGGCAGACGCGAGTAGGTTACCTCAGCGTCAACACGGCGCACAACCGACCGGTTGGAAGGTTGTTGGCCAGAAGGTTCGGTAGCAACCTTCTCCGCATTAAAGTCCTCTATCAAGGACGCAAGCTTGGACTGCATGTCTTGCAGCAAAGCCCATTTAGGGTCTACGGGAGCAGGTGCGGCAACAGACGGGGTTAGCGACTGAGGAGGTACCGCTTACCATCCCTGAAAGCCTTGTTATGCATGACATAATTGTACAGCAAAACTTCAAAGGCTCGAAAACAGCTGTGAAGTTGACCTGTAAAAAACTTGGAGCGTCTCCTGGCCAGGCGCCAGGGAGAGTCTACGAGAATTGAGAAGTCTATTTGGGCAGAGGCATGAACTCCCAAGCCGAGAACTTCTCTCGTGTCATATCAGACTCTCGCTCTATAAACCAGTTTAAAAGAAGGGAAAGCAAAGGCTGTATCCCCCAAACTCCTCCTGGTGAAAAACCAGTCGCCTAGCCAACGTAAAGCTCTCTAGGAGAGCGAGAGAGCACTAAAAACAACGGCTTCGAAGTAGCTAGGCCTAGTGTAAGCTCTGACGTTTAGGCGAACAAGGAGCAGCAGTTACAAAAAGATCCGGACAAAGATCCTTAAAAAAATCATCATGATTTAATTAAAGTCCATAGGGGGCTAAGCAGCTTTAGGCTCCTCTCCATCTGACAGAGTCCTCAAGGGAATATCAGTAGGAGGGGGAACAGCAACTTCCTCATCTACAGGAACCTTGTCCGATAAAAGCTGAGTCTCGAGCAAGGGAGAGACCTACCGTGGTGGCAATGCTTTACAAGCAGAGTCCACACTCACTGGTGCATGAGTAGCGGACCAGAACGCAACGTCATGTAACTGCTTGACAGTCTGTGAACTGTCAACAACTGAACTGTCAACCACAACAGGTGCGTGAGGACGCACAGCGTCCACTTGAGACTGCTTTGACTGCCTAGACTGAGCAGTCAAAACAACTCTAGAATGCGGAGGTTGACGCACAACGTCAAAACAAGTCAACTCCGATTGTTAGTGAACGTCTTGAACGTCAACAGGAGCATCAGCAAGTGGCCTAACGTCCAAATGCGGCTGAAAAACCACACGAGACCGCATCGAGTGTGGTTCTCAACAACCTGACTGACGTGACTAAGCTACGCCAACGTCAACAGTAAGCACAAAGGAACGTTAGGTTGGCTGAAAGCCAGGATATCGATGAGATAAACGGCTAGACTCAACGGACTAATCGGCAGAATAGTCTTCCAAGAGGGAGGCAAGCATATACTGTATGTCTTGCCATACAACCCATTAAGGATCAACGGAAATGGTTGTGGTAAGAGACGAGGGTAACGTCTGTGACCGCAACACTTTGCCAACAAAAAAAGACTCTCGGAGTCTGTGTTACGCTTTTGTTAGGCGGCGAGCAGTTATCCGATGACTGCATAGGGTCAGAACTGTCCTAATGGTTGTAACCAGGACGCTGGACCTGTCCTGAAAGGACTGACTTTCGCTTAAGGGCTTCGAAACCTTGTGACAGGTTTCTTATGCGAAAAGCCTTCGGATGACGAGGAGAAACAACGTCTCTCTCGTCTTATGGTAGGGGAGATCTTGGTAAGATACACCCGATACCATAGAGGGAAAACGTCTGTTCGTTGATCAAGGCCTCTCGAACCCATAAGTCGTTTGACATTACTTCTCCCCTGGGCTTGGGAGCATGCAAGAGGTCCCGGACTAGGTGAACGACAGGCACGAACAGACGAACCCTCGGACGCAACACTGTAACACTTTGCGCATATCACTTTATCACTTCGATTTTCTGTTTTGCACTTATTTCACTGAAATCGAAACTTTTACTGATTTCTACCTGAAACACGCAATTCTACCCTTCATCAAAAGGTAGTAATTGCGAAATCAGTCGTATAATGCAAGCTCATTAATACCAGCAAAAAACAGAAAACATATTTTAAGATAAAAAAATCAGTGGCTGGGAAAGAGACTAAACACTAGTTCATATAACTACGTTTTCAATCTCTCACCGCACATAGCCTGGGGACGAGAATAAAAAACTAAAAAAGTTTTATCCTTCCTCCCCGTACAGTGACTAGGGACGAGAGTAACTCGAGAACGTTACCCGCTTGAACGGAACGTTTTCTCTCCTCTCTCTCCCTCCGTCTCTATCTCTCTCTCTCTTTCTCTCTTGATTTCGCACCTAAGAGAAGAGCCCAATTATATTTCGTCAAAAAAACATGTTATTTGACTAAAGGAAAAAACTGAAAGGTTTTTCAAATAAAAAGTTCCTTTAAAATAGAATTTAAAACATTTAAGCTAAGAAAGAATGAACAAAACGTCAGAATCGATTTACTCTTACTGCAAAGTGAAACCGTGATACACTCTCTCTCTATCGTAACGATAGAGCGCATGTTGAACGTCCTGAACGTCAACAACTGCGTAGCATAAAAAAACTAAACGTTAGTTCATCTTTGAAAACAGTACGAAGACTATCAAAGAAATTCTTTCATAAAATATTACATTTAAAAAGTTTTAAATCCTTAGCTCTTTAAAAGCTAATTACGATATAAAGGGCTCAACGTTGATTAACTTCGGTTTCCAAGTTAGGACCGCCTACTCTCAGGAAAGGTCTATATAAACAAAACATTAAAATTTATTTTTATATGTTTATAATAAATGGAAAGTTATTCGAAGAGGCCTAATAAAGGCGGAGAGATATAAAATATATACAGTGGTACCTCTACATACGAATTTAATTCGTTCCACAACTTACTTCGGATGTAGAAAATGTTCGGATGTAGAAACGAATTTTCCCATAAGAATACATGGTAATTCATTTAATTCGTTCCTCAGCCTAAAAACCCATAATAAATCCTTAATAAATGGCTACACATAATTACACATAACAATAACATAACTGCATAATATGAAAGAAGCATGTAAAAAAGATAATTATAAAGTAATAATGAATAAAAAATGTGTTTTATTGCCACTTTACCTTAGAGACAGGCCAACGCAGGTGTAGGATTTGCTATGCCAGGAGACGGAGGATCGGCGAGAAGGTAGACATGGTGTTAACATGTTCTTTAAATAAATACTCTCTCTCTCTCTCTCTCCCTCTCTCTCTCTCTCTCTCTCTCTCTCTCTCTCTCTCTCTCTCTCTCTCTCTCTCTCTCTCTCTTGTTCTTCTTCACTGTTAGTGTTAGAGACGTCTAATATTTTTTTTTCTGAGAGAGAGAGAGAGAGAGAGAGAGAGAGAGATTAAACAAAAGTGTGTTGTGTACATATGATTTTTAACAGCGTTAACGAGTTGAAAGACAGTTAAATGTAACTAAAAAACAATATCAGCGAATCTGAATTCCTTTATTAACTAAAACAAATATTAATACAAACACACTCGTGTGCGTATGCGCAAACACACACACACGCACGAGGAGACACGATCGGCGAGGAGGTAGAGATGGTGACTGCGATAACATACCGTAACTTACACTACGGAAATTTTAATCTAACTTAGCTTATTTATTTTTTTTTTTAATTTTTATATTTCATATTTTTTACATTTTTTTTCTTTTGATCTTTTTATTTTCATGACTTTCAGTGACGAGTTACGGTATGTTATCGCAGTTACCATCTCTACCTCCACCCCGACCGTCTCTCTTATTGCGTAGCAATTCTTGCACCTGTGTGTGTGTGTTTGTGCATACGCACACGAGTGTGTTTGTATCAATATTTGTTTTAGTTGATAAAGGAATTCAGATTAGCTGTTATTACTTTCTTAGTTTTATTTAATTGTTTTTCAACTCGTTGACGCTGTTAAAAATCATATGTAGGCCTACTCTAAACACATTTTTGTTTAATCTCTCTCTCTCTCTCTCTCTCTCTCTCTCTCTCTCTCTCTCTCTCTCTCTCTCTCTCTCTCTCTCTCTCTCGCTCGGAAAAAAAAATAATAGACGTAGACGTATCTAACACTAAAGAGAGAGAGAGAGAGAGAGAGAGAGAGAGAGAGAGAGAGAGAGAGAGAGAGAGAGAGAGAGAGAGATTTTATTTAAAGAACATGTTAATGCTATGTTTAGAGAGAAACAAAAAAAGAGAGAAGTCTTATTTAGAAGAGCTTGTTAATGCTATCTTGGTTTTCTTTGCTTCACTTTTTTCTTTCTTTCTGTTCATCACGCTGGCCCTTCTCACAAATGATCGTTGCCAACAATCTCTTTGTCCTTTATCCCTATCAACAAAAGGCGATCTATCTCTTCCAGGGTATTGCTACGATGTCTTGTAATAATGGTGATCCCCTTCGATGGTTATTTGCTTTAATGGCTGCCTTCAGCTTGATGATCCTCGAGATCATAGGCCTATTCCGGCCATATTGTTTAGCCATACAGTATCACTCACATGCACACTGCTCTCATGTTTTTCTATAATTTCTTGCTTCAATTCTAGTGAAAGAATTGCCTTCTTCCTGTACTGATACTTAGGTTCTTAGGCACCCTGATTATAGGTAAAATCGGAAAGGAAATGTAAGAAAAGGAAGAAAATAAGCACTGTTAATAACAGACCAAACAGAGGACAACCACACGATACACACAAGAATAGAGAACTGAGCACTCGACACTCAATGACGTAATGTTTACTTCGTGTGTCGAAATAAAATTCGGGTGTAGAGTCAAAAATTTGCTTGAATTTTACTTCGGATGTTGGAAAATTCGGATGTAGAGGTTCCACTGTAGAGGAAAATCTATAACGTGATAAGATAATACTAAAAGCCTAAACACACTTCCGTCTAAGGGAAGGGTCGGCCATTTAAAAGTGAAAGAAAGTCCATACTCTCTTTGTCACCATAATTAAATCTATCCAAAGCGAGTTCAAGATTTAAGATGAAGATAAAACACCTGCATAGCGAAAGCTCAAAACTAGAATATAGTACTTCACCAAATAGATGTGAAAAACTCCAGTTTAGCAACAGCGAGTAAAGTACGTATTGTCGACACCTCGACAGAGAGAAAATTGAGTCTTTGTTTACATTGAGAGCTGGGTATCTGGTCGACAGATGGCGCTGTTGGGCACACCCGCAACCTGTGTAGCGATCGCTGGCGAGTTTTTCCGTAGAGTTATCTGTCGAGCAACAGAGTTGCAGCTATATAATCACCGGCTAAGTTAAATATTGAAAAATATGAAATAAGGTAGAAGGAACTACAAACTATTAAGAGCAAATCATTAACAAACTCATACTTAAGATTTTTACTTTTCATTTAATTACTTCCTACAAAATTCTGATCAAATTATTTCATATCAACTATTGAACCACCAAAATTTTTCGTAATCATAAGATTATTAAATTCTTTACGAAACATACATAGAAAATAAAAGACCTATCTTACTTATTCAAGTATCCTTCTCTGAGTGTTTGTAAAGAAATTCTGGTAACATTGATAGAGAGCACCATCAGAGGGAATTGTGAATGTTGGTCGTGGCTAAGTCGAAATATGTCTCGAGCTAGAGGTAACAAGGCTTCGTGCGTGAGCAGGTGTAAGGCCTGAACCAAACCCAGTAGTCCAACACCTCGTAGGTCTGTGGCTGGATCAACACCCTGAAAGATGGTGCCCAGTGAATATTCTTAATTCTAATACAGTAGGTCCTCAACTTACAAACATCCAGAGATACAAACACAAATCCAACTGAAGAGAACAAAGATAGGATAAATAAATACTGTAATAAAACAATATTATGTCATTTAATACTGTTGGGCATGAATGTAAAGAGAGTTCTATATGAGAAAGTGATTGTACCAACTGTGATGTATGGATCGGAGTTGTGGGAAATGAAAGCGATGGAGAGACAGAAATTGAATGTATTTGAGATGAAGTGTCTAAGGAGTATGGCTGGTGTATCTCGAGTAGATAGGGTTAGGAACGAAGTAGTGAGGGTGAGAACGGGTGTAAGAAATGAGTTAGCGGCTAGAGTGGATATGAATGTGTTGAGGTGGTTTGGCCATGTTGAGAGAATGGAAAATGGGTGTCTGCTAAAGAAGGTGATGAATGCAAGAGTTGATGGGAGAAGTAAAAGAGGAAGGCTAAGGTTTGGGTGGATGGATGGAGTGAAGGAAGCTCTGGGTGATAGGAGGATAGATGTGAGAGAGGCAAAGAGCGTTCTAGAAATAGGAATGAATGGCGGGCGATTGTGACGCAGTTTCAGTAGGCCCTGCTGCTTCCTCCGATGCCTTAGATGACCGCGGAGGTAGCAGCAGTAGGGGACTCAGCATTATGAAGCTTCATCTGGGGTGGATAACGGGGGAGGGTGGGCTGTGGCACCCTAGCAGTACCAGCTGAACTCGGTTGAGTCCCTTGTTAGGCTGGGAGGAACGTAGAGAGTAGAGGTCCCCTTTTTTGTTTTTGTTTCATTTGTTGATGTCGGCTACCCCCCAAAATTGGGGGAAGTCCCTTGGTATATGTATGTATGTAATACTGTAAGCAAAATAACATTTATATATACATACATATACAAAGGCACTTTCCCCTATTTTGGGGGGTAGCCGACATCAAACAAATGAAACAAAAAAGGGGACGTCTCCTCTCTACGTTCTTCCCAGCCTAAATATCTATATCATATGAAACATGACTACAGTATTTGTTGAATTTTGTGGCTGGGAATCAGATTAGGCCTACCCTAAGCCAAAATTTAACTAAATTTGACTCACCAACAGAGGCTTGGAACCAATTAAGTTTGTAAGTTGAAGGCCTGTAATCTAATAATAAACTGGACATATTTCCCAGGGAAAAATAGAAAATATTTTAAATTATTTGTATTTTTCCTAAGTATAAGACTTGCGGGATGGCTGAGGATTGTGGTGTAATCATTTTCCTTGTAAAGTGTCAATACGACTGGTGAAATCTAACCGAGGCCCTTTGCGTCAATAGTCGTAGGAGGAGATGATGATAGTTAAATACGATACACGAAATACACTTATACGTTGCTTAAATTTATGTTCAATCATAGAATAAGGCTTAAAACACGGCATTTCGATCTTATCAGTGGATTTCTAGTTTTTGCAGTAAACATTATCATAGTCTAAAAAATCATGATTTTTAAAAAGTAATAGTTTTTTATTGGAGAGTTTTTGTAAATTATTTTGTAATTTTGGGTGCATTTTCACAATCGGCAATTACAGGCTTTTTATTTTTTACCTTTGATTGTGATCAGCTGATCTCAAGCATAACTTATTCAAAACCTCTTCATAATTCGTATTACATCAGCACCAATGTTATGGAATATTGCAGTTTTCATACAGTTCGTTTATAGCTATTATCAAAACAGTAGTTATCATGTGAATATGATTGAGTACATAAAGAAATTATCTTATGACATTACTTTGGAATACTTTCAATATTATATTTGTTTATTTTTAAGATGACTCATCTTTATAAAAAGGAAGCAGTGAAAAAAAAAAGGAAAATATCAAAGTAACATTCATATGCATTCTATACCCTAACAATTCAATTTAGCTACAGCAATAAGATTGTGATTGATAACATAATACAGTATCTGATTTAAGTGATTCCTTATAAGCATCCTAAATGGTTATCCTAAATGACTGATAACCATATGTACCAACTGTACTGTACTCTTTTGATCAACAATTATGTTAAAGTTCAAATAAACATAAGGAAAACATCCTTATTGATTCTAATGTACACATGAAGATATTTTTGCAACCAGTTTGTGCATCCTTGCGTCACAACATATATTCTTAGGAGTGTAATATAATGAACATATGAAATATATTTAACTCTTCTACCCATATGGACGTACTGCTACGTTTCACAAAACTCATCCCTTAAATCCCATGGACTTACCAGTACGTTGTTGCAAAAGGCTGCTATTTGCATTTTTTTTTGCATATTTTTGATAACTTTATGAGAAACTTGAGGCATTTTTCAAAATAATGAGACTAACCTGACCTCTCTACGATGAAAATTAAGGCTGTCAACGCGATCTAAATAAAAAAATATTGCAAAACGTGCTAGAAAAAGGAAAATGCCTGGGGGTCAAGGGTTGGAAAGTTCCAAATAGCATTGGGGGTAAAAGGGTTAACCATATCTACTTTGTCGTAGATATAGACTGGTCTTTTCATTTTCAGTAAGAGTATACGGTAGTATAGTGTTGAATTCACTGGCAAGTTTACCTTAGACAAACTACCAAAAATTTGGTTCTTACAGAACATTATTTTACTTCATACTTATATATCTTATAACAAAATACTTATTCACCATAATATGTAGTAGCCAGATCACATAATTTATAATAATCGTAACAAATTAAATGCTGTAGGTACTACCTGAAATCCAATCTCATCCCAATGATTCCCAAAACGAGGACAGTCGACCTTTGTGGATGTGAGCACTTTATAGACAGTCTGTAATATCTGGAGATTAATTGGTTCGCTGTTATCAAACTGACCTGAAAATTAGGAAAAGGTTAATACAAATGTATGAAAATGATATACACTATACTACCAAATAATAACACGCACATTATTATCATTATTATTAGTTGCTAAGCTACAACCCTAGTTGGAAAAGCAGGATGCTATAAGCCCAGGGGCTCCAACAGGGAAAATAGCCCAGTGAGGAAAGGAAACAAGGAAAAATATGTTATTTTCCTTAGTAAAATAAATTTTTGAATATACTTACCCGATGATCATATAGCTGCATCCCTGCTGCCCGACAGAAAAAACCTACGGGAGGAATACGCCAGCGATCGCTATACAGGTGGGGGTGTACATCAACAGCGCCATCTGTCAAGTAGGTACTCAAGTACTCGATGTCAACAACGAACCAATTTTCTCCTCTGTCCCACTGGTTCTCTATTGGGGAGGAAGGGTGGGTCCTTTAATTTATGATCATCGGGTAAGTATATTCAAAAATTTATTTTACTAAGGAAAATAACATTTTTCAATATCAAACTTACCCGATGATCATATAGCTGATTCACACCCAGGGGGGTGGGTAGAGACCAGCATAACAAGTTGACATTATGAGCTAAGTATTCCGTATTTTATTTTAGCAGTTATTCAAAATAACAAGCATAAAATAAATAAGTACCTGGTAAGGAAGACGACTTGAACAATTACTCTGCCTTTTTAAGTACGTCTTCCTTACTGAGCCTCGCGATCCTCATAGGATGCTGAGCGACTCCTAGGAGCTGAAGTATGAAGGGTTGCAACCCATACTAAAGGTCCTCATCAAAACCTTTAATCTAGGCGCTTCTCAAGAAATGATTTTGACCACCCGCCAAATCAAGTAGGATGCGAAAGGCTTCTTAGCCTTCCGGACAACCCAAAAATATTTCAAGAGAAAGATTAAAAAGGTTCTGGAATTAGGGAATTGTAGTGGTGGAGCCCCCACCACTACTGCACTCGTTGCTACGAATGGTCCCAGAGTGTAGCAGTTCTCGTAAAGAGACTGGACATTATTAAGATAAAAGACGCGAACACTGATTTGCTTTTCCAATAGGTTGCGTCGAATATATTTTGCAGAGATCTATTTTGTTTAAAGGCCACGGAAGTTGTGACAGCTCTAACTTCGTGTGTCCTTACCTTCAGCCAAGCTTGGTCTTCCTCATTCAGAAGGGAATGAGCTTCTCGTATTAACAGTCTGATAAAAATAGGATAAAGAATTCTCTGACATAGGCAAAGATGAATTCTTAACTGAACACCATAAAGCTTCAGACGGGCCTCGTAAAGGTTTTAAAATAGAACTTAAGAGCTCTTACAGGACATAATACTCTTTTTAGTTCATTTCCAACCATACGATAAGTTTGGAATATCGAACGATATTGGTCAAGGCCGAGAAGGCAGCTCGTGTTTGGCTAGAAAACCAAGATGTAGAACATGTAGCCGTTTCGGATGAGAATCCGATGTTCTTGCTGAAGGCATGAATCTCACTGACTCTTTTAGCTGTGGTTAAGCATATCAGGAAAAGAGTCTTAAAGGTGAGATCTTTCAGGGAGGCTGATTGAAGTGGTTCGAACCTGTCTAACATAAGGAATCTTAGAACCACGTCTAAATTCCAACCAGGTGTAACCAAACGACGCTCCCTCGTGGTCTCAAAAGACTTAAGGAGGTCCTGTAGATCTTTATTGTTGGAAAGATCTAAGCCTCTGTGACGGAAGACTGATGCCAACATGCTTCTGTAACCCTGAAAGTGGGAGCTGAAAGAGATCGCTCTTTCCTCAGATATAAGAGGAAGTCAGCTATTTGAGTTACAGAGGTACTGGTCGAGGATACGGATACTGACTTGCACCAGTTTCGAAAGATTTCCCACTTCGATTGGTAGACTCTAAGGGTGGATGTTCTCCTTGCTCTAGCAATCGCTCTGGTTGCCTCCTTCGAAAAACCTCTAGTTCTCGAGAGTCTTTCGATACTCTGAAGGCAGAGAGACGAAGAGCGTGGAGGCCTTGGAGAACTTTCTTTACGCGTGGTAGACGTAGCAGGTCCACCCTTAGGGGAAGAGTTCTGGGAACGTCTACTAGCCATCGAAGTACCTCGGTAAGTTATTCTCTCGCGGGCCAGAGGGAAGCAATTAGCGTCCACTTGTCCCTTCGTGAGAGGCGAACTTCTGCAGTACCTTGTTGACAATCTAGAACGGAGGGAATGCATATAGATCTAGATGAGACCAATCAAGTAGAAAGGCATCTGAAGAACTACTGCTGGGTCCGGGATAGGTGAGCAAAGTATTGAGAGCCTCTTGGACATCGAGGTTGCGAAGAGATCTATGGTTGGCTGGCCCCAGGTGACCCAAAGTCTCTTGCATACATCCTTGTGGAGGGTCCAATATGTTGGAATAATTGTCCCTTCCTACTGAGACAATCTGCTAAGACATTCAAGTTGCCTTGGAAGAAACTTGTAACTAGTGAAAAGTCTAGACCTGTTGAACAGGAGAGGAGGTCACTTGCGAACTCGTACCATGTCAGAGAGTAGGTCCCTCCTTGCTAGGAGATGTACATCAAAGCAGGGAGTTGACCGTGTTCACCTCCACTACTTTGCCTTGAAGGAGAGACCTGAAGCTTTTCCAGGTCAGACGTACTGCCAGAAGCTTCTTGCAGTTGAAATGCATTGTCCTTTGACTCGAGTTCCATAATCCCGAGCATTCCCTACCGCCTAAGGTCGCACCCCAGCCTACGTCCGAAGCGTCTGAGAAGAGAACGTGGTTGGGAGTCTGAACAGTCAGGGGAAGACCCTATCAAAGGTTGAAGAAAGTCCTTACATCCAGTCAGACCAGACTTATCTTCCGGAAACCGGGATCGAGACCGCTTCTAGCGTCTTGTCCTTTTCCAGTGAAGAGCTAGATGAAACCGAAGAGGACGGAGGTGTAGTCTTCCAAGTGACACCAATTGAACCACGGATGACAGTGTCTTAACCAGACTCATCCACAGCCTGACAGGGCCGTGTTCCTTCTTCAGCATCTTCTGGATGGATAGCAGGGCTGGGGGTTGATCGTCTTGTTCAGCCATGTCCTCATCAGAGGGTTCCTCATCCGAAACTGATGAGGAAACGGCAACGGAGTGGGCAACGTCTGACTCACTGAATCCGGTCGCACTGGTGGATGCGTGACGGAGCCGGACACAAGATCATGGTACTGCTGCACAGTCTGTGAACTGTCAACCATGGGGAAGCGAGGAAGTACAGCGACAACCCGAAACTGTCTAGACTGTCTGGGTTGTGCAGACAACCCCTAATCGGGTTGCTGAGGTTGCCGCACTGCGTCACAACAAGTCACCTCTGCTGGTTGTTGAACGTCTTCCTAGTGACACACTGAACATCCACAACCACCTCCGAGAGTCGCTTAACGTCAACGTGCGACTGGCAACCCACACTGGGTCGCACCGGAGGAGGAACCATCTCAACTGGCGGACGTGAGTAGGATATCTCAGCGTCAACAGGGCGTACAACCAACCGGTAGGAAGGTTGTTGGCAAGAAGGTTCTTCTCCGTAAAAAATCCTCTATCAAGGACTAAGCTTGGACTGCATGTCTTGCAACAAAGCCCAAGGTCTATGGGAGCAGGTGTGGCAACAGACGGGGTTAGCGACTGAAGCGGAACCATTTACCCTCCCTGGAAGCATGTTATGCTTTAATTAAAGTCCATAGGAGGCTAAGCAGCTTAAGGCTCCTCTCCAAATGACAGAGTCCTCAAGGGAATATCAGAAGGAGGGAGAACAGCACTTTCTCATCTACAGGAACCATGTCCGAGAAAAGCTAGGTTATCTCAGTGAGGGTTTCACTGGTGCATAAGCAGCAGACCAGAAGGCAACGTTATGAAACTGCTTGACAGTCTGTGAACTGTCAAAGACTGAACTGTCAACCATAACAGGAGCGTGAGGACATACAGCACTGGTGTATTAGTAGCAGACCAGAAGGCAACGTCATGTAACTGTTTGACAGTCTGTGAGTTGGGAACAACCAAAGCTGTGTGGGGAAGCCTCAACTCCTGACTGACTAGTTTGCTGCGGGCGAGTGGCGGTAACCACAGTGTGTTGCGGAGGCTGACACACCGTGTCAAAACACGGCAGCTTGTGGTAGCTCACGCACGGCAACGGAGTGCTCCGTGTGTCTGTGGGAGTCAGCATACGTCTGGCAGGGTCGACTGCGCATGGGTGGAGGAGCTCTCACAACAAGAGTGTGGGAGCAGGCAGCCATGCCGGGCGCACAACCGTGGTAGGCTGTAGGCCAACGGGTGCATCGTCAACCTTCTCCGCAGTCGGAGTGTGGGAGCTGGCAACAACAAAAGCGGAGTGCTGGTGCGTGGGAGGGACTGCCGTGGGTTGCGGAGCATGCCGCATTGTGGCAAAACACGGCAGCTTGACAGCACCTTCCCACTGCTGATGCGGTAGCTCACGCATGTCAACGGAGGGTGCAGCATGAACATGCGTCTGGCAGGGTCGACTGCGCATCGGTGGTGGAGCTCTCACAGGTGGAGTGTGGGAGCTGGCAGCCGCAGTATCTGCTGAGCGCACAACCGTGGCAGGTTGTAGGTTAACAGGTGCAGTGTCAACCTTCTCAGCACGATACTCCTGCATGAAGGAAGCAAGCTGAGACTGCATAGTCTGCAACATGGACCACTAGGGTCTACCAAGACGGCAACAAACGGAGCCACTGTCCGTTGTGACTGAGGGTCTAAAACAGCTGGTGCGGCAACAGACGGAGTTACTGCCTGTTGCGGTACCACCTTGCCTCTCTTGGGAGGTGTGCAGTCGTCGGATGACTGCAGCGAGTCCGAACTGACCCAGTGGCTACACCTAGGCCGTTGGACTTGCGCGGAAGGGACCGACTTGCACTTAAAGCTGCAAGATTTGGTCCATGGTTTCTGCGAGAAACCTCTTCCGCAGACGAGGAATAAATGGGCTCTCTCGTCTTTATGTGGGTGGGGCGATCACGTCGGCAACGTGTGTAGATACACCCGAAACCACCGAGGGAAACGTCTGTTCGTCGATCAAGGCCTGTGGAACCCATAAGTCCTTCGACATTACTTCTCCCCTGGGCTTGGGAGCTTGTAAGAGGTATCGGACTAGGTGAACAACTGGCACGAACAGACGAACCCTCGGACGCAACACTGTAACACTTTGCGCATATCACTTTATCACTTTTGATTTTCTGTTTGCACTTATTTCACTGAAATCGAAACTTTAAGTGATTTGTACCTGAAACACGCAATCCTATCCTTCATTAAAAGGTAGTAATTGCGAAAACAGTTTTACAATGCAACAGAAAAACATAATGAAAGATAAAGAATTCAGTGGCTGGAAAAGAGACTAAACACTAGATCAAATAAACTACGTTTAAAATCTCTCACCGCATAAAGCCTGGGAACAAGAATAAAACTCTAGAGACGTTTTACCTTCTTCCCCTACAGCGACTAGGGAGGAGAGTAAAACGAGAACAACGTTACCCGCTTGAACGAAACGTTTATTCTCCTCTCTCTCCCTCCGTCTCTATCTCTCTCTCTCTTCTCTCTTGACTTAGAACCTGAGAGAAGAGCCCAATTATATATCGTTAAAACATATTACTTGCTAAAGGAAAAAACTGAAAGGTTTCCCAAATAAAAAGTTCCTTTATTAGAATTAAAACCATTTAAGCTAAGAAAGAATGAACGAAACGCTAGAATCGGTTTACTCTTACTGCAACGTGAAACCGTGAAATACTCTCTCTCTATCGTAACGATAGAGCGCATGTTGAACGTTCTGAACGTCAACCACTGCGGAGACTAAACTAAACGTTAGTTCATCTTTGAAAACAGTACGAGACTATCAAAGAAATTCTTTCAAAAACATTAAAAGTATAAATTCTTAAAAGGAAAATACGATATGACGGGCTCCAGGTTAATTAACTTCGGTTCCAAGTAAGGACCGCCTACTATTAGGAAAGGTCGCATATAAACAAACATAAAAATTAATTTTTTATAAGTTTATAATAAATGGAAAGTTAATCGAAGAGGCCTATAAAGGCGGAGAGATATAAAATAAATAGATCTATAACTTGTTAAGCAAAATTACCAAAAACCTAAACACACTTCCGTCTAAGGGAAGGGTCGGCCATTTAAAAGTGAAAGAGAGTCCATACTCTCTTCGTCACCAACACTTCCGTCTAAGGGAAGGGTCGGCCATTTAAAAGTGAAAGAGAGTCCATACTCTCTTCGTCACCATAATTAAATCTATCCAAAACGAGTTCAAGTTTTGAAATGAAGATAAAACCCCTGCATAGCGAAAGCTCAAAACTGGAATAGTGTACTTCACCAAATCGTTGTGAAAACAAATCCAGTTAGGGACGGCGTATTTAGTAGGTCTTGCCTGTGGCACGACAGAGGGAAAATTGGTTCGTTGTTGACATCGAGTACTTGAGTACCTACTTGACAGATGGCGCTGTTGATGTACACCCCCACCTGTATAGCGATCGCTGGCGTATTCCTCCCGTAGGTTTTTTCTGTCGGGCAGCAGGGATGCAGCTATATGATCATCGGGTAAGTTTGATATTGAAAAAAAATATTTTAAGAACAGTAACAACATTGAAATAAATATTTAGTGAAATAAATTCACTAAAACAGAATACTGTAGCACTTATGCTTTCAAAGAATAATAAAAAAATCCATATAATATTTATTATCTGTAAAGAAATACTGTACTTACACTGGGCTATTGCAAATAATAAGTTCCTCTCATCAACTAACTCCGCTTTCAATTTCTTGGGACCGAAAATAGAACGCAATAAACCGTTAACTCCTCTCCTTTCTAAAGTTGGTTTAATAGACCCCTGAAATGTAAACAATACAATTTATAGTTTACAATAATGCTAAACAAGATATAGAATTTTGTCAAACACATTTTACTTCAATAATACCAAATAATACTTTTGATTGATCCCTGAAAATATAAACAATACAATTGATAGTTTATAATGATGATAAACAAAATATAGAACCTTTTCAAACACACTTCACTTCAATAATATCGAAGCCATAACTTATGAGAATACCATGAACATTATACAGATTTAAGAATAGGACCTTAAGCAGGGTGTACAGGGTCGAACAGTTCGACAGACAAGTTTTTGAAGTGATGTTCGAACGTGTGAACAAGGTATTTGGTTGTCAAAAACGTTTGTCGAACAGTTTCAAGAAAGTCTGTTCTCGCCTGACTTTTGTGGGCGGGGCTCCATTGTGATTGTCTGCCACCTCTTCGAACCGTTTGACAAGCAGGTTCAACTTTCCGGGTTCGACGAACCATTCGACTGTGTAAAACCCGCTTAAAGCTGAAACGGGGTCTTAATCTACACACAGGTTACTTCCTGAATGCTATTGCATGGGCATCTGTTGTAGGCCTCCATGTCTATTTGGGTCCATAAGGTTTTAAACCTTTTTCCTAACTAAATCTTATCTATTCTCACAGCTGGTATTGAAAAGGCTCTGCTCTGGAATCCCGAGGCATTATATTTGAGCACCAATTTAGTAACTCTCTTTCATACTGAAAAGTTCAATATCTAATGACTCATATTTTAGGAATTTCTGATAAAGTGGAATTTCATCATGAACTGATACCTTTAAGGAATATATTCTGATCCCCTTCCAGAAGGCCTGGACTACTCATGGATCTCTTCCTATAGCTTTCAAATCTTTCCAAGACTCATGGAGGTGACCCTAACATAAAAGGTTATGACTGTAATGAGTTCTGTATTTGTTTTAATTTTTCTCTTCTGAATGCTGATTCAGTAAGATATCTGTGAAAGTAAGCTGCAAGCTTCTGATATAGTGATATATCAACCTTTTTATGGACTGAATGCCTACAGTATATATATTGTGTGGACATCATAACATTAATGAGGCTTTATCAATGAACATTAAAGGTAGGATACAGAGGCAGAAAACCTATCGTTGATGCCCAACAATAAGCTTTTGGTTTACTATCAGGAAGGAACATTTACTCTGATGGCTTTTAGGAGCAGTTCCTTCTATCTAAAGATCAATGTTTCCCTAATCAAAGGTCAGGAATGCAATTACGTCATAAGGTTAAGCAAATAATTATGTACAGTCTCTCCAAAGCATTGTACCACTACAAACCTTTTAATACAGAGATGAGAACAAAAACAAGTTTGTACTGACTTTGGTAAAATACACAAATAAATGAAATGCAATGCTCAACATATGTCATGTCTTCAACGCTAACCAGCATGCGAAACCCACCATGACGTGACTCATGTCTTGCCGTGTAAAGAAATCCCACACTTCATCGAAATCTGTGTGAGGTGTTATTCTGAGGTTTGGAGGTAGGGGAGGCGGTGAAGTCGGTGGCGATTTTGCCGGGGAAGATTTGATACCATCGATATACTTTTTAGGACTGGTTGGCAGGTCGTCCTTCTTGGGAGATTTCAGAATAGGCTCGACTGTTTGGACATTATCCCACTCTTCCTGAGCAGCAGTGTAATCCTCAACATGACTGTAGATAAAGATGGAATTTGAAATACAAATTATATGGACATATAGAGCATATGACTACCACTTTGAGTAATTATACTGTATGTATGTCTTAAACAGTAACAAATAAAAATTGTTAAAGGCAATACTAACCTTCCTTACTCATCATTAATGTATTACTGTATGCACTACATCCAAATTATTGAGATAAGCATAAAATGAAAACTAATGTTCCAAACTACTGGACCACTTTCGTTTCTTTAAGGTCTCGTTTAAACTTTTGTATACTGTACTTACAAGAGTGAAATTTCTGAAAGTCAGCCATATTCCAGAATCATAAACTACTACAACTCTAAGCACCAACTTTAAAATGTAAAATTTGGTCAGCTGCTACTTCACATTTACGTACTGTATACGATCTAATTATTATTCTTGGAGATATAAAGTCAATGGTGAGCCCTACTCTACTTCAGATTCATGCTCTTCCTACGAGATAAAAGCTTCTGATGATAGGGAGGGGAATTTGATTTCAAAATGGCTTCAAAGCATTATGGTGACATTTGGCATTTAGTACTTGGGTTGAATGACTGGCAAAAGCCCCCATGATTTATTCCTGAAGTAGCAGATATAACCACTTGTATATCCATCCCTTCTGTGAATTTTTTGCATCTGGAGAAAATTCAAGAGATGTTTTTCCATACATAAACTGACAAATCTCTTTAATTAGCATTAGATTCAAGGAATCTGTTGAAGCAAGTATCAGAAACAATGCATGCCATGGGTGTGAAGACCATAAATATGACATACTATCTGAGATAAAAACATGATTTACAATGTATCAAAACTTTACAGTACAATCATACCCAGGCTCCTCACCTTAATCTGTCTATTCGATTCAACCCGTGTATTTGGTTTTTTCTATTTTTCTCTGCAACATCGTCAAATTCTGACGGAGGATCTTTTTGGTGCAAGGACTCCAACATCTGCAAAATTTTAATATTCTTGGTTAAAAAAATTAAACTATGAGAGATTACTAGTGTGCAATACATAGATGAGATCATGGGGAGGTGCAGATGGAGATGGTTTGGGCATGCTCTCCGCATTCCCAGGAGAGATTAGTTCACCAAACTGGGCTCTACAGGGAACTAGAAGAGTTGGAAGACCCAAGTCTACATGGCTGAGGACTATGAAGCGTGAAGTAAGAGATATGATGAATGGAAAAGTATTGATTTAAAAGCTCAAGATAGAGATGACTGGCGAAATCTAACCGAGGCCCTTTGCGTCAATAGGCGTAGGAGGAGATGAGGATGATGAGGATACTGTATATATATTATATTACAAAGGACAACATACAAATTTTAATAAAAACTGTAATGCTGATAAGAAAGAATATTCATCACATAAAATTGCCTAGTATTGTATGCTTTTTTAAGTTCTGCCCACTTACTTTTGTATGTTTGTTGATATATTTTTAGAAATCCATAATGAACAGGTAGCACACACTTATCAAACTACATCCAGTAAGCACATAGGCCATGTCAAAAGCGCCAAAGAATCTGGAAATAAATCAATTTAAATCTTGTATATAAAAATGTACAGTACAGTATATATAAGTTATAATGAGAAATGAAAAAAATATTTCATGCAATAAATGGGCATAATAGTTATCCTAAAACAATATTTTATAGTTTCTAAAATAGGAGCTGTTTTCTACTTTACACAACTTAAGTCAAGACATTATTTTGCGAGTATCTACTGTATACATAAATTTCATACAAATCATAACAGTGACACATAATATCTAACCTAATGTTCAGCAAAAATAGTTCGTCATACTCTGTTCACTATGTAATGGTAAATAATTCAGAAATTACTGTACATTATGGCAAAAATAGATCAATAAAAACATCACATAATAAAAATAATTTACATTTTACCTAACTATACTAACCCAAACCCTTTAATAGGCGTATGATTTCAGAAAAACTGGAAACTCGGCTGTTGAAATCTAAAACGATGTGTTGCTGGTTACAGGTGTGGTCGGATGTCTTTCAAGACTGCTTGAGGAGTACCTCCGAGTCGATTCCCAAATCCTAATGGGACTCATTTTAGTATCCCTTAGATTGACCATGTTGGGTCCTCCTTGATTATTCCCTTCTAGGGTGATCAGACTGTTATCTAACACTAGGGGAACGAATACGTAACCTGTCTTGCTTAGACCGGTACGCCCTAGAGCCTGAGGAATCGGTGCGCTCTCAAAGAACTAGCACGTGGTGATTTCGAACAAGGTTGGTCTCCTTTCTATTGGAGCTCCTTGTGTGAAAACATTGACCTTGTGTGTGGCAATCGCTTATAAGAGTATCTTTGTAAACTTCTTTCCTCATAAATAAACACAAACTCTTATAAGAGGAGTGTATAGGGTGATCGATCACGTGAATGAGAACACTCCCCAGAAGGGCATCGCACGCGTACAAGAGACTTTACTCATAATTATAACGATGACTTGCTTGTGAGGAGGCCTCCCCTGAGACCTAAGGAAGGCTACCGTGAACTTAGAATGTTGTCCTTAGCAGGGGCGTTGTGCGAAAAAACAGCAGGGCGCTTTTCCACAAGGAGAAGGATGGGCACTACCTGTTTCTCTGGGAGAAGATAACAAAGTTGGTTCACTCATAGCTTGTCCCAAAGTTAGGTTGGAGTCATTATCCTTCTTCGTAATCCCGCCGATGTAGGAAAACTGAGAAAGTTTAGAAGTTTGAATACCAGGCGCAAAGAATCTCGCTTTGACTACAGTACTTCTTGCTCCTATTGCCGTACTGCAACCACTGTGAAGATGGCCACTTCCCTACATTCTTCACAGGGGGATGGCTGCAGGCAGTCACGACCACTGCAAGAATGACATAAAGAATGAGGATTTGCCATATCCTCAAGTGGTTTATCCATAACAGCATCCGATCATTGAAAAGAAAGAAAATGGATGGAAAATCACCGCCAGTGTTGTCACAATGATACTACATCCGTACTGCTCAGCGGCTAGGTCGAAGTTCCCCGGCATCGACCAGTAACTACCAAACCTCGTTATGAATTTTAGCAGCTGAGTTTCCAGCTTTGCTGAAATTATACTCTTAATACAAGACGAGTTTGTATTCCTGTAGCAACAACTGGCTATTCAGGCATACTCGGTGCAGTATTTTCATGTTTCAGATGATTTTGATAACTGTTTTTACTGGAATTGGGTAGTTATCTTTATTGACATGCTTGTTCTTTCTAAGCAAGTTTCTTAAAGTAATGAAAATAAAATTGAATCGCCATATTTCAGCAGTGTTAGGTTGAACGGATCATATTTTAAAAAATTTTCAAAACAGGCCATTATATGGAAAGGGTGCCAGGTAACCCTGCATAGGGGGTAAAGCACCATAGGATGCCAAAATATTTTATGGAGCCTTTGTATATCAGCGGCCAGTTCCTCCACCGAGCTTAAAATATGGACACCAACTAACCTAAACTTCCCTCCCAAACCTAACCTCCTAGCTTTGTCCTTACCTTGTTACCTAACAGGTGTGGGGCTAACGCCCACCTACGACCCCCCTTACACTTTTGTATTCTTAGTCAGCCGTCATCATACGTACATGTGGCCGCTATCATACATACAGGTACGGCCCAAATTATCTTCTTGGAAATGTTTCTCAACTACCCAAAAACAGGACACTTTCCTGCAAAATCTAGGCTAAGCAAAGACTAACCTCAACCAAGACTTAGATAAGCTGCAATGGGCAACTATGAAAAAGACTCGGTAATATTTTACTGTATTAGGGGGTATCATTTCGAACATAAAATATATGTTTTCTTGTAGCAAATAACGTGATTTAACCGAATTTGACCTTTATTTCAACTGCAAACAAACAGAAAAACCAGTTCGACTAACTTCAAGTAGCCAAATTGGTTGCTGTTGTTGCGGTTGAAATGAAGGTGAAAACCGGTTAAAACATGTTATTTTCCTTAGTAAAATAAATTTTTGAATATACTTACCCGTTGATCATGTAGCTGCAGCTCTGCTGCCCGACAGAAAAAACCTACGGGCGGAATACGCCAGCGATCGCTATACAGGTGGGGGTGTACATCAACAGCGCCATCTGTCTAGTAGGTACTCAAGTACTTCTTGTCAACAAAGAACCAATTTTCTCCTCGGTCCACTGGGTCTCTATGGGGAGGAAGGGCGGGTCCTTTAATTCATGATCAACGGGTAAGTATATTCAAAAATTTATTTTACTAAGGAAAATAACATTTTTCAATATTAATCTTACCCGTTGATCATGTAGCTGATTCACACCCAGGGGGGTGGGTGGAGACCAGCATACATGTTAACATTAGAAGCTAAGTATTCCGTATTTCATTTTAGCAGTTATTCAAAATAACAAACATAAAATTAATAAGTACCTGGTAAGGAAGTCGACTTGAACAATTACTCTGCCTTTTTAAGTACGTCTTCCTTACTGAGCCTCGCGATCCTCATAGGATGCTGAGCGACTCCTAGGTGCTGAAGTATGAAGGGCTGCAACCCATACTAAAGGACCTCATCACAACCTCTAATCTAGGCGCTTCTCAAGAAAAGAATTTGACCACCCGCCAAATCAACCAGGATGCGAAAGGCTTCTTAGCCTTCCGTACAACCCAAAAACAACAATAAAAACATTTCAAGAGAAAGATTAAAAAAAGTTATGGGATTATGGGAATGTAGTGGTTGAGCCCTCACCTACTACTGCACTCGCTGCTACGAATGGTCCCAGGGTGTAGCAGTTCTCGTAAAGAGACTGGACATCTTTAAGGTAAAATGATGCGAACACTGACTTGCTTCTCCAATAGGTTGCATCCATTACACTCTGCAGAGATCTGTTTTGTTTGAAGGCCACTGAAGTTGCGACAGCTCTAACTTCATGTGTCCTTACCTTCAGCAAAGCATGGTCTTCCTCATTCAGATGGGAATGAGCTTCTCTAATCAAAAGTCTGATGTAATAAGAAACTGCGTTCTTCGACATCGGTAAAGCAGGTTTCTTAATAGAGCACCATAAAGCTTCTGATTGTCCTCGTAATGGCTTCGTACGTCTTAAATAGTACTTAAGAGCTCTTACTGGGCATAGTACTCTCTCTTGTTCGTTTCCAACCAAACTGGACAGACTTGGAATCTCGAACGATTTGGGCCAAGGACGAGAAGGGAGTTCGTTTTTAGCTAAAAAACCAAGCTGTAAGGAACATGTAGCCGTTTCAGATGTAAATCCTATGTTCCTGCTGAAGGCGTGTATCTCACCGACTCTTTTAGCTGTTGCTAAGCAGACGAGGAAAAGAGTCTTCAAAGTGAGATCTTTAAAAGAGGCTGATTGAAGCGGTTCGAACCTTGCTGACATCAGGAACCTTAAAACCACGTCTAAGTTCCAACCTGGTGTGGTCAACCGACGCTCCTTCGAGGTCTCAAAAGACTTAAGGAGGTCCTGTAGATCTTTGTTGTTGGAAAGATCTAAGCCTCTGTGGCGGAAGACTGCTGCCAACATGCTTCTGTAACCTTTGATCGTAGGAGCTGAAAGGGATCTTACCTTCCTTAGGTGTAAAAGGAAGTCAGCTATCTGAGTTACAGAGGTACTGGTTGAGGATACTGAATTCGCCTTGCACCAGCTTCGGAAGACTTCCCATTTTGACTGGTAGACCTTGAGAGTGGATGTCCTCCTTGCTCTGGCAATCGCTCTGGCTGCCTCCTTCGAAAAGCCTCTAGCTCTTGAGAGTCTTTCGATAGTCTGAAGGCAGTCAGACGAAGAGCGTGGAGGCTTGGGTGTACCTTCTTTACATGCGGCTGACGCAGAAGGTCCACTCTTAGAGGAAGAGTCCTGGGAACGTCTACTAGCCATTGCAGTACCTCGGTGAACCATTCTCTCGCGGGCCAGAGGGGAGCAACCAACGTCAACCTTGTCCCTTCGTGAGAGGCGAACTTCTGCAGTACCTTGTTGACAATCTTGAACGGGGGGAACGCATAAAGGTCTAGATGGGACCAATCCAGAAGAAAGGCATCTATGTGAACTGCTGCTGGGTCCGGAATCGGTGAGCAATAATTTGGGAGCCTCTTGGTCATCGAGGTAGCGAACAGATCTATGGTGGGCTGACCCCACAGGGCCCATAGTCTGTTGCAAACATTCTTGTGAAGGGTCCATTCTGTTGGGATGATCTGACCCTTCCGGCTGAGGCGGTCTGCCATGACATTCATGTCGCCTTGAATGAACCTCGTTACTAGAGATATTTTTCGATCTCTTGACCAGGTGAGGAGGTCCCTTGCGATCTCGAACAACGTCATCGAATGAGTCCCTCCTTGCTTGGAGATGTACGCCAAGGCTGTGGTGTTGTCGGAGTTCACTTCCACCACCTTGCCTAGAAGGAGGGACTTGAAGCTTCTCAAGGCCAGATGAACTGCCAGTAGCTCCTTGCAGTTGATGTGCAGTGCTCTTTGATCCGAATTCCACGTGCCCGAGCATTTCCGACCGTCCAGTGTCGCACCCCAGCCCGTGTCCGATGCGTCCAAGAAGAGAAGGTGGTCGGGGGTCTGAACAGCCAGTGGTAGACCTTCCCTGAGCAGAATGTTGTTCTTCCACCAAGTCAGTGCAGACTTCATCTTCTCGGAGATAGGAACTGAGACCGCTTCTAGCGTCATGTCCTTTCTCCAGTGAGCAGCTAGGTGATACTGAAGGGGTCGGAGGTGGAGTCTCCCTAACGCGATGAACTGGTCCAGCGATGAAAGCGTCCCTATCAGACTCATCCACTGTCTGACTGAACATCGGTTCTTCTTCAGCATGCTCTGGATGCATTCTTGGGCTTGACTGATTCTGGGGGCCGACGGAAAAGCCCGAAAAGCTTGACTCTGAATCTCCATACCTAGATATACTATAGTTTGGGATGGGACGAGTTGGGACTTTTCCATATTGACCAGGAGACCCAATTCCTTGGTCAGATCCAGAGTCCATTTTAGATTCTCCAGACAGCGACGACTTGACGCAGCTCTTAAAAGCCAGTCGTCCAAATAGAGGGAGGCTCTGATGTCTGCTAAATGCAGGAATTTGGCAATATTCCTCATCAGTTTGGTAAACACTAGAGGTGCCGTGCTTAGGCCAAAGCACAGGGCTTGGAACTGGTATACCACCTTCCCAAAAACGAACCTTAGAAAAGGTTGGGAATCTGGGTGGATGGGGACGTGAAAGTACGCGTCCTTTAGGTCTAACGAGACCATCCAGTCTTCCTTCCTGACCGATGCTAGAACCGACTTCGTCGTCTCCATGGTGAACGTCTGCTTGGTGACAAAGACATTTAGAGCACTGACGTCTAGCACCGGTCTCCACCCTCCTGTCTTCTTCGCCACTAAGAAGAGACGGTTGTAGAAGCCCGGGGATTGATGGTCCCGGACTATGACTACCGCTCCCTTTTGTAGCAAGAGAGACACCTCTTGCTGTAAAGCTAGCCTCTTGTCCTCCTCTCTGTACCTGGGAGAGAGGTCGATGGGAGTTGTTGCTAGAGGGGGCTTGCGCAAGAATGGAATCCTGTACCCCTCTCTGAGTAACTTCACAGACTGTGCGTCTGCACCCGTTCTCCCAGGCCTGCCAGTAGTTCTTGAGCCTGGCTCCCACTGCTGTCTGAAGAAGGTGGCAGTCAGACGCTGCCTTTTGAGGACTTGGAACCCTTCTTCTTGTTGCCACGTTGACTAACGGCACGAGTACCTCCTCTGCTGGAGGTTCTGCCACGAAAGGGCGGAATGAACCTAGACGCTGGTGTGTCCATCCTAGGTCTAGGCACGGAAGGTAAAGCTGTGACTTTACGTGCGGATGACGCCACCAGGTCATGAGTGTCCTTCTGGATCAACGAGGCGGCAATCCCCTTGATCAACTCTTCAGGAAAGAGACACTTCGATAGCGGAGCAAACATCAGTTCTGACTTCTGACATAGGGTGACTCCCGCCGACAAGAAGGAGCAAAGGTGATCCCGCTTCTTGAGAACTCCAGACACGAAAGAAGCCGCAAACTCGCCAGACCCATCCCGTATGGCTTTGTCCATGCAGGACATGATGAGCATGGCAGAATCCTTATCCGCAGGGGAGGTCTTCCTGCTCAACGCTCCCAAACACCAGTCCAGGAAGTTAAAGATCTCGAAAGCACGGAAAACTCCCTTAAAAAGATGGTCCATGTCCGAAGAAGTCCAGCAAATCTTGGAGCGTCTCATAGCCAGTCTGCGGGGAGAGTCTACCAGACTTGAGAAGTCGCCCTGGGCAGAGGCAGGAACACCCAAGCCGAGAACCTCTCCCATGGCATACCAGACGCTAGATCTGGAAGCAAGCTTGGCTGGGGGAAACAAGAAGGATGTCTTCCCAAGCTGCTTCTTGGCCTGCTACCACTCTCCCAGTACCCTAAAAGCTCTCTTGGACGAGTGAGCGAGTACGAGCTTCGTAAAGGCAGGAGCTGCTGACTGCATGCCTAAAGCGAACTCAGAGGGAGGTGAGCGTGGAGCTGCAGACACAAACTGGTCCGGATACAACTCCTTAAACAGGGCAAGGACTTTCCTAAAGTCTAAGGAGGGAGGCGTAGTCTTGGGTTCATCTATGTCGGAGTGTTGGTCGTCCAAATGCGCAGCTTCGTCGTCATCAGAGATTCCTTCATCCGAATGCTGAGGAGGAAGTGGCAAAGGAGGACTCTGAACGGCAGAATCCGGCAGCACGGGTGCATGCGTAGCTGCACTGGATCCAACATCATGCCGCTGTTGGTCAGTCTGAGAGCTGGCAACAACCAAAGCGGAGTGGTGGTGCGTGGTGGGGACCACTGAGGGTGGCGGAGACTGACGCACCGCGTCAAAACACGGCAGCTTGACTCCACCTTCCTGCTGATGCGGTAGCTCACGCACGGCAACGGAGGGTGCTGCACGTCGGCTAACGTCAACATGCGTCTGGCAGGGTCGACTGCGCATAGGTGGTGGAGCTCTCACAGCCGGAGTGTGGGAGCAGGCAGCCGCAGTGTCAGCTGGGCGCACAACCGTGGCAGGTTGTAGGCTAACGGGTGCATCGTCAACCTTCTCAGCACGATACTCCTGCATGAAGGAAGCTAGCTGAGTCTGCATAGACTGCAGCAAAGACCACTTAGGGTCTACAGCGGCTGGTGCGGCAACAGACGGAGTGATTGCCTGCTGCGGAACCACTCTACCTCTCTTGGGAGGTGTGCAGTCTACGGAGGACTGCGGCGAGTCCGAACTGACCCAGTGGCTACACCTGGGCCGTTGGACTCGTTCGGAAGGGACCTTGCGCTTGAGAGGTCGTGAGACCTTGATCCAGCGTTTCTGACGAGAAACTTCTTCCGCAGACGAGGAATGAATGGGCTCACTCGTCTGTTTGTGGGTGGGACGATCTCGGCAAGATACGTCCTCAACCACGGAGGGAACGTCTGTCCGCTGATCAAGGCCTGTCGAACCCTTTGGTCGTACGACATTGCTTCTCCCCTGGGCTTGGGAGCTTGCAAGAGGTCCCGGACTGGGAGGACGACAGGCACGAACAGACGCACCCTCATGCGTAACACTGACACTTTTCACAGCACTGACACTCACTTCACTTCCCACTGCACTTTTCTCTTTCAACTCCCTGACGTCAGCCAGGAGTTGATTGCGGTCATTCGCTAATGACTCAACTCTCTCACCAAGAGCCTGAATGGCACGCATCATGTCCGCCATCGAAGGTTGATGAGAGCTAGTAGGAGGGTCGGGTGTAACCACTACAGGGGAAGGAAAAGGTTGAGGGGCATGGGGAGAGGAAAAATCAATAGAGCTAGACGAACTCCTCCTGATCCTATCCTTCTCTAGCCTACGTGCATACTTAAGGAATTCTTGAAAATCGAATTCCGAAAGCCCAGCGCATTCCTCACATCGATCTTCCAATTGACAGGCTTTACCCCTACAATTGGAACAAACGGTGTGCGGATCGATCGAGGCCTTCGGAAGACGCCTAGAACAGTCCCTAGCGCTACACTTCCTGTACTTGGGGACTTGAGTAGGGTCAGACATCTTGAATTAGTCAAAGGGGGGAAATCCAAAATCTATCCAAGTCGTCAACAAATAATCCAAAATCTAATCAATGAAAGTGAGAAAGTATTGAGGATAACTTCTGCACAGCGAAAGCTAATAACTAGAGAGAATACTTCACCAAATAACGTGAAAATCAACTCCAGAAAACAACAGCGTATCAAGTAGGTCTTGCCGGTGGCACGACAGAGAGAAAATTGGTTCTTTGTTGACAAGAAGTACTTGAGTACCTACTAGACAGATGGCGCTGTTGATGTACACCCCCCCACCTGTATAGCGATCGCTGGCGTATTCCGCCCGTAGGTTTTTTCTGTCGGGCAGCAGAGCTGCAGCTACATGATCAACGGTAAGATTAATATTGAAAAATGTTATTTACTAGAGGGAAACATATTTTATGTTAAAATTTTTAAATATAAAGGCTCTTGTTCCGCCGTGGCCTCGCTTCGCTCGCCAGAAAACAAAAACATGAAGCTCTTATGTACTTGCAAGCGGTAATGTTGAGCTGCACACGCTAACATTAGCAATGTTCCGTTAACATTAGCAACGCTAAATATAATAATTCTTGTTCCACCACTGGCTCGCTTTGCTAACATTAGCAATGTTACATTAACATATATACATATTTCTGAAACTATTCATTTCCGACAGGAACGAGTGTCATTTTTGAAGAGAACAGACCTATTTCTATAGAAAATAAGTATTTTTTTCCTTAGGTTACATTACCCTGTAATACAGTACAATAATACCAAAAAATCTAGGGGGTGTATGTATGATAACGGCCACCTGTATGTATTATAATGTCTTAGAATACGGGAGTGTAAGGGGGTCGTAAGGGGGCATTAGCACCCCCATTAGGTAAGTAGGTAAGGACACGGCTTGTAGGTTAGGTCAGGGGGGAATGTTTAGGTTAATCAATGTCCATTTTTAATCAACGTGTGAGGAACTGGCCGCTGATAAAGGCTCCAAATCTTGATTTCTCACATCTTTTAAACTGGAAATTTTTAAAATTTAAAAAATCTTGATTTCACACATCTTTTAAACTAGAACATTTATAAAATACTTCATCATCATAACAGACACAGAACATCCCAGAACTTAATTGAAATTAGATTGCCATTATATAACTCCTATATAAGAAATAAGCTATGCCTATACAACGCATACGTTACCCCACACAGGGCCCACGGTAAGCTCATTGTCTTAGGTAGCAGACAACAGCATACACTATAGTGGCAATATATCAGATTCCTATATATCCAATAGCTTCATATTCAAGTATATTTTCTTATATATTTACCTGTGAATACAGACAAACAGGTTAATGAGACCTGTGATATGCGTACCTGGGGGAATGTTGTTGTCAATCTTATAAACGCTCAGGTGACATAACATATTGTGCTGAAATTCATCTATTATTCATGTTTGATTGATTACAATACGTTTGATTAATCATTTCAACGTTATGATTATGAATTTATATTAACTTTAGGATGAATTTAATCTTAAAATGGTTTATCGGGTGTAAGTAGATTGCGTCGTATAATCAAATTGCAATTTGCAATTTATTACTGATAAGAAGCTTTGTTTTGGTCAGTCAAACGGGAGATCAAATGAAAAACTTTGAAATATTTGGACTTTTTTCATTTATTCAATTAATTCAGTTTTTGTTTTGATTACACTTTTAAAATGGGGTCAATCAAGATTATCTTCTATTGGCAGAATACGACAGGGAAGTTAGTGGTGTTATATATTTAAAGGTTCATTAAACTCTCTCTCTCTCTCTCTCTCTCTCTCTCTCTCTCTCTCTCTCTCTCTCTCTCTCTCTCTCTCTCTCTCTCTCTCTCTCTCACAACCGAAAGAAAAATATACAAAATTAACTGTGAATTGTTGAAAAATCTTTTTATGAAGATAAATATTCTTTAAGACTCTATAACCTTTGACCTTTCTTGTTGGCTAAATGCTAAGTTGTTCGAACTTCCAGTTGATTTTCAAGGACTACTCTGGTTAAGTTTTCATATCATCGCTACTCTGGTCAGAGTAGATTAGCGATGATGGAAGACTTTTGTCTGATCGCTCAAGGCAAACCAACCTAGTTTGGCTGTCCCAGACTAGTAGGCCTACAGCATTGCATGATCATGGTGATACACAAACCCTTTCACTACGTTAAGGTCTCCCCACTGAGAAAGGGTTGGCTATACGTAAATATAGAAAATAATATATATTATAATGTAAGACTGTATTATGTAGCCTTAGTCATGCGATACATTATTTATTTCTAGGTTTCAGAAAGTCCTATGGTATGCTTAATAAATTATTTACTATAAGGCTGGCAAACGCACGCGGTATATATATATATATATATATATATATATATATATATATATATATATATATATATATATATATATATATATAAGCAGCTCTTCTGGGAGAAGGACAATCCAGAATCAAACCATTGTTCTCTAGTCTTGGGTAATGCCATAGCCTCTGTACCATGGTCTTCCACTGTCTTGGATTAGAGTTCTCTTGCTTGAGGGTACACTTGGGCACACTATTCTATCGTATTTTTCTTCTTGTTTTTTTCTAAGTTTTTAAAGTTTATATAGGAAATATTTATTTTAATGTTACTGATCTTAAAATCTTATATTTTTCCTTGTTTCCTTTCCTCACTGAGCTATTTTCCCAGTTGGAGCCCCTGGGCTTATAGCATCCTGCTTTTCCAACTAGGGTTGTAGCTTAGCAAGTAATAATAATGATAATTATATATATATATATATATATACTGCATATAAATGCATATATGTGTTTGTAATGTATTTTATTATTTTCATACACGTTAAGATATAAACAGCCTATATACACACAATACCATCTTTTACCTGGCAGTGGATATATTATTTCTTGTATTTCGTTCTAAGATTTTTATCTTGTGCTTTCTATTAGCATTCTACGTCTTTGTAAACTGTGTTTACAAATATGCTTATCTGTGTATTGTATGAGAAAAACGGCATGTACAGTTGGCCTCACTTATTACGATACACTGACGTCTCCTTAGCTTCCCGTGAAGTGTACCGGAATTAATGAAGCCAGCTGTACGTGCGTAGGTATTGTTGGCAAGGGCAGAGAGTGACTTTATATCACTAAAACTTTAGTCTTTTTCATAAAATAATCGTTATATATAATTAACTGTCAATGGTATATGTGGATGAGATCACGATGAAGGGTAGATGGAGATGGTTTGGGCATGCTCTTCGCACTCCCCATTAGAGATTAGTTCACCAAACGTTCAGCTGGGCTCCACAAGGCGCTAGAAGAGTTGGAGGACCCAGGCCTACATGGCTGAGGACTACGAAGCGCGAAGTAGATGATGATGAATGGAGAAGTATTGTATTAAAAGCTCAAGATAGAAACGACTGGCGAAATCTAACCGAGCCCCTTTTGCGTTAATAGCCGTAGGAGATGATGATGATGATGATGAAGTGTTTTTACTCTAAGTCTAGCAGACAACCTCTATGTCAAGAGATACGCTATTTTGCGAAGAGTATGTATGCTACCATTCGTCGTTCATTTATTTCTTTGTGAGTATCTTCACACAAAAACTACTGTACCGATTTCGACCAAACTTGGTAGTCGTGTGGAGTATGATCCAAGGATAAATATATACCATTTTGGATAAAGTACATCAAAGTACAATTACGCAGCAGTACTTTGAAAATAATCACAAGAGTTCTCTTGCTTGAGGGTACACTCTGGCACACTATTCTATCTAATTTCCCTTCCTCTTGTTTTGTTAAGGTGTTTATAGTTTACATAGGAAATATTTATTTTAATGCTGTTACTGTTCTTAAAATATTTCATTTTTCCTTGTTTCCTTTCCTCACTGGGCTATTTTCACTGTTGGAGCCCCTGGGCTTATAGCGTCTTGCTTTTCCAACTAGGGTTGTAGCTTGGCAAGTAATAAATAATAATAATGATAATAATAATAATAATTATTATTATTATTAAGTAAATGGCGAATATTTTGTTAGTTCATTTTATTTTTCCTTGTTTCCTTTCCTCACTGGGCTATTTTCCCTGTTGGAGGCCCTGGGGTTATAGCGTCTTACTGGTATATTTATCTTAATGTTGTTACTGTTCTTAAAATATTTTATTTTTCCTTGTTTCCTTTCCTCACTGGGCTATTTTCCATGTTGGAGCCCCTGGGCTTATAGCGTCTTGCTTTTCCAACTAGGGTTGTAGCTTAGCTAGTAATAATAATAATAATAATAATAATAATAAAGTAAATGGCGAATATTTTGTTAGTTCATTTTATTTTTCCTTGTTTCCTTTCCTCACTGGGCTATTTTCCCTGTTGCAGCCCCTGGTGTTATAGCGTCTTGCTTTTCCAAATAGGGTTGTAGCTTAGCAAGTAATAATAATAATTAGGTAAATGGCAAATAGTTTGTTAGTTCATTGTTTGTTTGTGAATAGTACACAAAAATTACTGAACCAATTTAAACTAAATTTGGTAGACATTTGAGGAATGACACAAGGATAAATCCATTAGATTTTGAAGAAAATACATCGAAATACAAATACGTAGTGGAGTTAAGAGCAAAATAAGACTGCTTGAAGTGGCGAAGGTATGCTCTCTACTGAGTGCCCCCTCTTGTTTTGCAATGAAAAGGAAATTAAAAATTACAGGAATAGTATTTAAATATTCTTATTTCCAGCATATTCTCAGAGCATATGTTAAGCATAATCAGGTACATTATTTTCCCCGTTGGAGGCCCTGGGCTTATAGCATCCTGCTTTTCCAACTAGGGTTGTAGCTTAGCAAGTAATGATAATAGTAATAATAATAATAATAGTAATAATAATAATAATGATAATAATACTGTAATAATAATAATAATAACAATAATAATAATAATGATAAAATAATAATAATAGTACTGTAATAATATTGATGATAATAATAATAATAATAATAATGATAATACTGTAATAATAATAATAATAATAATAATAATGATATAGAAACAGTGGACACAATCTCACAGGAATCTTTTTTTTTTCTCAAAATTAATATTTTCTTTGAATAATGTTATCAAGAGCATCTTTTGAGGCATCACGTTGATGTCAGAACAGTATGTTTATTGTCTATTCTGTTACGGTCAGATATATCAAAATGTAGATTATATAAAAAGTTGCTTTGATTACTGTTTTAATTTATTTATTTATTAATTATCAATTATTAATTATTGTTATTAATTATCATTAAATATTGATTAGTATTATCATTAATTATTGATTAGTATTATCATTAATTATCATTAATCATTATCATTAATTATTAATCATTATTATTATTAACAATTATTATTATTATCATTATTATTAATTGTTGATTATGAATTATTAATTATTAATAAATTTATCATAGAAAATAACAAATCGGTAACAGCGAAAGAAAATACTAACCAGCTAATATATAACAATTAATATATCTAAAATTACTGAAAATATTTACAATATTTTACAAGATTCATAAAATATTTACATTTCAACTATTAGTAACAATTTACACAAATTCGTAAAGATATTCTTTATTGATGATTTTGAACTCAGCTGACGTCAGCAAAATGAATTCAGCATAGAGTTTCCAGAAAGAAGTTTAAATATTTTGATGTTTTTATAATTAATTGATAAACAGGAACATAGTTCTGATAAAATCCGATCTTCCAAACTTCCTGTTTTCTTTGAAAAAATCATGTGTTGTAAAAATGGAAGTAAACAAGTATTGCCACAGATATGTGTCTACAAATGCATTCAGCAATGGAGGGTAAGTCTGTCCAAATACATTGGCTGTACTCTTTATATATAAGAGATCCGTTTTCTTTGAGACTCGAGAAATTTCAGGACAAACTATACCATGCAATACGCAAAACGGGAGACGTCAACAAATGTTGATAAATTATGAGAAGCTCTTGTTCTAGAATACAACAATACCTTTGATTTACAAATCATTACAATATTTTAATCTTGACATTGATCAATGTTTCAAAGTAAACCTTTTTGACAGGTCATATTACATAAATGTAGGTCAATTTAATCAAAATATAATTATATAACAAATACCAGGGTAAAAGGATTAATAATCCCTGCCTCATTTTTCAAAAAAATCTGAGAATCTTGAAAGGAACAAAATCAGAGTCCTTCTCCAGTTATAGCTCAGATGGTTTTTCTGTTAACGTTCATCAACTTGAGGTTTAATTCTGCTTGCTTTTCTGTTAACATTCATCAACTTGAGGTTTAATTCTGATGGTTTTTCTGCTAACATTCATCAACTTGAGGTTTAATTCTGAATGTTTTTCTGTTAACATTCATTTATCTTGAGGTTTAATTCTGATGATTTTTCTGTTAACATTCATCAACTTGAAGTTTAATTCTGATGGTTTTTCTATTAACACTCATCAACTTGAGGTTTAATTCTGATGGTTTTTCTATTAACATTCATTCATCTTGAGGTTTAATTCTGATGGTTTTTCTGTTAACATTCATCAACCTTGAGATTGAATTCTGATGGTTATTCTGTTGACATTCAGCAACTTCAGGTTTAATTTTGATAGCTCCTCTGTTAACATTCATCAGCTTGAGGTTTAATTTTGATGGTTATTCTGTTGACATTTGACAACTTATTTTTCTGTTGACATTTGTCAGCCTGAAGCCATGTCTGCGACTGACTGCATTGTGTGAAACAACAATGATTTCACGAGAGATTACAAGATAAAGTAAGTTTGGAAAATCAGGCATTGGAAATCCCAGAGTCATTTGTCAATTCAGTTCCACCACTACGCGTCTGAGAGGAGTTAGACGCGTTCAGAAAACTCATTCGTTGAGCCGGCTCGTGCAGACCCTGGTGCCATTGGACATTGTGGCTCCTCTCCCAGCTGAAGCATGAGCGAAAGCTGGCAAACAGTGCCTTGCGGTAATGGGCGTTCATGCCAACGAAAATGAAGGGGTCGAGTGCCAGATGCATGTAGAAGATGCTGTGAATGATGAGCGAGGGCACCTGGCTCACCCTCATAAGATGGGCTAGTGTGTGGGGTACATCCAGTAGCAGGTTGACCAGGATAACCAGGCGGATGGTGTAGGCGACGTGGTCCATCGTCGTCGTGTTCTTGTCGTTGCGGATGCCCATCGTTTGTTTCTGTCGGATCATCTGAAAGAAACATCATCATCATCATCATATTATTATTATTATTACTTGCTAAGCTACAACCCTAGCTGGAAAAGCAAGATATGCTATAAGCCCAGTGGCTCCAACAGGGAAAATAGCCCAGTGAGGAAAGGAAACTAGGAAAAATAAGAATTTCTAAGAAGAGTAGCATCATTAAGATAAATATCTCCAATATAAACCATAAAACTTTAACAAAACAAGAGGAAGAGTAATAAGATAGAATAGTGTGCCAGAGTGTACCCTCAAGCAAAAGAACTCTAACCCAAGACAGTGGAAGACCATGGTGCAGAGGCTATGGCACTACCCAAGACTAGAGAACTATGGTTTGATTTTGGAGAATATAATGTAGTATTGACCTCATATAAGAGATACTTGATATTCTTACAGCAATGAAAATTTGAAGTTGTTATTTGTACAGTTAAAGTTTTTTTTTTTTAAACGAACATTAATTAGCAATCATACCACTCAGAAATTACTCTATGGTTTTCAGGGGAATTAATATCTCAGCAGTCTGTCCTTTCCTCGTATGTCAACTCTGAATTTTATATTAGATTCGTGAGTGAGATTGATAATATCTGGAAATCCTTCAACAATAAGGCCGGTAGCACACTAGCGACTCTGTGGCGCCACAAAGCCACAGCATCGTGTGGCGGGGATGTGGTCTCCCGTAGGTTTCCATTGTTTTCAAGTTTTGCCGCGCAAACTAGTGACTGTGGCAAGCGACTGTAGCTCTCTGTCGCTCATCCCCGCCACAGGCGTGGCGTGGCTTTGAAAACAATGGAAACCTATGGGAGACCACATCCCCGCCACACGATTCTGTGGCTTTGTGGCTCCACAGAGTTGCTAGTGTACTCCCGGCCTAAAGACTAAAAACCAACTCACCGTGTACATCATGAGAGAATAGGCCAGCAAACTAGCAAATGTAGGGAAGAGGTGATTTATGCCATGGACCAGGTAGATATTCCTGATAGTTGGTCCCTTTCCCAAACTGAATGTGACAGTCATTTGGTCCTCAATTGGGTACATATTGTGGAGTTCCTGGTAAACAAAAGAGGGTGCGTTCTCTTTAGTGGTTTTGCTGTTTGTCAAGATGTATCAATATTATCATCTTGAGATTATTTATTTTGCATTACAATCTCTACTTGATTCCGATTTTGTTGAACGCTCTTTCTATTATTATTATTATTATTATTATTATTATTATTATTATTATTATTATTATTATTATTGCTACTACTACTTGCTAAGCTGACCAGGCTGACATGAGTCTTTTTATACTTTATATATGACCTATCTGTTTTTGACGTTGTTACTGTTTTTAGAATGATTTATTGTTAATTTGTTCTCATCATTTACTTATTTCCTTATTTCCTTTCCTCACTGGGCTATTTTTCCCTATTGGAGCCCTTGGGCTTATAGCATCTTGCTTCTCCAACTAGGGTTGTAGTTTGGCTAGTAATAATAATAATAATAATAACCCTAGTTGGAAAAGCAGGATGCTATAAGCCCAGGGGCCCCAACAGGGAAAATAGCTCAGTGAGGAAAGGAAACAAGGAAAAATTAAATATTTTAAGAACAGCAACAACATTTAGATAAATATTTCAATATAAACTATGAAAACATTAACAAAACAAGAGAAAGAGAAATTAGATATAATAGTGTGCCCGAGTGTACCCTCAAGCAATTTCATAGAGTTTAGGGTCTTGAATCTTTAAATTAAAATATAGAGCAAATTTAATAATTTAATAGCATTAAAGGAATGGCAATTGCCAGCCATATCTGAAAGGATATTAATTTATTAAAAAAAAATAGAAAAAAAAAAAATTTGAATGGTGCCCTTTCATGACTAAAAAATCATCAAACGTTAGACAGGAAACTGACATCACGTGTCTCGCAACGGATATCTGGTTATGAATTAAAAAAAGAATAGGAAAAATAACAATATGCTTATTCTTACAATGGCGAAGGATACGAGCCAAGGAGAGAGGACGTATAGGAAGATGAATATCTCTAACGCGACGACCACTTTGACCTGGGCGAATTTCTTGTAGTGATGAGGCCAGCGTACTGCAATGAGTCTGGAAAGAGTATAAAGAGATAAATATATAGATAAGTAAAGGGGTAAATAATTAAATAACAGATAGGGCTCAGAGCTCCTGATGCATAAGTTAATACTGGTAGGAACATCTGGTTAAATATTTCTCTTTTTAGAGAGAGTGGCATTTTACATTTCATAATGTCATTTTGCCAAATGTTCTCCATCCCATGCTGATATATATATATATATATATATATATATATATATATATATATATATATATATATATATATATATATATATATATATATATATATCAGCATGATATGGAGAACATTTGACAAACAAAATAATATTATGAAACGTAAAATGCCACTCTCTCTAAAAAGAAAAGTATTGTATTAAATCAGATGGTCCTACCAGTATTAACTTATGCATCAGAGACTCTGAGCCTTACTGAAGCCTTAGAACATAGGCTAGTTACAACTCAAAGAGCTATGGGGAGAATAATGATGAGAATAACACCAAGAGATGGAAAAGGAGTAACATGGATACAGGACAAAGTATACTCTTAATATGACTTCGAAACGTTTTGCTCACGAGTGGCCCTCATTACCACTTGGCAGAGATTACTCTTACTTACAACTTTGTTGCAGAAAATAGCTGGCAGCAGATAAGTGATATCTATGGCTATATCAGTCTCTAGTTGCAGCAAATGTTTTTATGTTGAACAGACCGACATAAGTCTTTTTATAGTATATATATGACATATCTGTTTTGACGTTGTTACTGTTTGTAGAATGGTTTATTGTTAATTTGTTCTCATCATTTATTTATTTCCTTTCCTCACTGGGCTATTTTTCCCTGTTGGAGCCCTTGGGCTCATACCATCTTGCTTTTCCAACTAAGGTTGTAGCTTGGCTAGTAATAATAATATATATGACATATCTGTTTTGACGTTGTTACTGTTTTCAGAATGATTTATTGTTAATTTGTTCTCATCATTTATTTATTTCTTTATTTCCTTTCCTCACTGGGGTATTTTTCCCTGTTGGAGCCCTTGGGCTCATACCATCTTGCTTTTCCAACTAAGGTTGTAGCTTGGCTAGTAATAATAATATATATGACATATCTGTTTTGACGTTGTTACTGTTTTCAGAATGATTTATTGTTAATTTGTTCTCATCATTTATTTATTTCCTTATTTCCTTTCCTCACTGGGGTATTTTTCCCTGTTGGAGCCCTTGGGATTATAGCATCTTGCTTTTCCAACTATGCCTGTAGCTTGGCTAGTAATAATAATAATAATAATAATAATAATAATAATAATAATAATAACAAATGCAACTTGAAACTTAGTCCAACTCCATATGATTCAAAGGACATTGAAAAACACACTCAAAATTTTTCTTTTTTTTAAAGTCGTATTTAGACCAATAGCCATCGTCGAATCTCCCGGAAATTGTAGCGTATTGCGTCATGGGATTTATCGCTGGCTAGCGGTACTTCCTTTCAATCGTCATAGGTCTGAAACGGTATCCTGTTGACTTACAATTCGTTACAAAAGCAGAAACGATAACGCGAAGGGAAGGCGCCGGGAATTCTTCAAGCGTAAGAGACAGTTCCGGTGCATTGAAATATTAAAATTGGGGTTGAGGGGCGAGATTCCCTTTAACTGGATGAGAATTGAACTGTTATTATTATTATTATTATTATTATTATTATTATTATTATTATTAGCTAAGCTACAACCCAAGTTGGAAAAGCAGGATGCTATAAGCCCAGGGGCTCCAACAGGGAAAAAATAGCCTAGTGAGGAAAGGAAATAAGAAAATAAGTAAACGATAGGAGAAATAATGAACAATGAACAAGTAAAAAAAAAATATTATTATTATTATTATTATCTAAGCTACAACCCTAGTTGGAAAAGCAGGATGCTTGCTATAAGCCCAGAGGCTCCAACAGGGAACATAGCCCAGTGAGGAAAGGAAAAAAAGAAAATAGAATATTTTAAGAAGAGTAACAACTTTGAAATAAATATCTCCTATATAAACTATAAAAACTTAAAAAAAATGGAAGAAAAATAAAATAAGATAGTTTAGTTTAAATAAAATATATACGTAATTACGTGAAAGTAGTTAGGAAAGCCTGCTATTTCTTTTAGGGATGGAGTAGTAATTTCTTCAATCATTGCACACATTTTTTATACAAGTTAAAAATATGGAAGACAGATAAAATGAAAAATATATGACTACATAAACGTTGAAAAAAATGCTCCCTCTAAAAACACGGGTCACAAAAAAGAAAAAGAAAAAAATTGAATAATTGGGCAAAAGTCTCACTTTTATTTTAACTTTGTCTCCTTCGCCAACTTTGTTGTGAAGATTGTTTTGATAAACGAGTATTTGTTTATTTATTCATTTATTTATTTATTTGTTTATCTATTCATTTATTTATTTATTTGTTTATTTATTCATTTATTTATTTTTTTTGTTTTATTTGTTTATTCATTTATTTATTTATGTGTATTTATTCATTTATTTATTTACGTGTATTTATTCATTTATTTATTTATTGATTTGTTTATTTATTTATTTATTCATTTATTTATTTATTTATTTATTTGTTTATTTATTCATTTATTCATTTATTTATTTGTTTATTCATTTATTTATTTATTTGTTTATTTATTTATTTATTTATTTATTCATTTATTTATGTTTGTATGATTGGTTGTTTGTGATTCGCATAACTCAAAAACTATTTGACCGAATGTAATAAAATTTTGTGGGATGATTAACCATGATCCAAGGACAATTTGATCAGATTTTGGGATTAATTGATTGATTTATAGATATTATCTGGCATCGAAACAGTAAATTTTTGGAGTGATTGGGTCAAAGGTCAAGGTCAATCCAAGGACAATTGATTAGATTTTTGGAGTGATTGATTGATTTATAGATATTATCTGGCATCGAAACAGTAGATATTTCAAGTGATTGGGTCAAAGGTCAAGGTCATGAAAAGGTCAAAAACATCTTTTTGTTATATCATGGTCAATTCTTATCCTATCTATATGAAACTAGTGCCAAAGTGTGCATAAGTCAATTGCATATCCTATGATTTAAGAGTGATTGGGTCAAAGGTCAAGGTCATAAAAGGTCAAAAACATCTTTTTTGTTATATTATGGCCAATTTGTATCCAATTTGCATGTAACTAATGCCAAAATGTGCATAAGGGAATTGGCGTTGGCAAATGTATGCACTCAACTGAGTGCCGAAACTGTAGATTTTGGGAGTGATTGGGTCATAGGTCAAGGTCATGAAAAGGTCAAACAGATATTTTTGCTATATTGTGGTCAATTTGTATCCGATTTGTTTGTAACTAGTGCCAAAATGTGCATAAGAGAATTTTTGCTATAATGGTATTCTTTTCTTCTTTTTTTCTAGAGACTAGCGTTCAGTTCCACCATGTATCCAAAGTGAATATAAAATTAAATGGCTTTGAAAATTGCATTCTTCATTTACGTCATTTTCATAGTGGGCGTTTTCGAGTTGTGCTATTATATTGAATTTCTAATGCTCATACATTAACAAGTTATCTAAACACATATATACAGTATATATATATATATATATATATATATATATATATATATATATATATATATATATATATATATATATATATATATATATATATATATATATATATACACACACACACATATATATATATATATATATATATATATATATATATATATATATATATATATATATATGTATGTATGTATGTGTGTGTCTATAACTAGCCAATATATGCACGCATGCTGCTAATATTAGAAACAATATATATATATATATATATATATATATATATATATATATATATATATATATATATATATAAATCACCAACAATGAATAATGAGTGCCTACATTTATCTTTAAAAAAATTGGTTTTTGTCTTACGTTGTAAACATCGTACACTCTCAATCTTGTGCGTTTTGCCTGTACTCAAAGTGTTAATAGCCGAATATAGACGCTTATCTACGTAGCGAAATAGGATATTGAGACTTCAGTACATTTGCACTGGCATGTATCTTGCTTAAACGAGCTGTAGTACACAATACAGTATATTTTATTTCTATTGAATAGTCAGTCATATTGGGTTAACTACGTTTATAATGAATAAACAATAAAATTGGATTTAGTGTCGATTCAGTGCCAATTCAGCGCTGATTCATTGACAGTTCAGCGCTGATTCAGTGCTAATTCAGCACTGATTCAGTGCCCATTCAGCGTCAATATAGCACCGATTCAGCACTGATTCAGTGCCAATTCAGCAAGATTCAGTGCCGATTCAGCACGATTCAGCGTCAATTTAGCATCAATTCAGCGCTGATTCAATGCCAGTTTAGTGCTGATTCAACACCAGTTCGACAAGATTTATGTGCCAATTCAGCACGATTCAATGCCAATTTAGCACCAATTCAGCGCTGATTCATTGCCAGTTCAGCGCTGATTCAGTGCCAATTCAGCAAGAATCAGTGCTGATTCAGCGCCAATTCAGCGCTATTTCAGCGACAATTCAGTGCCAATTTTATATATATATATATATATATATATATATATATATATATAGTGTGTGTGTATGAAAATTGAAAATATTTTTCAAAGGCTATATGATAAAGGTACCATATTTCAGGTTTCACTAATTCAGCCACCAGTCATATATGAAATAAGGCAAATCTATACAAAGGTTGTAGCCAAGTTTCTTCTGAAATTTCGATAATAAAAATGAACAACCGTTCAATGTCTCTTTTCTTACAATTTGAAGAAAACCATACAAGTGATTCAGAAGTGTTTGGGAGTTTGAAAGTGTTTATCATAAAGGCTATATAAAGAAATCTGTTCTATATAAATTTTTATGGAAATGTCATAGGAAAATTGAACTTTCTTTTATACTGTTGAAATTATCTAAATTTCTTCATATTCGATTGCCTCATGTAACATCTATTATTATTATTATTATTATTATTATTATTATTATTACTAGCTAAGCTGCAACCCTAGTTGGAAAAGCAGGATGCTATAAGCCCAAGACCCCTAACAGGGAAAATAGCTCAGTGAGGATAGAGTAACAACATTAAAATAAAAATCTCCGATATAAAATATAAAAAATTAACAAAACAAGAGAAAGAGAAACAAGATAATGTGCCCGAATGTACCCTCAAGCAAGAGAACTCTAACCCAAGACACTGGAAGACCATGGTACAGTGGCTATGGCACTATCCAAGACTAGGGAACAATGGTTTGATTTTGGCGTGTCCTTCTAGAAGAGCTGCTTACCATAGCTAACGAGTCTCTTCTACCCTTACCAAGAGGAAATTAGCCACTGAACAGTTACAGTGCAGTAACCACACTAAACGGTTACAGTGCAGCAACCACACTAAACGGTTACAGTGCAGCAACCACACTGAACGGTTACAGTGCAGCAACCACACTGAACGGTTACAGTGCAGTAACCACACTGAACGGTTACAGTGCAGCAACCACACTGAACGGTTACAGTGCAGCAACCACACTGAACGGTTACAGTGCAGCAACCACACTGAACAATTACAGTGCAGCAACCACACTAAACAATTACAGTGCAGCAACCACACTGAACAATTACAGTGCAGTAACCACACTAAACAATTACAGTGCAGCAACCACACTGAACAATTACAGTGCAGTAACCACACTGAACAATTACAGTGCAGCAACCACACTGAACAATTACAGTGCAGTAACCACACTAAACAATTACAGTGCAGCAACCACACTGAACAATTACAGTGCAGTAACCACACTGAACAATTACAGTGCAGTAACCACTTAAGTGAAGAAGAATAGTTGGCTTTCACAACACTAAGAAACATTACGTAAATTTAACAAGAAGTATTGCTTCTCCCAACACATCTTACCTCATAATGGCCATGGCCGTGAAGTTGATCCTCTCAATGGGCAAGAACAGGGTATGGGTAAAAAGGAACAGGAGCTTGAGTCCCATGGGCAAGTCCCCCGCCTGACACAGGAGAGCCAGTTTCTTGACGTAGGAAAACCCGGGTAAAGTCAGGAGACAGACGATCAGCTGGACGCCGAAGAAAGTCCCCAGTTGGATTTTGGCTGCTATGTTCGTCTTGCGACACCGGAACAGACTCCAGAGGCTTGCGATGTTACCTGGCGAATAAGATGAATAAAATCAATATTATTTGAGGCATTGTAGAAGAAACTGCATTTTATAGAAAATAAATAAAAAACATTTATTCTAGAAAAGAACTCGTGGTACTGTTAAAAAGATCCGTAATTTTAATAGGAATTTTAATCGGAAATTCTCCGTACAAAAATAGTTTTTAGTCGTATTTCAGTAAATTAAAAGCGACCGTAATTTGTACCCTACTTTGTTATTATCTTTTATGAATTGGTGACCGTAATATCATTCCTTTACGTCAAGAGATCCGTTTTTAAAACGGCAAACGCCTGGCAACATTTATTCCAGGATTTTTATCATTTTTACTGCAAATTTAACAGTGTAGTTAGAATGATAGAGAAAATTTTTTTATATCATCATCATCATTCGCTGTTACTAGTCCACTGTAGGACAAAGGCCTCAGACGTTATTTTACATTCGCATTTTTATGGTTCTTCTATGCCAGTCTACACACGCATATTTTCTTAACTAGTCAATCCATCGTCTTCTCTTCCTTCCCCTGCTTCTTTATCAATCTCTAGGGACCCATTCTGTTATTTTTAATTT
>NC_090733.1:136069706-136079706 GCF_036898095.1 Palaemon carinicauda | reverse complement strand
CAGTGAGGAAAACAAAGGCTCCAACTGGGATAATAGCCCAGTGAGGAAAGGACAATGGCTCCAATAGGGATAAAAGCCCAGTGAGAAAAGGACAATGGCTCCAGCAGGGATAATAGCCTAGTGAGGAAAGGACAATGGCTCCAAGAGGGATAATAGCCTAGTGAGGAAAGGACAATGGCTCCAAGAGGGATAATAGCCCAGTGAGGAAAGGACAAGGGTTCCAACAGGAATAATAGCCCAGTGAGGAAAGGACTAGGGCTCCAACAGGGAAAAATAGCACAGTGAAGAAAGGACAAGGGTTTCAACAGGAATAATAGCCCAGTGAGGAAAGGACTAGGGCTCCAACAGGGAAAAATAGCCCAGTGAAGAAAGGACTAGGGTTCCAACAGGAATAATAGCCCAGGGAGGAAAAGACAAGGGTTCCAACAGGAATAATAGCCCTGTGAGGAAAGGACAAGGGTTCCAACAGGGATAATAGCCCAGTGAGGAAAGGACAAAGGCTCCAGCAGGGATAATAGCCCTGTGAGGAAAGGACAAGGGTTCCAACAGGAATAGTAGCCCAGGGAGGAAAAGACAAGGGTTCCAACAGGAATAATAGCCCTGTGAGGAAAGGACAAGGGTTCCAACAGGGATAATAGCCCAGTGAGGAAAGGACAAAGGCTCCAGCAGGGATAATAGCCCTGTGAGGAAAGGAAAAGGGTTCCAACAGAGATAATAGCCCAGTGAGGAAAGGACAAAGGCTCCAGCAGGGATAATAGCCCTGTGAGGAAAGGACAAGGGTTCCAACAGGAATAATAGCCCAATGAGAAAAGAACAAAGGCTCCAACAGGTATAATAGCCCAGTGAGGAAAGGACAAGGGCTCCAATAGGGATAATAGCCCAGTGAGGAAAGGACAAAGGCTCCAGCAGGGATAATAGCCCTGTGAGGAAAGGACAAGGGTTCCAACAGGAATAGTAGCCCAGGGAGGAAAAGACAAGGGTTCCAACAGGAATAATAGCCCTGTGAGGAAAGGAAAAGGGTTCCAACAGAGATAATAGCCCAGTGAGGAAAGGACAAAGGCTCCAGCAGGGATAATAGCCCTGTGAGGAAAGGACAAGGGTTCCAACAGGAATAGTAGCCCAGGGAGGAAAAGACAAGGGTTCCAACAGGAATAATAGCCCTGTGAGGAAAGGAAAAGGGTTCCAACAGAGATAATAGCCCAGTGAGGAAAGGACAAAGGCTCCAGCAGGGATAATAGCCCTGTGAGGAAAGGACAAGGGTTCCAACAGGAATAATAGCCCTGTGAGGAAAGGACTAGGGTTCCAACAGGAATAATAGCCCAATGAGAAAAGAACAAAGGCTCCAACAGGTATAATAGCCCAGTGAGGAAAGGACAAGGGTTCCAACAGGAATAATAGCCCAGTGAGGAAAGGACAAGGGTTCCAACAGGAATAATAGCCCAGTGAGGAAAGGACAAGGGTTCCAACAGGAATAATAGCCCAGTGAGGAAAGGACTAGGGCTCCAACAGGGAAAAATAGCACAGTGAAGAAAGGACAAGGGTTTCAACAGGAATAATAGCCCAGTGAGGAAAGGACTAGGGCTCCAACAGGGAAAAATAGCCCAGTGAAGAAAGGACTAGGGTTCCAACAGGAATAATAGCCCAGGGAGGAAAAGACAAGGGTTCCAACAGGAATAATAGCCCTGTGAGGAAAGGACAAGGGTTCCAACAGGGATAATAGCCCAGTGAGGAAAGGACAAAGGCTCCAGCAGGGATAATAGCCCTGTGAGGAAAGGACAAGGGTTCCAACAGGAATAGTAGCCCAGGGAGGAAAAGACAAGGGTTCCAACAGGAATAATAGCCCTGTGAGGAAAGGACAAGGGTTCCAACAGAGATAATAGCCCAGTGAGGAAAGGACAAAGGCTCCAGCAGGGATAATAGCCCTGTGAGGAAAGGACAAGGGTTCCAACAGGAATAATAGCCCAGTGTGGAAAGGACAAGGGTTCCAACAGGGATAATAGCCCAGTGAAGAAAGGACTAGGGTTCCAACAGGAATAATAGCCCAATGAGAAAAGAACAAAGGCTCCAACAGGTATAATAGCCCAGTGAGGAAAGGACAAGGGCTCCAATAGGGATAATAGCCCAGTGAGGAAAGGAAGTAAATAAACTACAATAGCAGTAAAGAACAATTAAAAAATATTTTAAGAACAGTAATAACATTGAAATAAATAAACTATAAAAACTATAAAAACTTCAGAAAACAAGAGGAAGAGAAACAAGATAAAATAGTGTGCCCGAGTGTACCCTCAGCAAGAGAATTTTACCCCAAAGCAGTGTAAGACCATGGTACAGAGGCTATGGCACTACCCAAGACTAGAGAACAATGGTTTGATTTTGGAGTGTCCTTCTCCTAGAAGAGCTGCTTACCATAGCTAAAGAGTCTCATTTTGTTGATCATCGAGATATATTTGAGTATATGTAAATAAATAAAAAAAAAATTAAGTAGAGATTTTTATCAAAGGTAAATGAATCAATAATTGATAAATAACTAATAAAGGGAAAATGAAAACAGTCCACTCAAAATCTTCTTTTGTTAAAGTTTTTATAGCTTATTTAGAAGATATTTTTTAATGTTACATTTCTTGAAGTGTTTTATTTTTCCTTGATCCTTACCTCACTGAGCTATTTTCCCTCTTAGAGCCCTTGGGCTTATAGCATCCTGCTTTTCCAATTATGGTTTTAGATTAACAATTGATAATAATGATAATATTGAGCTGTTTTTCTACCATTTGTAATTATTAAGTAGACCCATCATGAAATTGCTGTCCTCACTGGGCTATTTTCCCTCTTAGAGCCCTTGGGCTTATAGCATCCTGCTTTTCCAACTATGGGTGTAGCTTAGCAAATAAAAATATAGCTCTGTTTTTCTACCATTTGTAATTTTAAAATAGGCCTACAATAGAATATCTGTCAAAAAGTAAACGATATCGGATGTTAAATAAATCGGTTTCAAGTATAGAGAGAAAATTAGATGTAACATTAAATTAATATAAGAAAGACATTGAAAAATACACACACACACACACACACACACACACACACACACACACACACACACACAAATTAATTTAAATTCCTACTTCGAGCTATGCATTGTTGACTCACCCGGAAGCTATTCCGCACTACGTCAGACGGCCCGAGTTTAAGCGTCCGTTACTTCCTTTCAAATTCGTAACCGGAGACTTAAATTGTATCCTTTTGACGTATAATAATTAGCATGGCGTAATATGCTACACCTAAAATTGAATTTTAAAAGAACAAATGAAGGAGATATATGTTGTGAATTATATTGCATAGGAGGAAAGGATGTAACATTTACATGCAAAAGATAAAATCAGGTATTTAATTCTAAAAGGGTTGTTTGTGGCCGATGAGGTAACGTCCCTGACTGGTGAACGCCAGACTGGGGTTTGAGTCTCGATCAAGCTCGTTAGTTTCTTTGGTCGCTGCAACCTCACCGTCCTTGTGAGCTAAGGAAGGGGGGTTTGGGGGGGAGCCTATAGGTCTATCTGCCGAGTCATTAATAGCCATTGCCTGGCCATCCTTGGTCCTAGATTGGATGGAGAGGGGTCTTGGGCGCTGATCATATGTATATATGGTCAGTCTCCAGGGCATTGTCCTGCTTGATAGGGAAGTGTCACTGTCCCTTGCTTCTGGCATTCATGAGCGGCCTAAACTAGGTTTTCCCATAAAACTTCACAGTGACGCTCAGATCTCCTTTTCCCTTTGGTAATTGGGAGAGGGAGCAGTCATACCCTGGTGAGAGGGGTTTGCTTACGTGCATATCTATCTGAATATTTACCCACCATTTTTGACAGGTCACGTACAATATTTAGTATTAGATATAGAATTTTTCCTATCTCACAGAAGCAAATTACCAATAATTAGCAAAAGTTACAAATGACTCAGTACGACCATTAATTGTGCTGGCCATTACGTAGATGTTGAACCATCTGTGTACTCATCCATTCTACATTCTAATGTCGTTTTGGGAAACGTCTTGAATATATTATTATCTTTTAGAATTATCTCCAATAATTCTCTGTGAAGTTTTATGGCAATACCTAGTTTAAAGGCAACTCATGTATGGCAGAGGCAAAGGACAGTAGTGACATTTCCGTAGCAAGCAGGACAATGCCCTAGAGACTGACCATATATACATATGTGATCAGCGCCCAAACCTCCTCTCCACCTAAGCTAGGGCCAAGGAGGGCCAGGCAATGGAAGTGGTTTAAAGGCCGCAGACTTAAGTATATTAGTTCATTGTCTTTACAGAACACAGTCATCATCATCATCCGTTACTAGTGCACTGCAGGGCAAAGGCCTCAGACATGCCCTTCCGCTTGGGTCTGTTGATGGACTTTCTACGCTAGTTCGTCAACCCATCGTCTTCTCTTCCTTCACCTACTTCTTTAACAATCTCTAGAGATCCATTCTGTTATTCTTAATGTCCAGCTATTGTCTGTCATTCATTATGTACTGCCGATGTCCATTTATTTTCCTTACATGTTAGAATATCCTCTACTTTAGTTTGCTCTTCGATGTCAGGATGCCAGAGAACTTCAAATCATTCATTCATTAGTTTGCTCTCGTATCCATGTTGCTATTTTTCTCTCTCTCAATTCCATTATTATTCTTTCCATAGCTCTTTGAGTTGTTACTAGCCTATGTTCTAAGACTCTAGTAAGACTCCAAGATTCTGATGCGCTAAACAGTGTTACAATATAAGCAAAGGTTCCATCTGCTGTCAGTCCATTACTCATATACTTTGGTTAGTGATTTCCGTTGGCTTTCTTTCTTGCTTTCTGTCTAGTGCATTTACTGCGCTTAAAGAGATAAGCTGATGACGAATTCACTTCGGTTACGTCCAGATGTTTGATGCGCAGTGACTGAGATTAACATTTTTATAAAGATGCACAATCACTTACATACTTGAGTAAATGTATTGGCATCATTTTTGCGTTTGAAGAGTATTTACTTTTCAGTGTTATCAAAATCACACACATGCAAGCACAATATATATATATATATATATATATATATATATATATATATATATATATATATATATATATATATATATATGGCTTAGGACTGTGAAGCGTGAAGTAGGAGATGATGATTGAAGTATTGAATTAAAAGCTCAAGATAGAGACGGCTGACGAAATCTAACCGAGGCCCCTTGCGTCAATACGCGTCGCAGGAAATATATATATATATATATATATATATATATATATATATATATATATATATATATATATATATGTGTGTGTGTGTGTGTGTGTGTGTATATATATATTGTTATGACATACTCTCGTTGAGATTAACTGAAGTGAAGATAGGGTTAATATCACCATGTACCGACACCATAGCAAAGGCCAATGATTTATAAAAGTAAATTACAATATTATAAATATAGAAAATATTCTGAATTTTTCACAAATAAGAGAAAAGATAGAGAGGTACATAACAATCTTGATAAAAAATAGGAATCTTTATCAAAAGATCATATTACTATCTTGGCATGAGTTTGCGGATATACTGACTTGATTTAGATATTTTTTGAGGAATTCCTTAGACAATTTTTTTACGTGATGAAATGTTAATTGGCTAGTATGATTTAAATATATCTACCAAAGAAACAAACGAGGACTTTTCTTCTCAGCGTTCCTCCCAGCCTGACGAAGGTGTTCAACCGAGTATGGTCAGTAGGCCTACTGCTAGGGTGCCACAATCCACCTTCCCTCGTTATTCATTTAAAACGTTGTAATATTGTTTCACTTATTACATGTTGCTTCAAGAGGGTGCAAGAATGTAAAATAAGTCATTCCATTCAGTGTAAGGTCAGAAGTGAAAGAACAAAATCATTCCATTCAGTGTAAGGTCAGAAGTGAAAGAACAAAATCATTCCATTCAGTGTAAGGTCAGAAGTGAAAGAACAAAATCATTCCATTCAGTGTAAGGTCAGAAGTGAAAGAACAAAATCATTCCATTCAGTGTAAGGTCAGAAGTGAAAGAACAACATATTGAACAAGGTTGCAAGCTAGTCAGTTCTGTAAATGCATCTCTCACTCGATCAAGTTCATCATTTCAAGACAATTTTCTTGGTTAAACGATGCTTTTGCATAGACATTTGTGGTCCGAACCACGCCCTCTTTTTAATTTACTCTTTTGTAATAACACATTCCTGTGCATTTTTTATGCATATTAATTTGTAGACTTCTTGCTCAATATACCTCAATATTGCGTAAGTAGACCCACATAGGGGACAGTGTTTAAAAGAGTGATAGCCCCTGTCTGGATGACTTATTATTATTATTATTATTAGCTAAGCTACAACCTTAGTTGGATAAGCAAGATGCTATAAGCCTAGGGGCTCCAATAGGAAAGAATAGCCCAGTGAGGAAAGCAAATAAAGAAATAAATAAACGATATAAGAAAAAAATAACAATAAAATATTTTTACAACAGTACCAACATCAAAACAGATACGGTATGTTATATATAAACTATAAAAAAGACTTATGTCAGCCTGTTCAACATAAAAACATTTGCTGCAACTTTGAACTTTTAAAAGTTCTTCTGATTCAACTACCCGATTAAGAAGATCATTCCACAACTTGGTCACAGCTGGAATAAAACTTCTAGAATACTGTGTAGTATTGAGCCTCATGATGGAGAAGGCTAATAAAATCTGTTTTGGAAACAAGGACAGAAAGACTAATAAAAACAGTTTTAAAAAGCAAGAAAAGACAGACCAATGAAGTCTGTCTGTAAAGTGAAAACAGAAATGCCAGCTGAACCTAAATTGGAAGGAAGGCCTAAGTATAAAAGGAACCTATTTTGGGAATAAGGACAGAAAGACCAACGGACTTTGTTTGGAAAGCAAAGACAGGTGGACTTAATGCAACCTGCTTTGGATGCAAGGACAGTAGGGCTAGTTACTTCCGCCAGCAAAGTTGGAAGGAGGTTATGTTTTTTGCCCCCGTTTGTGTGTATATGTAATGAAACTTTCAGGGATTAATTGTTACGTTAAGACATGGAAGCGATTCAATTTTGAAAGTCCTAGGTCAAAGGTCGAGGTCGAGCAAAAGGTCGACCGAATTAACCTCAAGGAAAGCTAGTTTCTATAGATAAGCTTCCGTGGCGGAGGTCTGCAGTCTCAAAGTGCTTTTCTAGCTAAGTGTGTTTTAGATAAAAAAAAAAAAAAACAGTATGCTTGGAGTTCCAGGTTCTCAGACGTCTACTAAGATAGATTATGATTCTTGTCAACCTAGTGACATTGATAATACAGTTATGGTTTAGAATGAATCTCAGGGTGCTCAGAACCTCCCCCATTATAATATAGAGCAAATGTCTGGCTATATATATGTGTATATATATATATATATATATATATATATATATATATATAAACATATATATATATCTATATATATATAAACATATATATATATATATATATATATATATGCATGTATATATACATATGTATATGAATTTATATATATGTATATATATATATATATATATATATATATATATATATATATATATATATATACACACACACATACAAACACATATACACACACATCATCATCATCATTATCTCCTCCTACGCCTATTGACGCAAAGGGCCTCGGTTAGATTTCGCGAGTCGTCTCTATCTTGGGCTTTTAATTCAATACTTCTCCATTCATCATCTCCTACTTCGCGCTTCGTAGTCCTCAGCCATATAGGCCTGGGTCTTCCAACTCTTCTAGCGCCTCGTGGAGCTCAGCTGAACGTTTAGTGAACTATACGCAATTCTTTTTAACGAGACACATTTGCACCGACTCGCAGCGGTGCCCCTTTATCTAGGAAAAGTTTCCTGCTCTCTGATTGGTTAGAATTATCTTGTCCAACCAATCAGCGAGCAGGAAACTTTTCCGAGCTAAAAGGGCACCCCTGCGAGTCGGTGCAAATATGCCTCACTAAAAAGAATTGACTATAGTTACACTTAGCTCTCTCCATCCCTCGGGTAGGTGAGAGAGGAAGTAGTCATACCCTATTGGAAAGAGTGTGCACGTGTTTGCATATCCATTCAAATATTTAACAGTCATTTTCTACGGGTCGCCTACACTAGTAAAAGGTGAGCAAAAGTCTGGCTGAAACTCGAGAGGCATTCATAAATATCTTATATTTTATGATATTAAAGATAGTCTTCCAGATCCGTGTGCTTCAAGTTCATTTGTTATATAAATTTGCGACGTTATATGACGTTTTATACTTAAATTAAACTGAATAAAAATTGACTATGTATAAGAATGGGCTTAGGCATAATTGAATATATTAAAAAATCCACTAAGTTCTTAAACGTGAGTTTACTACATACGTGATATAAATGACAGGTGAATTGTTTAAAATCCGTAATTGTAATCGGAAATTCTCCGTAAAAAATTTACGGTCCTCACCCGTATTTCAGTAAAATACAGGCGACTGTAATTTTTACCTTACTTTGTTATTATCTTTTACTGGGTTAGTGACCTTAATATCACTCCTTAACGTCAGTATATCCGTTTTTTAAATGGTAAATTCCTGGAAATATTTATTCCAGGATTTTTACCGTTTTTTTACGACAAATTTTAAGTGTTTTTTGAGTAGGGAAGGAAAATTTATAGCCGTTCAATTACAATTAACTAAAAATTCCCTGGAAGAGAGAGACTCGTAAATTGCCAAAAGAAAAAAAAATGATAACATTATAAGCGGAATGAGTATAGAATAACACAAAGGAGAAAAAAAAGTCTGGTTATAATGAATTAAAGTGAAAAGGACTTTTGTGGAAATTATAATGAATTGGTTATAAATATATGTAGGTTCCTATTTTTTTTTCAAATCATAGATATACGTAGGTCCCTACTTACCTTAAAATTAATAAATATACGTATGTGGCTACTTACTTTAAATTTAATAAATATTCGAAATGTCCCTACTTACCTTAAAATTAATAAATATAATCATGGCCCTACTTACTTTGAAATTCATAAATATACGTACAGCAGGTCTCTACTTTAAAATTCATAATTATACGTAGGTCTCTACTTTAAGGTTCATAAATATACATAGGTCCCTGCTTTAAATTTCATAAATGTACATAGTTCCCTACTTTAAAATTCATAAATATGCGTACTGTATTTCCTTACTTACTTGAAAATTCATGTGCACAGGTTCCCAATTACTTTAGAATTCAATTACATAGGTCTCTAATTACTTCAGAATTCAATTACATAGGTCCCTAATTACTTTAGAATTCAATTACATAGGTCTCTAATTACTTTGGAATTCAATTACATAGGTCCCTAATTACTTTGGAATTCAATTACATAGGTCCCTAATTACTTTAGAATTCAATTACATAGGTTCCCAATTACTTTGGAATTCAATTACATAGGTCTCTAATTACTTTGGAATTCAATTACATAGGTCCCTAATTACTTTGGAATTCAATTACATAGGTCCCTAATTACTTTAGAATTCAATTACATAGGTTCCCAATTACTTTGGAATTCAATTACATAGGTCCCTAATTACTTTAGAATTCAATTACATAGGTCCCTAATTACTTTAGAATTCAATTACATAGGTCCCTAATTACTTCGGAATTCAATTACATAGGTCCCTAATTACTTTAGAATTCAATTACATAGGTTCCCAATTACTTTGGAATTCAATTACATAGGTCCCTAATTACTTTAGAATTCAATTACATAGGTCCCTAATTACTTTAGAATTCAATTACATAGGTCCCTAATTACTTTAGAATTCAATTACATAGGTCCCTAATTACTTCGGAATTCAATTACATAGGTCCCTAATTACTTTAGAATTCAATTACATAGGTCCCTAATTACTTTAGAATTCAATTACATAGGTCCCTAATTACTTTAGAATTCAATTACATAGGTTCCCAATTACTT
>NC_090733.1:135969706-136062206 GCF_036898095.1 Palaemon carinicauda | reverse complement strand
ACCGAATAGTCTGGCCTATTCTTGACACATTCTCCTCTGTCCTCATACACCTGACAACATTGAGATTACCGAACAATTCTTCTTCACCCAAGGGGTTAACTACTGCACTGTAATTGTTCAGTGGCTACTTTCTCTTGGTGAGTGTAGAAGAAACTCTTTGGCTAATATCAGCAGCTCTTCTAGGAGAAAGACACTCCAAAATCAAACCATTGTTCTCTAGTCTTGGGTAGTGCCATAACCTCTGTACTATGGTCTTCCACTGTCTCGGATTAGAGTTCTCTTGCTTGAGGGTACACTCAGGTACACTAATAATAATAATAATAATAATAATAATAATAATAATAATAATAATAATAATAATAATAATTTGTAGCCTGGATGAAAATAAGCAAATATTAAGAATGTTTTAGTTTACCATAAACCGTTTTCTTTAATTAGCTTATCAAAGAAAACGTTATAAATGAGTTATCTGCTATGGAATTTTGTATACACCAGCAATCTAGAGATTTTAAACATCAACTATTGTTTGTTTTAACTCTATTACTTTTCAAATGCTACAATCAATTAGATTTTATGTTATCAAAATGGTGACAATCTTAGATTAAATGCTACAAACGTACGTAAATTTCGCTAAAGGCAGTATTGAAAAACCTTGACCCAATGAAAAGATAATAATAGATAATTATGTTTGAATGTAACATTGGTTATATATTAACTAACATTGTAAGTTTCATATGAAAAAAATAACGATAATTAACAAGTTATATTAAAAGGTAAATTGTTCAAGATATCACAGCGTTTATGCAGGATGTTGACATTATTTGACAGCGTTGCCAACGTCGCTTTGTTTTGTTAGCAAGTTTTACTGCTCGTGCTTCCAACCAGTATTCAATTAGGTTTTGTCTCTCAACTGGTGGCGGTAATAACCGGTATTTTATTTATGGAATATACTTAGCATTTACTCGATAGACACTCAGGAGTATGTATTTATTGTATCGGCTAAGTTTTACCGGTAAAAGTAAACATACTATAAGTTTTCATCATAATATATGATACGCTAATCTTTTTTTCTAGTTTCTATCTTCCTGGTTAACGTCTCTTATAGATGTAAGACTCGATTCAAAAGTTCCAAATTATTTATGTATCACAAATTAAAACCAATTGCTCTACTGGGAAAAACAAAAAGCCAATGACTTGACTGACAATAAACAGAAAATACTCGTTAATGCCTTCAAAAGCATAACGGTTTACCCATTGAAAATGCTGATATCTGCCTATGGAACTTGCAACATTCTTAGGGAATCTTGTGCGAGCATGAAGATGACACAATGGGGCCCAATGAGCCAAAACATTGAACTAGTAAACAGATATGTTAATAGGAATGATTTTAATTGCTTAGTGTGTGTGTGTGTGTGTGTTTGTTTGTGTGTGTGTGTGTGTGTGTGTGTGTGTGTGTGTGTGTGTATTCAAAATCTCTATGAATTTATTCTAAAATCCAATTTCTTAGCATCTTTTTGTTCTACACTTACTAACATGTGAAGAATCGATTATTATTATTATTATTATTATTATTATTATTATTATTATTATTATTATTATTATTATTATTATTATTCATTGACTTGTGTATGGTATTGCCAAAATGCCACAAAACGCAAGAGAGGGAGACCAAATTCAAATAGGTAGTTAGTGTTTAATGGTTGTTATGTAGCGAGTTATTAAGACTAGACTTTTCTCGATAGTTAAAGACGTTAGCGAAAACATTGAGCCGGGTTTTTAAACTTTTTAATTCTGACTGCAGCAGTAAGAGGTTAATATTATTTTTTAATGCTGGATTTATCTAACGGCCTTGGAAGTGTTTTATTATTTTATCAGTGAGTATTAATTCATCTTTTCTTGGTGTGTTTGTTAATAATAGACTTAGTTTATTAGTTTTAAATGTTAGAGGAGCATAGTTGAGACTAGTGCAAGTCCATTTGTAAGATAGACAATTTGTATTGCAGAGAATATTTGCCAAAAAGGAAGATTTAATTTGTATGGAGTTTATTTTTACATCATGACACCCTTTGGTACATTTATATATTACTTCCTGGTGTAGCTTAGGCCTACGTGTATAGAACCACCAAATGGAATTTTCCAAATTTTCTCTTGGACTTTAAAGAGTTGATCTGTTGAGTGAAAGCTAAAATGGAGTCACTGAAAATTGGTGCAAGAGTGAGAGAGATTAATGTAAGATTGGAAAGACCCAGGATAGAGATGTGGAAATAACTCATGTAAGTATAATGATTAAATGCAGTATGTGATCACAGGAGGAGAGAATATGTAAATAACATAAAAAAACTGTTTGTGTGTGTGTGTGTGTGTGTGTGTGTGTTTGTGTGTGTGTGCAGAAGGTTAGGTTAAGATCAAGGTATAGTAATGTAGTAGAAGACTGTTGAGCCAACTTCTCTATACGGAAGTGAAGTGTTGAAACTAAATTAGAAAGAAGAAAAGGCAGAAATTGCCGAGATATTTGGAGGAGGTTAAAAGATTATTGTTGGAGAGAAGATGGTTAATATTATTTTAGGACTATTGTTGGTGACGTGAAAAGAATTACAATGATAGATTGATGAATAAATTGTATAATTCATAAGTGTTCTGGGAAAGTAGGAGAGGAAGACTTGAAATAGTTGGAAATAGGGGAAGAGAGAATAGTATCTAGTGCCTTGATATTCAAGAAACACAAGTATTCGAGAGAGAGAGAGAGAGAGAGAGAGAGAGAGAGAGAGAGAGAGAGAGAGAGAGAGAGAGAGAGAGAGAGTACCGCACACTATAGGGTTACTCTCGTACTTCTTGGTCTGAATAATAATCAGTTCATTTCTATAGGCCAGCTTCTGTTTTAGAATAGCCTGCAATTTAGTCTTCAATATATTTCTAGTTAAATCTGCTCTGTTTTGTCATTCTCTATACAAAAATCTCTCATTTTCTAATAAATCTAACATCGATATTTGAAAAAAAAAAAAACCTTTTCGTAGCTTATCTGACGCAAAAATTTACAAGGACCGATTTTTGTTTTAATATGCAGTATATGGTGTTCGTTTTACGTAGGTCCTACTGTTAAAAATTCCAAAAGGTCCATGATTCTTTGTACGCATTTTTTTCTAACTATTTACCCTATCTTTCTGTTAAAAAAAAAAGGAACACGGATATCCAAAACACTGTTTTCTGTTTCAGACCACCGTGGTTTTATTTCGACATAATGAACAGTTTGAGCAAATACATAGATTTCTTTGTAAAGTCATCTCTACGTGGTACAGAACCTCACGGGTGAGTATAGTCTGTGTAGAAGGTTTGTTCTGATTTTCTTCATGTATTATGGTATCTTTTATTTGATTTCAAATGCTGAGCAAGACCCAGGATCTATTATGTGAAATCTACTGAAAGGCAACGAATGTCAGCATATGGAGGTATTTGTTTTGTGGTTTAATTTTAAATGCTACGAGAAAGAGCCGGGGCTTTATTAACCCAGGGTTTTATTATATAAAAGATACTCAAAGAAAATATGCTGTCAGACACTGAATAAAAGAATGGTTGAGCCACATGCCCTAATGGAGTTTCGCTACAGTTGAGCGACCTAGTTCAAAGGTATTTTTTATTTCTATTTTAAAAGCTATGAGCAAGAACCATGAGTTTATAAACTCAGGGTTTTATTATATAGAAAATACCCATACAATGTGCACAATCAGACAACGAATAAAGAAATTACCTACATAAACTATTCAAGTTTCGCTACAGTTGAGCGACTGAGCACAGGGGTATTTTGTTTTGCGGTTAATTTTAAATACTGTGTGCAATACCCAGGATTTTTTTAACAACTTAGGGTTTTATTATATAATAGATATTCTTATAATGTGTATAGTTAGATATTGGATAAGGAAATGACATAAATATAAAGTAATCAAGTATCGCTACACTCGAGCGACCTAGCAATCAAAACTCTCTCAGGTAGCTTGAAGAAGGCTCAATACCGAGGATTTTATTAAATGAGGGTTTTATTACATAATAGATATTCATATAATGTGTATAGTTAGATATTGGATAAGGAAATGACATAAATATAAAGTAATCAAGTCTCGCTACACTCGAGTGACCTAGCAAACAGGACTCGCTCAGGTAACTCGAAGAAGGCTCAATACCGAGGATTTTATTAAATGAGGGTTTTATTACATAATAGATATTCATATAATGTGCACAGTCAGACATTGGCCAAGGAAATTACATAAATATAAAGTAATTAGGTTTCGCTACACTCGAGTGACCTAGCAAATACGACTCGTTCAGGTAGCTTGAAGAAGGCACTGACGCTGGCAAAAACTGCAAGAGCCATTAAGTAATGGTTTTATTACATAATAGATACCCATGCAATGTGGACAGTCAGATATTAGCTAAGGAAATTACATGAATATAAAGTAATCAAGTTTCGCTACACTCGAGCGACCTAGCAAACAGGACTCGCTCAGGTAACTCGAAGAAAGCGCTGACGTTGGCAAAGCTGCAAGAGCCATTTCCGAGGGAGGTCTGGCACATCACATGACCTTCTGTGGCAGGTCCCGTGACCAAACAAACGCTCGCCCGCCACCCACAAACTCCTCTCGCCCATGGACATGATAGAAACCGTCCTCGACAGCAGGTGAGTACTCACCTGAGGCTGGTGATTGCTCCTCCAGGAGGAATTGGAGGCGGAGGTGTTCCTCCCGACGGGGGGAACGTCAAGAGGTAAACATTGCTCCTGACGCAGAGCTTAAAAAGAACGATCCTTAGTAGGAGTTATTTTCGGGAAATGTGTCCTTTTCTTAGTTGTGGTTTAGTAGGATGTTATTAGTCTTGAATAATGATGATGCTATTTAGGTCAAGATCTCTCTTATCTCTTTCATCTATGCCGACGGTGGCGTAGCCTTGTCTAGAGCTAAACTGACGTCATGGATAAGGCTTCGTACCCTAGAGGTATAAACGGGTATAAATCGCTGCTAAACTTTGACTGTGATAAACAAATGTAACTTTTAGAATTTATCCACTATGGGAAATTAACCCTTTCTTTGTAATATCACTCGCAGAAATATTATACAGTAGGAAGCTGGCGAAGGGAACTTCCATCAGGACGAGTAACGAATGAAATATTGAAACCTTTGTAATATATTGGGACAGACTAAAAAATTTCAAAAGTTGTGACTGAAAAACAACACTTAAAGGGAAACAAACACGAGCATCAACTAACTTAAGGTTCTCCACCTAGTGTAAGCTTGGAGCTTTGTCCTTGCCTACCAGAGGACTGCGACCCACCCCTAAGATGGCCATATCCGTAGCCTACCCTAAGACCAAGTCACAACCCTGTGTTTCTTGCCCACGTATTTCACTTATGGCATGGTAGCTCTATATCATATTTCGAAGCCTTTGCATAATAGCGGCCAGTTCCTCCCTCATGCATAGAAAATGGGAATTTTTGAGCATTTGTATATCAGCGGCCAGTTCTTTGGAGCCTTTGTATGTCAGCGGCCAGTTCCTCCTTTGTGGATTAAAAATGGACGTCAACTAACCTACTTTCCCCCCTAACCTAACCTACAAGCCGTGTCCTTACCTATTTACTTAATGGGGGGCTAACACCTCGCTGCGACCCCCCTTACACTACCGTATTCTAAGTTAGCCCTAATCATACATGCAGGTGGCCGCTATCATACATACAACCCAGTTCTTTCAACAAGCATGAAATACAGCCGTGTCGTTACCTACTTACCTAACGGGTGGGGCTAATGCCCCATTGCAACCCCCTTACACTGCTGTATTCTTAGTCAGTCGTCGTCATACATACAGGTGGCCGCTATGATACATACACCCCAGAATTTTCTTCACATTTTATTGTCGTTCGTTAGACATGGGCGCCGTACTACAAAAACTGTCTGTTCTACAAAACCTCTACACAAGAACACCACCTAACCTAACCCACAAGCCATGGCCTTACCTACTTACCAATTCGGTGGGTTAACACCCCTTGCGACTCCCCTAAAGAAAATATATGGTTCAAGTATGTGGCTGGAAATTAAAGAATCATACTTGCCTATAATTTATATCGCGTTCCGCAGATGGTTTTTGGTCTGCCATGGCTCGCTTTGTTAACAAAAATAAACGTAACGTCACTGCTTCTCTGTTCTGGCAGGGGTATGTGGATGACTTGCACAAGCCAATCACGTGGGTCATTATTTAAAGAATTTTTTCGCCTTTCAAATGAGCAACAATAGCTATATGCTGTACTGTACTTAACGGAGAACGGCTACATTATCTATTACCAAAATAGATGAAAATACTTAAATTTTAAATAGATTGTATGTACTACTATCTGATGATGGTAGTCATGTTTGAACTGAAAGGAAGGGTAGGAAAAAAAAGTTGTTGTAGAACAATATTCTCGAACTTGTACGTTAATATTTGGAAGCTCTTAATTAGTTGAAAAATCCTAGTAATGATACATCGTCATCATCATCTCCTCCTACGCCTATTGCCGCAAAGGACCTCGATTTAATTTCACCCGTCTTCTCTATCTCGAGCTTTTAGTTTGATACTTCTCCATTCATCATCTCCGACTTCACGTTTCATAGTCCATAGCCATGTAGGCTTGAGTCTTCCAACTCATCTAGTACCCTGATAATGATTGTTATTCAATAAACAAAATAGTCCCCATGAATCATAGAGAAAAATGCCTTAATAGTCAGAACTCTTCCATTTCCTATAGCAAGTTCCAGTTTCCTTAGAAATTAATTTATCATGTATTAACCCAATTAGATCATTTTTGCCCGGGAACTCTTACTTTTTAAGTTTTAAAAACTTTGACTTGTTAGATGTTGCCGCTGGAAAAAACTAATTTTGAAATGGAAATGGATATAACCTAACCTTACACTTTCCACTTAACCTAACCTAACACCCACTTCCTTACATACCATAAGGTTGACCTTATCTCTATTGTTTTTGTAATCTGCTTCCTTTCTGAAACATGTTTTGTTCCTTCAAGATATAAACCTTCGTCTTATACTATAGAAGATAGTAAACAACAACGCTCCCTTGCCCTGGGCTTGTTCAAGTGTTAATATGCCGCTACTCTTACTCTACGAACTCCCGATAAACCACTAGAAAAGAGTTGGAGTTAAGAGTTCTGGGAGAACAGTACTTGAATTCACCTGGTTAGAATTTTTATTTAGACCATCTTAATCTTATGGATCTAGTTCCTTCCTTACAATTTTTTTTTAATTTGCTCCATTTTCACAAAGTTAATTGAGTATTTTTTTTTTAATGTTAACCTAACGGTGAAGGATTATTAAGTTTATGGACAAGGTAATTCAATTCAGGTTAGGCAGGGATATTTTAAGTGTATTATCAAGCTGTATTAAAAATGTTCGGATTTTTAATTTAGCGTACAACTTTTTATGCTTAGAAGTGTCCTTTTGTAAAGTATTTGAAATTTTGATGTTAGATTTTGCCACCAAAGTTATTAACAGCATTTTATTCCACCTATTATATTAACATGATATTTTGCTGACTTCATTATTCAATTTTTTTACAGTGGGGACAAGGATTGTGAAATTGAGATAGAGGACGACAAGGTGGCACTCAGCCAGCGATTAGCAATTGTAGAGAACGATACTTCTGGCAGAGACTGCCCATCCCCTATTCTAACACAGGCTGGGTTTGCGCTTAAGCCTGAGAGTGAACACACGGGTAAGTTTATTACGTTAATGCCCTCCTTTAGTTGCGATGTAATGATTGTCAGGAAATTTTGACCAATATCCATATTTCTATGTTTCAGGCACTAGATTTTCTCAAGAAAAAGTAAAAATGAGTGATTCTCTCTAGATTTAAATAACTCGCCTTTGAGATGACACTCGCTTAAATCAAGATGTCGGTAATGTGACAATGCTCGGATATATTTCATCATCATCATCATCTCCTTCTACGCCTATTGACACAAAGGGTCTCTTGTTAGATTTCGCCAGTCGTTTCTTTCTTGAGTTTTTAATTCAATATTTCTCCATTCATGATCTCATACTTCCTGCTTCATAGTCCTCAGCCATGTAGGCTTCGATCTTCTAACTCTTCTAGCACCTTGTGGAGCCCAGCTGATATATTTACATTCTCATTTTGTTTTTTGCCATGAGTTGATAAACTATTTAATCAGCTTTCAGTTCTAGAATTTTAAGGGATTGTTTTACGGTCAAGTATTTACTGATGTTTGGTGTTTTGATCATATCTTGTTTGTAGTCATATTAAGAATTTTAGCAGCTTTGAACTTATCCTTGCAAGATCCAGCTGTAAAGGCAAAAATGTGACCCTCATTTTTAATGTGTTAATATGGAGTGAAGCTTGTATGTAGAGAATAGGTGTGAACAAGCTGTTTTTTTTTAGGTGAGTTTTGAGCTTTTAATAAACAAAGAGTAAAGAGAGAAGAATGATGTTTCTGAAAGAACTAGGTAATTTTGTCTTGACAACCATTTGGTTTCTAAGGTTATAATCACATATCCTAACCCTCTTCACCCATACCAATTTCCATCATGGAATCCCCAGAGGTTCAAGCTGATATAGATATTGATAATATCTTGAAGCAGTAGGGATTCATCTAGTGCTGCTTGTACGAACCAAAAAAAGCTCTTTGGTGAACGAGGATGGTGATTTTCAGCCATTTGGCAAGCATCAGCCTGAACTTTGTCGACGGCTAGAGTGAAGTCTGAAACCAGAGAATCAGAGGTGAAGGAAGAATCCTTGGCATCATGTTGGTCAGGAAAATCTACATCCTTGAAATCCGTAGTAAAAACAGTCGCCATCCTCTGTTACCTTGTCATTGTTAAATCCTGATAACAAAGGACTCGGGAGTGGAATATATGGATTTTAAAGAGAAGCTTAAAGTAATTACTCTCCAAAAGCAAAACAAAAAAGGAGAGCGATAACATTTAGACTTCTGTCGACCATGGAACTTCTCCCACTGGGAGGGTGACTACTCCCTACACACGACACAAAGGAACTCCGATAAGCATCTCTGTCTGTGGCATGTAGTACATAACAGATGAGGATCTGTGTCAAGGCGGCTTATGAAGGTCCCACAAGGGTGTCCCTTGGTACTAGGACACGTTCACATAACGCTCGCTTGTTAGGGTGAGCATTGCTTCTACCTTCCTTAATCCTGATGTATTGTAAGAGGAACAGACTGGCCCTGAGGTAATTTTGCTCCCTCTTCCAGGTGAAGTATATGTTCTCATCCTTTCACCAGTATTTTAGGGGTTGGTAAAACAGATATGAGGCCGGTATGAAGGTTTTCTCCTTGAATTGGAAGCAGAAAAGCGGTCTTGGCCGAGATGCAACACTGATTCTATATGCCAGGCAAAGGTGAGATGTTTTGCACACCTTCCCAGTTCCTGCCATGAATAGGAGGAAGGTCCCTCTCAAGAGTAGCTATCCTGTCAGGAGTGAGCAGTGGTTCTCTCCCGCTGATTAATTCCCTCAGGGTTCATCAAGTTGAGTGTGAGCCTGGTGTGACAGTTACTGTTGTAGCACAGGTTGTAGGTGAGCAGTCCCTCATGCACCAGTCGTCATTGCCATAGGCCAGGTAAGGGTAGGGTATACCCCAGGAATCGGTCAGCCTTGCTGTGAGCCCGGTATGGTAGATACTTCTGACATATGGTAATGATATTATTACTAGCTAAGCTAAAACCCTAATTGGAAAACCAGGATGCTATAAGCCGAGGAGCTCCTACAGGGAAAAAAATAGCTCTGAGGAAATATATAAACTATAAGAGAAGTAATGAACAAATAAAATAAAATATATTAGGAACAGTAACATTAAAACAGATCTTTTATATATAGACTATAAAAAGAGAATTATGTCATTCTGTTCAACATAAAAGCCTTTGCTGCAAGTTTGAACCTTAGAAGTTCCACTGATTCAACTACAGTACCTCATAAGGAAGATCATTCCAAAGCTGGAATAAAACTTCTAGAATACTGTGTAGTATTGAGCCATTCATGATGAAGGCATGACTATTAGAATTAACTGCCTACCTAGTTGTTCCTCTCTCAAGGGGATGCTGCATTTACATCCATTACACGGTCTAATTTCTGATGCTTGTGAGTCACATGATTGGGCACCCTTGTTGCAGACATTTACCAAGAAGCAACTCCTCCATCCTCCTGGCAAGGGGTAGTATACGTAGGTGTCTTGCAGGACATTTCTCATGATGCTCGTGGCTTGACGTTGCTGATGTTTCTACCCAGTTAGGAAGGTAGGTTTTCCAGGTCGTAGTACTAGTTTCCTTTTAAGTCAGTACTAGCTGAGGCCCTAACAGCTTCTACATCCCTAAGGAGGTTTTTTGGAGTCACCTTCCTTGCGCTCATACAGAATGAGGTTGAAAAAGCCTTCCTGATTGGTTCTAGGGGTCTGCTGCCAATAAGCAAATATCCCTATTATGAAGGACAAAATATTTGTATACGCATAGGAACAAATAACTAAATACTGTATAAAAGTAATTTTTTGTTATCTGTACTCACTTGAGTCCTGTGAATTAAATTTCCCACCTCATCCATCCCTCTCATCCCTAGAACTACGAAAAGTGGCTATTCCTTACCTCCCCCTCGCACAACAACTTATCAACCAGCTACCTTGTTCACGATTTAATGACTGTTCTAGGGCTGCTGAAAAAAATATCCCTTTAAAAGACTTAAGTTTGTGTAGGTAGGAAAAATACATATTACTGTACTTTAAAAATGTTATATGGAGTGCTTGAAATAAATATACCCTTAGAATAATTTTCTAGATTACATGAAACCCTATTTTGGAATATTAAGAAAGCTGCAAAAAGAAAAGCATAGACAAGACTATACTAAGATTTTCATAATTTAAAAATTTATTTTCTTTCAGGCTCATTATCGTATAGAGTCGTGGAGTTCGGGTCTGACTCGAGTGTAGACGCACTGCCCCAAGAAGGAGTGCAAGGTTCAGTGCCAAGTATTTTGACAACAACACAAATGAACGGTTCCCCTGGCGAACCTGAAACTCGCTTGGCTCTAATAACGTCGAGTGATATGCCAGCTGATGGAAACAGTGCTGTCGTAGTTTCTGGTGGTAAGTCTTCTTTGTTGTGTATGAAATTATTTCTGTGATGGTAAATGTATATATATTCTATGTAAATTGCCAATTGTCTGCATGAGGTGCTGTACAGTATAGCAATGCCCCTGTATACGAAGCTTCGATGAACGAATTTTGGGGGATGCAAATAAAAGCTTCGATGTACAGTCTTGAAAATTTTAAGTTATGAATATTTTGATTAATAATTTGTAGCTTTATAATTTGATTTTAAAGTAATAGATAATATAAAAGTATCATTATTAATGTTATAGATGTTAAACGTGCACAGCCACACTATAAACTGAACAAAAATAGCTATTTTATTACAACAATCGAATCTAATAACAGCTTTTACGCTTATAATAATTCAATCATTGAACAATGGTAAATACAGTAATTGCTGTAATTATTTTAACAAAGTAGAATAATATATTTTTACTTTATAGCACTTTTGGTAAATTGTAATAGATAGAGTTGCAATAGTCAATCCTGGTAATAACACGGTTTATCACAAGTTTCTATACAGAATTTTCGTCTAGGTACTTTTTTTATAAACGCAATACTTCTTAGATGATAACCAGCAGTTTTTATTACATTATTTATTTGGGTATTTAGAGATAGGTTGCAGTCAAGAAATACACCTAGATCTCGAACTCTACTAGATAGCGGCACCGAGTCATTGTTTATGTTCATTTGAATATCACCTAAGTTTCTCACGCTGTTTCTCTTGCCCACCACCACGAATTCTGTTTTGTTCTCATTTGATTTTAGTTGTTTATATGTCATCCATTCTCTAACACTATCAAGGATTCGGTTTAGAGTTTCAGTAGGGTCATCTATATCTTTTATGGAGAAGTAAAATTGTGTGTCATCTGCAAATAGTTTAAACTTCCTTTGTAGTATTTTTGATAGACCAATAGTATAGATGCAGAATAAGATTGGGCCAAGTACATTCCCCTGGGGTACCCCTCTGTTTAAGGGTTCATATGATGAATAGAGTTTCCAATTTGTACACAGTAATTTCTACCAACTAAGCAGTCTTTTAGGTGTTCGAAGGCTTGATCTTCAACACCGATGGACTGTAGATCTTTTAGTAGCAGTTCATGTACCACTGTATCAAAAGCAACACTGAGATCGAGCAGAATTAAGATTCCATATTTTATTTTTCATCCATTATTTCTAGCATATCATTTACAACAGAGCAGATGGCTGTCTCTGTAGATTATAGTTTTCTGTAAGCAGATTGGTTGTCAGGCAAAGCTTCTATTACTTCTAAGTGGCTGACTAGTTGTTCAAGAATTACATAATATTTCAAATGTATAAGTTCATATCAAATACAATTGTTTGTCATCATAGAGTTCATAAGTTCATATCAAATACAATTGTTTGTTTGTCATCATTGAGTAAATACTCTATAGCCCCACCGTATGTGGAACACTTGAATGACCAGCTTTGATATAAACAAGTTTTTGTAACGGTCTGTGGGCAAAAGTTTCGTTATGTAATTACATTTGTTTTGTAGACAAGTACTCTATGAACAAGACTGCCTTGTGATGTGCAGAAATTTCTTAAATTACAGTAATACGATTTCAATGTTTGATATGAGCTGAGATGTGTTTATAAACAATATGATTTTTACATTATCAACCTTTTATGTGTACAATCAGTTTTTAAACTTGGCATGTATATAAAAATATCGGGCATGAGTCCAGGTAACAGTATTTCATTTATTTTCTTAGAGGAGGGGACAGATGGAAGCTGTAAGGTATATTGTAGAAGGTTTTTAAGAAGGAAAGTTAAAATTGACATTGTTAAGGTAATAAACTTCATGTACGGGTATGGTATTATACCAGCAGGAAAGACCAGTTAAAAAGTATAGAGTGGCAGCCTTATCAGATGGCTGCACTATCAGGTAGGGTTATTGCATTCTCAGTGGCCGTTCCGCAATGTAATAATCTCTTCTCAGTGTGCCAAACTGGAAATCTCCACAAACAGGGTGTCATTGATCTAGACAGTCATAACCACAGCGACAACAGCTCGTAGGTGGTACATCGCATGAATTTAAGAAATGATGCGGACGCCCTTCTCGGCTTTGCATGAGACCAGTTAAATCGTTTTAGCGTATTTCTAGTTTTCATTCATTTTTAAATTATCAATTTGTATTAATTTCTAATTGTTCCGTAACTGAAATACAAACCACGCTATTTACATGGGGTAATGAGTTCGGCGTAGCTGAAATGACGAGCCATAAGAATTTTAACGAGGGTTTACTACACCTCCGCTAGTTAGCGGGGGGGGGGGTAGGGAGGGGTAGCTTGCTACCCCTCCCCCCTCACACGCACAGTGAGTGCTTCACTTTACTTTTGGCTCAGAGAGACGACAGACCTGTTTGCGCTCTCCTCCGTTTTTGACTGCCATAATCTGTTTTGCTTTTTCTTTCATTGTGTATTTGAAGTTGGCCTCTATTCTTTCATCATGCGTACATGGCCTGGACAAGCCGGCCGCCCTTGTGGTACCTTTATGTCGGCCTTGGACACCGATCCTCATTCCTTATGCCCTCAGTGTAGGGGCCAACGGTGTGATAGGTCTTAACGTATGTATCGAGTGTAGGGAGTGGTCTACCTCCCAGTGGGAGAGGTTTGCCCGGCGATGCAAGAAGAAGGCTAAAAGGGATATTTCTCCTTCAGAGGCTTCTTTGAAGAGAGAAAATCCCAAGACTTCTTCCGTAGCCCTTTCCTCCTCCGAAGCTCCCACTCGAGCGGTCTCTCCCGAGAGGCCGGCGAGTGGTAGCGTAGACCGTATTGCTGTTGACCGATCCCGGGGTGCGGGAGAGGTAGTTGCCTCCCATAGCGAGGCAGCTGCCCCTCCTCCCCCGGAGGAGGATTTAAATATTGATTTTCCTGTTAATAATAATTATTTATTACAGCTTTGGGCTTCCTTGGGGCTTCAGGGTTCACCCTCCAGGGAAGCCCTGTTTGACATGATCAAACTGGGTGCGGCTGTTAAACAATCGCCGACGACCACAGGGATAGATCCTCTGTCGGTCGTTGACGTTGTTGTAACAAAGGCATCGAGTGGTTCTGCTCAAACTCCTGTGCCTGTTGTTGCTGAGGTAGCTGAAGGCTTAGGTTCCCCCTCCGAACATCCTTCGAGGGAGGAACTAAGTCCTACGGTCTCTTCTGCCGGTGATTCTCCCCCCCGGGGGAGTTCACTAATAGAGACTCCTCTGCGGAGGCCCTACGAAGGTCAGAGTTCTGATCCAACGGCCCCTCGTGGGCGTATAAGGCGGAAGGCTCGTCCTCCCCTTCGCCGTAGAGGCCTTCCTTCTTCTCACAAGGGAGTTAGGAGGCCCCTCTTCGGCTCGTCATCCCCGCAGTCCTCTGCAGAGGAGACAACTCGCCGATCACCGTCCCTGCCAGCTACCACCTTAGACCTCTCCAGTTCGCAATCCCCGTCGGAGGATGGTCGTCCTTCGGGACTTTGTATCCAGTCACCCTCCAGACATGCTGTCCTGCCATCTCCTTTCAAGGAGGATGCGCGCTATGTGCCATCTAAACCTGTCATTGCGCTGGCACCTATCCCTTCGGGGCAAAAGGGCAATGAGCGCAAAACTGCGCATCATACCCTTGCGCGCCAGGTTATACCTGCGCGCCCTCCTGCTGTTGCCGCTGATCCTGATTTAGCGCCACGGCGCTCACCTGCGCGCGCGCAAATGTTCCAGTTACAAGCCAGGGTTCCCCTGCGCGCCCACAACCATCGGGGCGCCCGCGCCCATCAGCTGTTCCTGAGATAGCGCACCTGCGCACACGCGCTCACCTGCCCACACGCGCCCGGCAGTTCCTGACAAACGCGCTGTCCAAGAAGCACCTAAGTTAGCACATAGGCGCTCACAGGTGTCTCTAGACCCCCAACACTCTTATACTACTAAGGGTGATGCGCGCCAATCTCGCGCTTTTCCGGTTACAGCGCAAACGCGCTCGCCAACGCACCAGCGCGCTTCTACATCACAGCGCGCAGTCCAGGAGGTTACCAAGATAGCACACGGGCACTCACGGGTTCCCCTGGACTCTCTGCTAACGGCGCGCAATATAAAAACTGCGCACAATGTTCCAGTAGCGCGCGAGGTTCCAGCTGCGCGCCCAGTTCCAGTTGCGCACGACACACGCCCATCCCAACAGCGCACACCTACATGGTCAGTTCCTGCTGCGTGCCCGGCTATCTCACGATCGCCTAAGGCAACTGCACAACCTGCGCACCTCTCGCCTGCGCGCGAACTCTCCCTCGCGCTAACTCTCCCTCGCGCTAACACCAGGCGGCGCAATCGCGCCCATGCCCGGTCGTGACTGACACGCGCCAGCATGCTACCGCGCACTCGCGCTCATCAGTAGCCCATCTGCCCACTGCGCGCCCTCGCATCCAGCCTTCTACCCCTCCTCATAAGATAGCTCCTGTGTGCCAAATGCCCTCGCCATCTCCTACGCGCACCCACGCGCCCGCACCCTCAACCTCGCACGTGCGCGAATATCCTTCTACGCATGATTCATTTACGCACGATCCAGAGCAGGGCTTTTCACGCGACCACCAGCGTGATCGGCGCAGCGATCCCCAACGCGATCACGCCCGAGTTACATCAGGGGTACAGGCGGGCAGGTCAACATTGCGCTCCCCTCCCCGCAAGCGCAGAACAGCGCGCTCGCCGGAGGAGGGGAGGTTTCCGGACAGGTCTAAGGATCTATCTTTCTTCCTTCATTGCAGATTCTCAACAGGCGAACCCTCATGTGTCGACTCCTCCAAGGGATCGAACGATCCCCTTCCCTCCTGAGGGAGTATCTGACAGCGCGACTGTCAGCCAGCAGCTCTGGTTTGGTACCATTGTCAGAGCGCTTATGCAGGCAATGAAGCCTGTGCTTTCTGACTTGGGTCACAAATCAGTGGCAACTTCCTCCCCCCTGAAGAGGAAGAGAGGAGTCCCAGACGTGGTAACTTCTCCAAGGACTATCCTGTCTCCTCGCAAGTCCTTACGTAAGGCTCCTACCCCACCTCGGACTTTCTCTCCCTTCTCTGTGGATGAGTATTACCCATCCTCAGGAGAGCCGGAAGATCCGGTCCGTTCCCCCATCGCACCAATGGGGGAAACTCCGCCGCTTCCTGAGAAGTCTCCTCGTATAGAGGTGGCGAAGGCCTTACATCCTTCATTGCTGGAGTCCTGCATCCCTCCTAGTAGGGAGCCGAAGGACTCGAAGACTGTTCCCAAGTCTTCCGCAAGGACCCGACAGGAACCAGATAGACCTTTGGAGAACCTCCGCGAGTCTCCCCAGGAAGAGCCTCTGGGGACGGGAGACTTCGCTGCCAGTCCGTCAGGAGGAGAGCACCAGGAATCAGAACATGTGTTCTGGCAAGTCCTGACCCTCATGAGGATCCCAGACCCAGAGATTCCTCCTCGTGAAGGGAAGGATACGGTCCTGGACCAAATCTACGGCACCCAGAAACCCTCTAGGGCCAGTGCAGCTTTGCCCTGGTCTCAGGGGATGAAGAGTGCCAGAGGCAAGGTCGAGGGCCAGCTCTCTGAGCTTGCCTCCTCCAATAGATCCAGTGCCGGTAACAAGCTCCTCCCTCCTCCTCGAGTACATCAGAGGAGGTACTTTGAAATCCTAGAGGAGACTTGTTTGAGTCTTCCAGTACACCATTCGGTGGAAGAACTCACTGGGGGAGTCCCTCTTGAGAGACTCTCCAACCGGCAAGTGTCCTATTCCGCAACTGAGATCCTAAGCCAGGAGAAAGTTGCGAAGTGTGCCATGCAGGCAACTTCGTGGCTGGACATCTGGCTGGGATCTCTGGGCATCCTGGTACGTTCTGAGGACCTGCCCAAAGAAAGTATCAGGAAGGCACTGGAGACATTCTTACTCTCAGGCACGCGAACCATCGAGTTTCTGGCCCATCAAGTCTCGAGCTTATGGGCCAACACGATTCTCAAGCGTCTGGACGCAGTCGCTGAGAGGTTCCACCAGAAGGTTCCCAGTTCTGATGTTAGCAGGCTCAGACACACTTCCGTTCTCGGTAAGAGCTTGTTTGAGCCAAAGGACGTGGAACTAGCCTCTGAGAGGTGGAGGAAATCCAATCAGGATTCCCTTATCCACAAGGCCCTGACATCGAGGCCTTACAAACCTCCTGTAGCTCAGCAACCCCGTCCAGCTAAGGACACTAGGAAGACAACGACAGCGAAGCAGAAGGTGTCTAAGCCCTTTCCTGCCAAGGGCAGAAGGGGCAAGAAGTCCTCCAGGGGAGGAGGCAAATATCCCAGAGGGAACAGCCGAGGCCGTAAACGCTAGGATTGGCAGTCCCCCTGCATTCCACCAGTGGGGGGGATGCCTACAAAGTTGCGCGACAAGGGGGCAGATACCTGGACGATTTCCGTAATCGGTCAGGGATATCGCGTCCCATTCATCTCATGCCCACCTCCCATGACAGTGAATCCAGTGTCATTGAGCTCCCTTACCATGGGATTGGTAAAGGGACAGGCCCTCCAGGCAGAAGTCCAGACCATGTTGAAGAAGGACGCTCTCCAAGAGGTTGTGGACGGGTCCCCAGGCTTCTACAGTCAACTCTTTCTTGTGAGAAAGGCGTCTGGAGGCGGGATACCAGTCATCGACCTCTCGCCACTGAACGGGTTTGTCAAACAGACTCCGTTCAGTATGGAGACGGCAGACACGGTCAGGCTTGCAGTGAGACCACAAGACTTCATGTGCACACTGGACCTGAAGGACGCGTACTTCCAGATCCCAGTCCACCCGTCTTCAAGGAAGTACTTAAGATTTTGCCTAGACGACAAGATCTACCAGTTCAAGGTGCTGTGCTTCGGTCTCTCCACAGCACCCCAAGTGTTCACCAAGGTGTTCACCCTGATTTCATCATGGGCTCACAGGATCGGCATCCGTCTCCTCCGTTATCTGGACGACTGGCTAATCCTAGCAGACTCGAAGGCAACCCTTCTTCGCCACCGAGACAAGCTTCTCGAACTTTGCCAAGATCTAGGGATCATGGTAAACCTCGAGAAGTCCTCTCTGCAGCCCTCTCAGAGACTGGTATACCTTGGCATGGTCATAGACACCAATCTCCACAAAGCCTTCCCATCAGATGACAGGATAGCAAGGCTGAGGAAGGTCGCGAGACCTTTCCTCACACAAGAAGAACTTCCAGCCCAAACGTGGTTACGTCTCCTCAGCCATCTCTCCTCCCTGGCCCGTATGGTTCCCAACAGTCGCCTCAGAATGAGATCTCTCCAGTGGCGACTCAAGTCGCGGTGGAATCAAGGACACGATTCCCCGGACACCCTGATCCCTATGGGACAACCGGAACAGACGGATTTCCAATGGTGGGTGGCAGACGAGAACCTACGAAAGGGAGTGGATCTTCTCGTCCTGCCCCCGGACTTGATGTTGTTTTCGGACGCATCAAAGAAGGGGGGGGGCACGTTCTGAACCACAGGACCTCAGGCCTGTGGTCAGAATCTGAAAAGTACCTTCACATAAACCTGCTAAAAATGAAGGCCGTGTTCCTGGCACTTCAGAAGTTCCACCAAGTCCTGGCAGGCCACTCTGTGGTAGTGATGAGCGACAACACCACAGTGGTGGCTTATATCAACAAGCAGGGAGGTACCTTTTCAGAGCAGCTATCCCATCTTGCAGTAGAGACACTGAGATGGTCCGAAGTCCACTCGATCACACTAGCAGCTCGCTTCATTCCAGGCAAAAGGAATGTGCTCGCCGACAGTCTGAGCAGAGCGACACAGATAGTGAGTACCGAGTGGTCTTTGGATCCTCAAGTAGCCAACAAAGTCCTGACTTTGTGGGGTTCCCCGACTGTGGACCTGTTCACTACAGCGCTGAACTACAAGCTCCCGCTGTACTGCTCCCCAGTCCCGGACCCCAAGGCTCTCTGGCAAGATGCCTTCCAACAACGGTGGGACAACATCGAAGTGTACGCCTTTCCCCCGTTCTGTCTGATGAGGAGAGTACTCAACAAGACCAGAATATCGGTCAACCTTTCAATGACCCTCATAGCTCCGCTATGGCATCACGCAGAATGGTTCCCGGACCTTCTTCAACTCCTTACGGAGCCCCCAAGGGAACTCCCTCCACGTCACGAGCTACTCAAACAACCACATGCCAACATCTTCCACAAAGCCGTAGCTTCGCTTCGACTTCACGCCTGGAGACTATCCAGCATCTCCTCAGAGAGAGAGGATTTTCGCAACAAGTTGTGAACAGGATGTCCAGACACCTGCGCAATTCATCCGCAGGAGTCTACCAGGCGAAGTGGCGAGTTTTCTGTGGTTGGTGTCGTGGAAGGGGTATCTCTCCACTCGATGCCACTATTCCAGCAATAGCGGAGTTCCTCGTGTATTTGCGGGAGGAAATGCGCCTTTCAGTCTCGGCAGTGAAAGGCTATCGCTCAGCCTTAAGTCTTGCCTTCAGGCTCAAAGGATTGGACATTTCTTCCTTGCTGGAACTTTCTCTTCTCATACGAAGCTATGAACTTACCTGCCCTCAGTCGGAAGTGAGACCCCCTCCTTGGAATGTGGTTCGAGTTCTCAGGTCTCTAAAGAGACCTCCCTACGAACCACTACGCCAGGCTTCAGATCGCCACCTTACTTGGAAGACGGTGTTCCTGCAAGCTTTGGCCTCGGCCAAGCGAGTCGGCGAACTACATGGTCTCTCATACGACATCGCCCATTCAAGGGGATGGGGGGAGGTAACGTTCAGGTTCGTCCCTGAGTTTGTTGCCAAGACTCAAAACCCGGGAGTGCCTTACCCTCGATTCGACTCTTTCCAGGTTTCGAGTCTCCGTTTTGTAACAGATGACCCAGACCATCTCCTACTTTGCCCAGTAAGGAGTCTGAGGTTGTATCTTAAGAGAACAGCTGCAGTTCGTCCCCAGGTTCAAGCCCTGTTCGTGAGCACTGGGAAAATGAAGAGAGGGGTCACCAGGAATACCATCTCAGCCTGGATCTGCAAGGTAATACAATTAGCCTTGAATCCTGACCCTTCTCCGTCACGTCGCCCTAGAGCGCTTGATGTCAGGGGCATAGCTACGTCCCTGGCCTTCAAGAAGAATTATTCAGTGACGCATGTCCTGCAAGGTTGGGTGTGGAAGCGTCAGACCACCTTCACAGCCCACTACCTGCAAGACGTGACCCACAGGAGGCTCGATACGTTTTCTATCGGCCCTGTGGTGGCTGCACAACAGCTGGTCTAAACCTCAAGCTCCTTAATGGACAAGTACCAGAAGGTTGAGGGCATTGTTACCCAGTTTTAGTCTACATAAATGAAAAGGTATGTCTGGCCCTTATTCTTTTCTTCCTTGGAGAAAGCAGCCTCTTGGGTTCTCTGTACAGCTGACCTCAAACCACTGCAGGTAAACCATGCTTCCTTGTGTTCCTAGTATTAAGTGTAATACTGTCATGGCCCCATACCCTGACGAGGTGGTATTGGGAGAGTCCTAGCCTAGATTTCCATCTGAGGAACTCCAGGTCAACTTCCTGGGACGAGTCACTTTTCACCTTCGCACACACCTTACGTAGGCTGCAGCAGTTTCACAGCTGCTAGCGAGGAGCAGGGATTCCCTATTGTCTGAGTACGTAGACACTCGAATATGGAATGCCCGGGCAAGCCAAAGCCAGTATGGCAGGGACTTACCACCCTTCCTAAGGGTTAAGTCACATCATGTAAATAGCGTGGTTTGTATTTCAGTTACGGAACAAATGACAAATTCGTAGATAATTTGTATTTTTCCTAACTATACAAACCTTAGCTATTTACACACATTTGCCCGCCAGCCCTGTCCCCCGGGATAAGTCCTACCTCTAAGTAAAGTGAAGCACTCACTGTGTGTGAGGGGGGAGGGGTAGCAAGCTACCCCCCCCGCTAACTAGCGGAGGGGTAGTAAACCCTCGTTAAAATTCTTATGGCTCGTCATTTCAGCTACGCCGAAGTAATTACCCCATGTAAATAGCTAAGGTTTGTATAGTTAGGAAAAATACAAATTATCTACGAATTTGTCATTTTTACGAGTTATAAATTGTTCAATATTTACTATCACAAACCATTAGAAATTAGTGTATTTGTGTATTTATGGATGTGTAGAACACATAGAGTAAATTTCCTTTATTCATTATGGGAAAATTTGTTTTAGGATAAGAGCATTTTAGTTTGTGAGGTTGCTCCCATAACGAATTAAATTCATGAACCAAGGTATCACTATACTGTACTTTAATAGGGAATTATTGTTATAATTATTATTACTTGGTAAGCTACAACCCTAGCTGGGAAAGCAGGATGCTATAAGCTCAGGAGCTCCAACAGGGAAAATAGCCCAGTGAGGAAAGGAAACTAGGAGTAATAAAATATTTCAAGAACAGTAACAACATTAGAATATAAATTATAAAAAATGTTACAAAACAAGAGGAAGAGAAATAGCAGAATAGTGTACCCTCAAGCAAGAGAACTCTAACCCAAGACAGCGGAAGACCATGGTACAGAGGCTATGGCACAACCCAAGATTAAAGATTATTGGATTACTTTTATTCCTGCTGCTTCCTCCGGTGCCTTGGATGACCGCGGAGGTAGCAGCAGTAGGGGATTCAGCATTATGAAGCTTCATCTGTGGTAGATAACGGGGGAGGGTAGGCTGCGGAACCCTAGCAGTACCAGCCGAACTCAGTTGAGTCCCTGGTCAGGCTGGGAGGAATGTAGAGAGGAAAGGTCCCCTTTTTTGTTTCATTTGTTTGATGTTGTCTACCCCCCAAAATTGGGGGAAGTGCCTTGGTATATGTATGTATGTACTTTTATTCTTAAAACTCGTTTGCAGTATTATGATAATTTTGTATGTCAGCCATCATTGGTTGGTTCTTGTTCAGATCTGATTTCATGGAATATGTTCAACAGGTCAATTTTATGTGATCAGCGATGTTCTTACCAACACATCACCCCGTAACCTTGCTCCTAGAACAAGCGAAACTCTGAACCCAAGATTGACTGGATCCACGAGGGAAGAAAAGAGAAGGGTGACCCACAATGAAGTAGAAAGAAGGAGGAGAGATAAAATCAACACCTGGATTTGTCGGCTTGCCAAAATTATACCCGAGTGCCCAGAAGCTCACTCTAAAAGTGCTCAGGTAAGGTGTTGGAGTAGTTTTAGAAGTATTGGCTGGGCTTTCAGAATCTTTATCATGGAGCTAAAACTAGGACCTAAGATGACCTTTCAATTACAGTACGTGCTGTACTTAAGGTATAGGCTGTGAAATACAGGTAAGACTAGTTTTGTTGTATCAAAGCCTCCTGGCTAGTACAGTGGTAACATATTTGCCCAGCATTTGCTTGGTAGCAGATCGATCCCCAATCATGAGTTAAAGATGGTTACTGGGGAGGCCACTGCTGTGGTTGGGCACCACAGTGGTGGGTTGGGCTTGCCCGGCTGATGTTCTGGTGAGCATCTATTCTGATGAAACTGGAACTGATACCAGACACCTTTAACCTTTAATGTATTGGATATTTAATTGACAAGTAAACTGATGCTGGTAAATAAAGATATTTATTTTGAGGGGATAAGATTGATAGTGTATAGTTTAGGAATATTCTTATATAGTATTCCAATGTGTTTCCTACCCCTTATTTTACATGCTATATATTAGAATCTTTAGGTATGATAAATGAAAAGTCAATTCAAGGTTGAAGTAGCTTTTTAATGTGTGTCAACTACAATGATATACAGGCTGTGTCTTATTGTAAGCAGCATCTATAACGTTTAAAACGCTTCCAGAAGACTCAGACGTTAAACTGCCAGCTGTATGTCATTATCATTCTTGCCTATAGGAATTCAAACTTTAGGTATTTTATGGCTGTACTGTATTCCGTTCGAGAAGAATTGATGACACATTACTGAAAGAAGTGAGAAACCATCCACTTGCCTGTCGGTATGTCCTCCCCTTTTCTCCGGGTGTTGCTGTCATCACATCTCCATAACCTGGGAACTTTAACTTTGATTGTTTGAAGCTAATTTAGACATTTATTCGTTATTTTGGTTTATATTTGTATTGTGTGTTTTAAGCTATGAAAAGTGCAATGGAACAACATGGATGGAATTGGTACATTCATATGTGGCACTGCTTTATAGTGTCCGTAACTTATTTTTCCATCGTAGGTATCAGGTTTAATTTATGGATCTTCTCCACTAGATGTGTATGCGTCCTTTACAATTGCTCATCACTAACTTTCCTTTAATGCTTAATGTGGGAGGGTTTTGTAAAAGGCATTATATGACCAACACTTACTCTCCATTTGTGGTTGGTATGCTTTACTGGAAAGGAGACTCAATCTGGTCATTTCTTATGCTTGTTGTGCCGGGAGGGAGGAATATACATTTTCTTTGATTTACAATTGAACTTGATTATCCGTAACCAATTTGGGATATCCAGTGTTCAACACAGACTTCAGCTTGTCTTCAGTGATAGAAGTTACACATCCAGCATGTTAACAATCATCTCTGTAGGGACCATTCCCTGTGGTAATTTGTACCAGCTGAATACCTCCCTTATGACTTCTTGTTAGTATTTTTCAACTGTTTATTATATCTGTTTAGGAAGGGGTGTAATTAACCCCATTTAGGAAGCAAATATTCAATAAGTCTTTCATATATAAACTATAAAAACTTAAAAAACAAGAGGAAGAGGAATAAGATAGAATATTGTGGTTGAGTGTACTCTCAAGCAAAGAAACTATAATCCAAGACAGTGGAAGGCCCTGGTACAGAGGCTATGGCACTAGCCAAGAGTAGAGAACAATGGTTTTATTTTGGAGTGTCCTTCTCTTAGAAGAGCTGCTTACCATAGCTAAAGAGTCTCTTCTACCCTTACCAAGAGGAAAGTAGCCACTGAACTATTGAATTGCAGTAGTTAACCCCTTGAACAAGTAAGAATTGTTTGGTAATCTCAGTGTTTTCAGGTGTATGAGGACAGAGGAGAATATGTAAAGATTAGGCCAGACTATTCGATGTATGTGTAGAAAGGAAAATGAGCCATAACCAGAGAGAAGGATCCAGTGTACTGTCTGGCCATCCGAAGGACCCAATAACTCTATATGCCTAGATTAACTGTTGAACTTTTAAGAACCCACTTTTGGAATGCATTTAGTTTGTATCTAGGGGACTATCTGTTAGTGTTTAATGGGTATATTTTCCTAACTACGAAATAAATAATTATAGATACTAGTTTACTTAGGACAGGCTTCTGTTCAGAGAAACCCATTATAAGGTAATAAATAGAATTATGAGCCCTTGTGCTAGCCTAAGCTTAGCTTAAGTCTAGCCTATTGTAAGTCTCTATAAATAGTGATCAGTCATAGCATATTAAAAGTTTTCTTAATATGTTCCCACACATATACAAACCCTCGTCATTCTGTAGGAGTTTTAATTTCAGCAAAGGTGTCGGTAGTTGCAGGCAAATAGTGGGCGAAGTCTCAACCCCCCTGCCAGCTCACTTAGTACCCACTTTGACTTGAGTCGCCAAATTATACAGACGCATGATCAGTGTTCCAATCCTGGCGTCTTTTTATTTTCTTTTTCTATAATCAGATTATTAGCTTTCTGTGTCTTAGTGATGGGGGAAACCATGTGTAGGCATATGGTCTTGCCCAGAAATTTCCGTCCGTCTGTGCGTAACTTTGTAAGCAAGCTGGTCGTAGATCCCCATTCTTTTTGCCCTTACTGGTGTGTTCGGGACTGCATGGTGTCATTCCCTTGTGAGGAATGTAAAGAGTGGTTGCCATCCCAATGGCAAGAGTATGGCAGGAGGAAGTCCAAGTGATATTATTTGCTCTCGTGGTTTTAATCAAAGTTTAATAAATCTGCTGGACCCCCCCTTCTCCCTGGGTACTCTGTCCTCTGATCCTTTGCTGTTGTCCTCCTGGAAAATATCAATGGAAGATGACTTTATTAATTTAACCCTAGGGCAAACCCAGTGTAAGTTAGCTTTATCTGCTTCCTTTAGAGAAGCGGGTATTCCTTCTCGGGGTGAACCCGAAATGTTAATTTCAGGTGATGATGCAGACAAGGATGACAACTTAAGGATGGTATGACCATCCTTAAGCCTGAAGGGTATTCTCTTGGAGAAAAGACTTCTGCAAGCCCCTGTAATATCTTAGACAAAATCTTCTCCAGACCCCTTCTGCTACACCAATGGAAGAACCCCTTGGCATGGCATCCAGACCAGTTCCCCTGGAGGTGCAGATGATGGACGTCATCACCTCCAGATTTAATATACAGTACCAGGGTAAGGGATGGAAGCGCCTCCCAGCCCATTCCCTTCAACATAGTCATTTACCTGCTTCACTTACCATGCATTCATCTGACTTCGAGCGTTTGCTTGTCTGTGCTCTCCATTTTGCGCACATTCTTCTGACTTCGAGCATTTGCTTGTCTGTGCTCTCCATTTTGCGCACATTCTTCTGACTTCGAGCATTTGCTTGTCTGTGCTCTCCATTTTGCGCACATTCTTCTGACTTCGAGCATTTGCTTGTCTGTGCTCTCCATTTTGCGCACATTCTTCTGACTTCGAGCATTTGCTTGTCTGTGCTCTCCATTTTGCGCACATTCTTCTGACTTCGAGCATTTGCTTGTCTGTGCTCTCCATTTTGCGCACATTCTTCTGACTTCGAGCATTTGCTTGTCTGTGCTCTCCATTTTGCGCACATTCTTCTGACTTCGAGCATTTGCTTGTCTGTGCTCTCCATTTAGCGCACATTCTTCAGACCTTAAGCATTCATGTACTTGTAGGCATGGTGCTGATGGTGAGCACTCACTTGTTGGAGCATAAGCATGTTCATCTGCTGGTGCACGATTGCATGTGCTCTCCATTTAGTGCACATTTTTCAAAACTGGAAAATACTCGTGTTGGCATGCAATGATCTATTTCATGCTTGCTCTCCTGTTGATAAGCATTCATTTGAATATGTACGCTCCCTTATTTATGCACACTTTCACTTGGCTTCCATGCAATCTATGCTCTTGTGCTCACCAATTAAGGAATATTCAGTAGTCCCTGAGGCTTTGTTGCTTGGCTCAAGGACTAAGTTTTATATCCAAATCAATTCATCTGCTTCTACACACGTTCTACCATTAGTAGCAATCTGGGGATATTGATAAATTGGGAAAAGTCTAATCTCACACCCAAGCAGACTTTAAAGTGTCTGGCCAAGCTGAAACACCCCCACAGCATCTGAGTTTTTCCATCAGACAGTATCATTGGCAAGCTTAGAGATAGCATAGCTGTTTTGTGCCATTTCTCGGCTACATTTCCTTGTTTGTATTTCTTCGTCATAGAAGATCATTCCTCACAGGCCCTTCCACCAGAGATCCCTTCAGTTGTGTTTGAAGAATCATTGCTCAGCCGCAGGGATCCCTTGAGCAGATATCCCGTTTCAGTGGGACAGAAGGTACAGGCTGATCTTATCGGGTGTATGGACGAAGAAAACCTCACTGAAGGTGTCACACCAGACTCTTGATCTATGTACCCAAAACTGTTATCAGAGGTGTTGAAGGAGTAGGGCACACATCTGGTCATATTATGAGTTTGTTCAGCGATAGAAAATCATCCGCTATTTTATGGCAATTGCAAGCATTTCTGGTACTGCAAGCATTCCATGAATGTTTGGAGAGTCATTCAGGAGTGTAGATGAACAACACCAGTACCATTGTAACTTATGTCAACAAGCAAGGAAGCATAGTTTCTCTCCTTTGTTAACTGTCAAAACAGGTGCACATATAGTACTTATACATACTGTACGTCTATTCAATCAAAATACAATCTTTGGAAGCCGATTTCTCAAAATATGAAATTTTTAGAGAAAAATTTCATCTACTTTTATGAATATTAACAAGATTTTTGTCATTGAAACATGGATAGGTTATAAAAGTAGAGCTAAGAGAAATTCCAGTGTACAACTTTTTTTTTTTATGTGAAACATTGAGGTAAATAGTTTGAAGTAGGGTTTATTAAATATGGTATATGAAATACAGTTTTTACTCAGCATTTATCAATTTTCCATTGTAGGTTGGGCTTAAATGACGGCCTTCAATTTTGATATATATTAATACCTCGGTATTCATCCATAATTCGTTCCAAAAAGATTGTCACATACAGATTAGTTTGAAAAGCGATTAATTATTATATCCCATTACAAATAATGTACAGTAGAAGTTAATAATGCATTCCAAGCCCCAGTTGATTTGGTAGTAGCATGACATGTTATCCTATAAAAGTGCAATTACAGTATGTAGTTTTTACACAAACAGTAAATATAATAACGCACAAAATTCTCAATAAAAATTACATTAGAAATCATTTTAACATAAGAAAACTTAACTTTTTGGTCGGGATATAACAACGTAAGAGGGTGGCGGTATGGTGAGAAAGGGAGGAGTTATTGCTGAGGGAGGGAATCCCGTAACATAAAATCATATGATAATTGAGGTTTGGGTTTTTTATTTATTCCTTTTCTGTCACTTTAAGGCAGGTTTTTCTTTAATTAAATACTGATCCAATGTTTGCTACGTTTGCTTTTTTTTGCAGAATCTTCCAGTAATAAGACATAAAATTATCATTGAAAATGTTTACAGGCCTATTTGTTATTACGATATCAGGACTCATTTTTTCAACGAAAGCCTGAACTACCCCCCACTTAGCATAGATTTCTAGTGCCTTTTCTCAAATAAATGCCTTGATAATGCTATCACCTCGTAACTGTTTCTCATTTATAAAAAGAAGTAACAACTTCTCCACTACCCTATGTATATGAGGACTTTGCTTTGTCATAGTAGTCATTCTTTTAGCAACATCAGGCCCCTTTATTACTTTGCTTCGTCTAAGTAGTCACGTTTTTGCAACATTAGCTCCCTTTATTACTTTGCTTCGTCAAAGTAGTCACAACCTTTAGCAACATTAGCTCTCTTGATTACTTTGCTTCATCAAAGTAGTCACAACCTTTAGCAACATTAGCTCTCTTGATTACTTTGCTTCATCAAAGTAGTCACAACCTTTAGCAACATTAGCTCTCTTGATTACTTTGCTTCATCAAAGTAGTCACAACCTTTAGCAACATTAGCTCTCTTGATTACTTTGCTTCATCAAAGTAGTCACAACCTTTAGCAACATTAGCTCTCTTGATTACTTTGCTTCATCAAAGTAGTCACAACCTTTAGCAACATTAGCTCCCTTTATTACTTTGCTTCGTCAAAGTAGTCACTCGTTTAACAATATTAGCTCCCTTTATTACTTTTCTTCGTCAAAATAGTCTCTCTTAGCAACATTAGCTCTCTTGATTACTTTGCTTCGTCAAAGTAGTCACGTTTGTGCAACATTAGCTCCCTTTATTACTTTGCTTCATCAAAGTAGTCCCAACCTTTAGCAACATTAGCTTCCTTTAGAACTTTGCTTCGTCAAAGTAATCACTTTAGCAACATGAGCTCCATTCATTATTTATTCTCTAAAATAGTCAATATTGTTGACAGCCGCAGAATATTCGAGAACAAGATGTGAAACATGGATTCCGTATTCGTACTTGGAATTGGTTTCCTTTTCCAGTTTAATGGTTTTTCACACCGTTTCTCTTTTTACTTGACCACTTTCACTCTTATTCTTCTTTGGACCCATGTTCAAGTGCCTATGAATCAAAATATATAAAAAAAGGATGCAAAACAAAGATGTAGCAGTGTGTAACACGAAAAAAGAGGTAGAACATATGTTTATATTCATCTGAAACAGCTGCTAATGCATAACTGATGGCATTCGGCTTGGCAGGCTTTTATTCGTACTGGTCAAGTACTGAATATTTGTTCAGGAATAGGGGTGTTTTTCACTAACTTTTTGGTTGAAAACCAATTTGTTCGAGCTTCAAGACGCTCGAATACCAAAGTTCTACTGTATAGATATACTGTAATATGTAAATATCATCGTGATCATCATCAACCAGTCCACTGCAGGACAAAGGCATCCGACATCTCCTTCCACTCCCATCTGTTTGTTCTTTTTATGCCAGTCTATACCCACAAATTTTTTTGGCTCGTCAATCCATCGTCTTCTCTTCCTTCCTCTGCTTCCTTTGCGGTATTTAGGGACCCATTCTGTTATTCTTAACATCCATCTATTATATGTTCTCATTATATGTCCTGCCCAGGTCCCTTTCTTTTTCTTACATGTTAGAATATCCTCTACTTTAGTTTGGTCTCATATCCATGTTGCTCTTTTTCTGTCTCTTAGTGTTATTCCCTTAATTTTTTCCATAGCTTTTTGAGTTGTAGATAGCTTATGTTCTAAGGATGTAGTAAGACTCCAAGTTTCCAATGCATAAGTTGATACTGGCAAGCCAGTCTAATTAAATACTATTCTATTTAGAGAAAGTGGCCTTTTACTTTTCATAATCTCATTTTGTTTACCAGAAGCTCTCGATTCCTTGCTTATCCTTCTTTTAATTTTGGTCTCATGTCCTGGGGAAACATTTACTGTGTCTGTCTTAAGTACATATATTTATTAACAATCTTTAGAGGTTTATCCATAACCCTTATTTGTTGTCATCATTTTTATGGAACATAATCTTAGTTTTACTCAGATTCATTTCCAGTCTTACATTTCTGCTTTCTATATTTAAATATTTTATCATTTGTAATTCCTCCCATGATTTACTAAACAGAACTGTGTCGTCTGCAAATCTGAAGTTGTTTAGGTATTCCCCATTAATATCAATTCCCAGTTTCTCAATCTAAATTCTTAAAAACTTCTAGGCATGTTTTGAATAATTTAGGAGAGATGTTATCTCCCTGTGTAACTCATTTCTCAGTTTGGATTTTCTCGCTATATGCAGTTTAAGGATTTCTGTACTTTGTGTTTTATTGTAAGACTCATTTATTCCAGGTCTTTGAAGGGCTTTCATTACTGATGAAATTTTGACGGAATCAAAGGCTTTCTCGGTCTATAAATGCTATACAAAGTGCTTTGTTATGTTCTGTTGATTTTTCCATTAGCTGGTTAATTACAGGGATATGGTGATTTGTTGAATACCCGCTTCTAAGTCCTACCTTCTCTCTTGGTTGGTTAAAGTCTAGCTGTCTTTCTACTCAGCCTATGATCTTTGTAATTGTTCTATATATCACAAAGTAAACTTGTTGGGCGATAATTTTTCAGGTCTTTTAAGTTTCCCTTTTTGTGAATTAGTATAATGATAGTTTTTCCAAGCTCATATATATATATATATATATATATATATATATATATATATATATATATATATATACATATATATATATCTATATATATATATATATATACATATACATATATATATATATATATATATATATATATATGATATATATATATATATATATATATATATATGTATATATATATAATATATATATAATTTACTATATATATTATTTATATGTATACAGTATGTATATTTATATTCATACATATGGCCCCTGAAGTGAAGGTCTTTGGTCTTTGATTATTACAGGAATTGAAAAAATATATTCGTCTTCATGTCGGAGAATTTCAAGTGTCACCGTTAGAATAATTCAACCACGAAAATTTGTTAGAAAGGCCTCCGAAGTTAATCTGCCGTCTACAGTAACATGGCATACTTTCAGTCTCTTCTGACATCTCAATAGAGACTTCATTTTTGTTTACATGGTGCTGTAAATTGTAATACCTTGTACGGAAACATTTCTGTGGCTGTGCATCTTCAAAATTCCCTTTTTAATTGAGGTCAGTTGTAGCACAAATGACCACAATAGCATCCCAGATGCTATGTTCATGGTCTAGATTTAGTCTTATTTAACTAACGGGAGGTAAGTAATTGTAATTTTAGTCACATTAAATGATTACTTTATTGAAGGCTTTGGTATTACAGTACAGTATTACACTAATGAGTGTGAAAACATGGTTTTGACATTCCGTACTGAAACATTTTCCCTTTTAGCGAAGAGTTTAAACAAAGCACTTTAAAGGAGTTACCGTATCTAATTGAAGTTGCAAAGGAGATGAGGGAGTTGAAGAATCATGTCCCGCATGTTAGTTTAGTTACATCTTTGGTAAGGATATCGTAATCTTGAGCTGGTTTTGATTTTGCAGAGCAAAGGTGGGATTCTTGCCAAAGCGTGTGACTACATAGCAGAGCTAAGAGAACACAATGAGGAGTTGATGGAGAAAGTGAAAGAAACTCAAAGAAGAGACATGGATTTCGAACTACTAAAGCAAGAAGTGGAAGTTTTGAAAAGTGAAAACGCAGCGTTGAAAAATGAAAACGCTATTGTGCGAGCGCAATTGCAACAGCAGAGATTGCTTGGTGATTTGCCTCCCTAATTGCTCTTATTCTCTCAAATCGATTAAGCCTTTGTGACCCGTGTCTGATATTTTCATCGGACATATTCTTTGAGGGTCCTTTTGTAAATTGTGATATAAATTATGAAAAAAAAAAGAAAAAAAAGACATTGCTGATTCCTGTGTATTTGTGCGAGTGGGGATGTGAGAATGATCATAGTTTGAAAAGGACTAGGTATTCCTTTTTTTTGAAATCTCGGCTGAAATAGGTTTCTTAGTTCTTGATTTGGGCATGTACAAACTCAACAAGCAAAGGCTTGCACGCCCCTTAGTTTGATTATCCTCTAGCGGTCATGAGTAGTTCCAAGAATTATTTGTGTGTATATATATGAAGCTGTTATTAAAGTATATTTTAACTTATGGTTATTAAGAATGACTTTCATAGGCTATAATGTATAAATAAGTAACAAGAAATGGAAATAGCCAAGTGCATCCTTGTTTGTTGTTTCATTTTGATGATATCCTTTATGTAATATAGTTTTATGGCATTTTTATGCTGGTCATTCGATGGTATTTTGATTATCGTCATAAATGATTTTAGTATTCGGACTACATTTGCTGAGTTGTTATATAGTTATATGTAAACAGTCTGTGCCGATTTGATTTATATTTATCATTTGGATTTTATCGTATGTAATATCTTGTGAGATAACATGCCACCATAGTTTTGTCATTGCAAAACATATTGTCTGTCAAGATGTAAAACTCTTAATTCCTTATTAGCACTTCTGTATTATGGAATTCTTTTTCATACTCTGTGCCAGGTCTATGGTATTTATAAATCATACATTTATTTGACACCTTTTTAGGCAATATTGTTTTTAAAGTTGTGTTACTGAACAAAGTATTTTCAGCTAATAAGGGAAATTAACATAGGTATTGTATTTTTATACTGTATAAATTATACAGTTTTACGATGATGTGTTGTTAGAATGACCATATGTATGGTTTATTTAATTACTGTAAGTTATCCAAATTCTATTTATGTTTGGATTGAGGTCAGAAAATTGGAAATGTTTCAAAAGTAGTCATCTTTACTTTATTATTATTATTATTATTATTATTTTTTTTTTTTTTTTTTTTTTTTTTTTTTTTTTTTTTTTTTTTTTTTTTTTTTTGAGAAACTGTCATTTGTAAGGTTTAAAAGGTAAGTATACAGTTTGTTCATTTAGCTTATGCAAGGATTATCCATTGATTTAGTTGTAATTTGTATTATGGACCATATGCATGAAGAAAATCTTACTGGGTGTACTGTAAGAAGCCATAACGTTCAAGAAAAAAGAGACGCGAATCTTTTGTATGATCAAAAGAGCTCAAATTGATAAATAACCATTGAAATTCTCATTATATCTTGTCTTCTTGATTTTCAAAAAAGAATAAAACTGTTATTGTTGAATTCCTTTTATTGTATTGTAACCATATCAATCTTCTATACTGTATATATGATATTTCTTTCATGTTTTTTCTAACATTCCAATTACAGTGCACTTGTAATGCTGTTTCAGAAACATTATAGGATGGTTTGAAAAAACAAGGGGAAAAAAGATTTAATTCTATGAAAAGGATTTTAGCATTGGAAGAAAAATTTTTAAAAATCATGGAGTATAGCCTAAGGACAATACAGCAAGAATAGATAGAAGATGAAAAATGAAGTACAGTACTGGGATGATGATGATGGCTGTATTTTGAAAAACAAGTGGATGAAGATGGTGAAAATGAACTTGGGGAATTTCGGCATAAGAAAGAGGACCCACACAGAATGTAACAGCCGAAGAGGTTACACAGTCCAAGGACCATCTGAAAGAATAAGCGATTTCTTAAAGGCAGCAGTATATCGTATCATCTATGAGCTTGCTAGACTAGTGGAGTAGTAGTCCAACATATGGGATGAGACCTTGAACATTTTATGGAAGTACGAGCTGAGAAACTTGTGAAAAATCAAAATTTGATATAAGTTATTTAGGACTTCTGCCAGAGATCTCAACGACAGGATAAGTGCCACTCATAGAAGAGGAGATCGTACAACAGTTATGATCCTTAAATTGCATTTTACGCTAGTGCTGAAACATGTAGTTAAATAAACATTGCAAAGGCAATAGGTATCAGAAAGACAAAGTTAGTGATGTTGGTCCTACCATAACACTAAATTTAGAGCAGGGGTTTCAGAGGAGTTTGTAGATTTTTGCGTCTGTGAAACGTTATTGCCAAGTCCTTATCTGTAACGTAGAAATGAAGTAAATTATGAAGCTCTGAATGGACGGTGGCCCCTGATAGCTGGCGTATGTAATAATGAAGTGTTTATGGAAAGGAGAGAACATAACCAAAGCTAAAAGTAACTTGAGAAAGATATTGGGGTAAACGCTGTAACTCATGGTGTCATAAGGTGGTCTACATTACAAGATTTACATGCAGCAAGAGATATTAATCCCTGAAATGTCTTAACCAAAGCAAGTTGGACAATGAGAATCCTACTTCTGTATATGTCTTCTCTCTTTGCTTCATCTTGGTAGCTAACCTCTCGACTATTACTTCCTGGTGCAGCTGTTGGTTTTTCCTCTTTTTGCAGCCAGATGCTGAATGGACTCCCAGAGTGGGTCCAGGGCCTGCTCATATTGGTCTAAATTGATAAATGTGAAGATCTTAAGATGGCCCTGGAAATTATGGGAAAAGGTCAGAGATGAAAACCCCTCCAATCTGAGTTACAGTAAAGAAATAAGTCAATATTTTTCCACTAACCTTGTAAAGTGAAGATCCAACGTGAAAATCTTGATGGTACGCCTTGGGGGATAAAGGATATAATGTTCAAAATACTTTTGAAGGAGCTTAAGATCTAATATATTTAAAAAAAAACTAGAAGAGCTAAGAATGTACGACTTAAGAGGTCCCGGTCATGATTTGTAGTTTTTAAAATTTCTTCTTATTTGCCATTCTCCTCTTCCCATTTTCCTACTGCAAATGCTTACTTTCAAAGACAGTCTTCGTGAAGGGTATTTTCAATAACCATTGTCGCTGCGACAATCCTCTGTGCCTACTGTCAACCAGAAGAGTTGCCGCTTCTCCAATCTCTACTGTCTTTAGTTACCCTTGAACCCTGATATCTCTTCCATCCTGGTTATTAGAATGATTTATTGAAGCTGATGCCCCTTGATAAAGAATGACAAATGGCCTCATCACTACTGAGAGAGGATAGTTGGAGGAATCGTTGACAATATCCCGTACATTGGACTTAAATTGGTGAGTATCAAGTCTATTAGTTTTAAAGTATTCTTAATGAGTAGTTTGATTTACTATGTATTCTGTGTCAAATACTGTACAATTGTGCCCCATCTCCTGCTAATCCAATTATCCTGTCAAACACCTTGGGACAAAAAAAGAAAAAAACAGGATTTGTTCCTACACAAATAGAAACCTTCGTCCTTTAATATTCCGATTAAAGGACTCAGATTTGTATAATTAGATGAAATATAAATTAAAAAGTTTTTCATATTAAAAGAATGTGTTATAGTTTTTATTACTACTGTACAATTGTCTTTATTTTCATACAATTAATATTGCGTGCATATTTTTTTGTTGATGGTTTGTGTAGGTTATTGATTAGGTATTAGGAACATAACCTTAGTTTTGCCATAAGGAATTGAGATTGATATACAATGTTTCCCTTCATGATTCCTGTGATTGATTGCAAACCTCACTATAGAAAGGTTCATCTGTACTGTATGTTTGAATAATGGGGTTAAACCTCAAAGTGATTGATTGAGAGAGAGAGTGAGTTTCCAATCCACATATCTATTTATTTTCTTCTATATTTGGACGTATTCTATTAAAGTTTAGCATGTCCATTTCCTTGTCAAGCATGTTCAGTTTAATATTGTGTTCACTGAATTACAATAGTGTGAAATGGTACTAAAGGTTTTGTGCAACACCCCTTTCGGGGCACCAACTACATTATTTTATGCCTTTATTATTTCACTGAAGCTCACCTGCCATCAGTTTAGCTTGCTCAGTACACTGCATGCAGTGTTCCTTTGGTCCCCACTGCACTCGCGTTATAGCATTCGACTTTCCTCTGTTCTTGCCTCTTTCTTTTGCTGTTCAGCCTCTTCCAGCTTTTCCCCCAGTTGCACTTAGGTGTTGAAAAGCCTCACCCTAGAAGCTTGTCCATATTGATGTCTATCATTGAAATTTAAAGTTCCCATTCACTTAGTTTTTTATGCAAAGCCCCACCCATGTGATTTGAAACATAGTTGGCTAGAATGTATAGATTATTCAGAGGAACTTTTGATTGAGTTTGCAAAGTTAGTTTCTATTCGGGTTTTGTGATAGAGATTTTGAAAGAGAAAAAAAGCTACCGATTTAAAGATTAGTATTTAAACAGGGAATGAACACTCAGAATTTAGCTGAGATTAGAGGACTCCAATGTTGACAGTTTCTATGTAACTGTTTTACATTTTCTTTATTGAAATGTTATTAATTCAGTTTTTGTATTGTAAAGTATTAAACTTCTAGTTCATCTACCTGGCTAAGCTACACTATGTTAGACCTTAGACAAACGTATTTAAACAAAGTTTCTAGCCAATGGTGAATCTCATTGGTGATACTTCTCAGATCCTTAAAGAAAAACCATAGTGATAATTCCTTAACTTTAATTTATAAACTTGGCCCAATAATGTTTATTATTCTTTGGATTTCAAGAATTATGACTACCAATAGAATCAAATTCCAAGATAGAAGAACAGTATGGGAACTCAGATCACACATCCTCTCCTTTCATTTAGGAACTGAGAACTTTATCATCAACATTTTTGCAGAACTATTAATAATGTAGTATATCATACCGTCTTTATTTCCAGAAACTCTTGTTAATTCTGTTCTGAAACTTTTCGAAACAAAAGTCCCAAAAAATTTTTGCTGCTCCTTGGTTGGCTCCTAGCACTGCTAATCGGCTTGAACCTCAGTAATTGTAAGTTGCTTATTATCAATATTTTAATTAATTCATATTTTGTTTATAATTACTGTACTGTACAATGATTCTTCATTATCCATTTTGTCAATAGGGTCTCTTCAAACTAGTTATGGTCCTCAGTTTTTGTATATTTTGAAGACTAAAGTCTATGTAGTTGGTAAAATTTCAGGATATTCTACCTTGGCATGGTCACATATACTTTTAGATTCTGTTAGGATCTTACCATTTCATCAGCACTAAAGCATGGTAAATTTTTTATGTGGAAGGTGGATTCCAAGTTGCAGGACTGGTTGAACTTAGAATTTTATAATTTTCTGAATTACTTGACCGGTCCCAGTGTCTGGCCTCTGAAAATATATAATCCAATTCAAAACTTTCATTCTTTATTATTTGGGTGATTATAAAAAAGTCTAGGGTTTAATTGAATAGCAGGATGAGACTTTTGGCTCCATTTTGGCCTCGGTGGGGTTGGTTTACGCATCTTTTGTTTCTTGAAAATACTACACTGCAAGACAATCTTCTTGGTCAGCTTTTTTCTCAGGTGGCTCACATTAGCCCTGTACATTTCACCTAACAGCATGGAGAATGTCCACTGTTTCCTCAGAGAGAAATGGTTTTCTAAGCTAGATAGTACATTAGAGTTTCCAAAACTCAATCATCCAATAATTTGTCATAGACATTTGAATCGCGTAGTTTGATTGTTGCAAACACGGAAAAGTTTTTGTGACTAAAACCAGTTTTGGACATTATCAACTTTTTCCTTTTACTGTTTGAGAAGAAACTTATTTATCAAGAATTTTAGATCAATGTCCAAAAGCATCCTTGGGTATATTGGGTTGGATTTATTATCGCGGATGTTTTAGATCTTTAGCCATTCAAAAACTTCTGATTATCAGATCATATCATTAGAATTTGGATGTGGCATTGCTGCATGTACGTACGGCATTGTATTTGAGTAGTTCCAATTTGGAGTTGAAACACCTGTCCATCAAGGCTCTTATAATAACAAAAAAGCATTTTTTGTTAGCTTTGGATTCAGCTAGACATTACTGTAGTGAATTGCTGGCGCTTTCTGAGAAAGTCGGTTTTTCTGTTGAAAATATATTACCTCTTGCTTTAGTGCAAAAGAATTATTTCAGACAAAAAGTCTTCCTCATTATTTTATCTTTCCTGTTTGGGAGCAATGTGGATAATAATTTATAAAAGTGGTAATATTTGTACAGCATATTGTGCTGCAGCATTGTTTAATGCATCATTTCTCTCTCTCTCTTTTACTTTAAAAGAATGTGCATTAAAATTAAAATTGATGTACAGTACAAGCCCCGTATCAGTTTACGAACAGATTTCCTTCTGTATGCTCTTGTTTTGTGGACAAGTATTAATGAGACGCCAGACATGCAGTGTTTTTTCGTGCTGCATTTTTACCCAATTTTTGTGTTATTTTTAAGAAAAGGCGAAAGCATTTGTCTCTGGGCAGGTTCCTTGTTAAAATTGAATGTAAAAGTGTTAAAAAAGCCAACCAAGTGTCCATAAAGCAAAAATCAAGTTATTTGGTTTGTGATATTAAATGCTGTTCAAGAGATATCTCCAGGTATTTTACCCCAAAGTTCTCATTGAGGGAGATTCTCCCTCCCAGCAGTAAAACCCACTCGTCCTCTCTCGTCTAATGCACCCCAGCCAAAACTCGTCATAATTTGTCAATATTTCTATATTTTATTGAGAATTAATTTGTATTCAATTCTGATGTTAGGTGTCATAATTTTTTTCTTCAAATAGCATAAAAATTCTATAATAATTAGTGTACTCTGTATATATTTATGAACATATGGAAAAAATTGAGTGAATTCCTATTATTTTTTATGGGAAAAATTGTTTTGGTTTACAAGCATTTTTGGTTGCGAGCTTGCTCCTGGAAAATATTAAACTTGTATACCGAGGTACCACTCTATGTACAGTACTATACAATGTAGGTATGTGGAAGGATAGCAGGTTGTATTAGCTATTCTATCTAATTTCTCTTCCTCTTGTTTTGTTAAAGTATTTATAGTTTATTTAAGAAATATTTATTTTATTGTTATTAATGTTAAAATATTTTATTTTTCCTTGTTTCCTTTCCTCACTGGGCTATTTTCCCTGGTGGGGCCCCTGGGCTTATAGCATCCTGCTTTCCCAATTAGGGTTATAGCTTAGCAATTAATGATAATAATATTATTATAGGGAGCGTACAAGGCATTTCATATTCATAAAACCCAACCCGTGTTGAAAGTCAACTTCCGTCAGGTCTCTTGGAATCGATTAATGAGATAGGGCAGGGTATAACTGATGTATACATACATACATACTGTATTTGTTTTCTAGACTTGCTTATCTTCCAAGTGTTAACAATCTGCTTTATTTCATTCAGATATAATTTTAGTCTTTATTACTGAATTAATTGTCTTTCGTGCTATAGTTGCACCTTGCTATATGTTAATTGTTTCTGGATGCAATGAGATTTGGTTGTTGTTACAAATATTTTTTTATTTGAAACAGTAATAATAAGTTTTATGATATAGCAGCTAATACACATTGTTTAAAGTTTTTGTGGTTTCCTTCATTATGACTCAACTTTCTTATTAATTTCTACCAGATATTTTTTTATGTCCTTGTGATGAGGTTCCTGACCACCTTCTAGCAACTGTCGCATGTGATGTCTAAGCCTGGACCTTCAACTACCTGTTTTTTGACCACTTTTCTTTCACCTCCAACCTTGCCCTTTTTGACTGGCCTGCTTCCAGTTGTTTGTGATCAGCTTACCTGCTCATCTCTGCTTACTGCTGTACTTGCGTACTCTTCTTCACACGCTGACTGGTATTTTACTATGCCTTGCACTCTTCCCATAACCCATACTGCTTGGAATGGAACATCCACGATAGTTCGAGTGATTACTGTACAATTTTTATTGTACCAACCAGTCAAGGTTTGAGTTTCTGTTTTAAAACATTTTAATAGAAGTCTTGTAAAGTAATACTGCTAATGTCTTTGCCAGTATTTTCAAAGTACAGGTAATAGTTTGTTATGTAGTATTTGTGTTCTGTGATTAAGTTATCCAGATTTTTAGTACTATTGGTTCATTGGCACCACTTTCTCCATGGCACTAATTAGACTAGCGAATGGGTTTGTGACAGCTCTATAAAATAGCTTATTTGTTCCTACATAGGTACAAACCTTCATCTTTTAATACGAGTATGAATTCAACGAAGCTTTTAACATGTCTGTTAATATAACGAAGTGTCTGTAATTACAAGCGTGTAGCAGGGAAACCCGGCCTCCTTGCCAGGTCACCAAGTAGCCACGTAGACTTTAGCCGCTGAGTTGTATTCTTTGCGCAATTAAACCTGGCTATTACCTTTCTATTTTCAGTGTGATTGCTAACTTTTTAGGATGGAGAAATCACATGTTGGCATGTGATCTTACTATGGCATTCCTAGCCATAGGGGTGTAACATTCATGAGCAGGACCTCATTGAATCCCCATTCATTGTGCTCTTCTTGGAGAGGCCATGACTATAAGGAGTTATCCCCTACAAGGAATGTAAATCACAGTCATCGTCATTGCAATGTCTTGAGTATGTCAAGAGAAGGAAAAAGAAGGCTAAGAGAGACTTTTTCAAGGTCTTCCCCTCTCCTTTCTCTAGTACGTAGGCTTCCGAACCCTCTTTGGGGTGACGGTGAAGAATGGCGAATTGAAACTAATTTTAGTTCAAGCTCCGAGGGAGGTGACCCTACCTTCTTCCCTAGAGAGACAGGTTGCCCCCACTTAGTTTGGAGTGAGCTTGATTTTTACATTTCAGATAATGACCCGGCGAAACACTACGCCCTCTTTGGGTTGGAGGGTATCCTATCAGTGGAAAAGATTATGCTAGCCTTAGCTACTGTTAAGCCTAGAGCTTTCTCAGTCGTGGCGCCACCCCTTCCCCTACAACCCTCGCAGAGGAGAAAGGCTAACATGGCCTTGAAAGGTGCAGTTCATTATAGATCTTCACCTTCCACTGTTACTTTGCCTTCAGCTGAAGATGCACTTTTGACAAGTAAGAGTAGTTAGGGCCTTTGGCCTTTCTTTCCACCTAGTCCAATACCTTCAGCCTTGGCCTCGACTTAGTCGATTAGTTCACCCCTCCTTGAAGCTGAGAATAGTGAGAACCCGTAGTACTCCTCAAGGTGATCTACTCCAATAAAGGTTCCTTCACCCTTCTCTGAAGATTTTCTTTCTACAGTCATAATTCCAAGATGAGATGTTCTGTGTGCATATGCACCGTTGCTGGCAAGCTGTCACCTTCGAGTGTGCATTCTCCTGATAAAGATCTACCTTTGAAGTGCCCCTCTCCTTGGATCGTGCTATTAGGCATTCACATCTTGACATAGTTGTGTCAAAGCAATTGCACTCCTATAGAATCCTCTGCTCTTATTAGTTCAAATTCTGCTAGATGCTTCTGCTTTCCATTGAGTGCTCACTCGTTAGTTCTATATCTAATGTGCCCTTTCCCCTAAGGGAACACGTTCATGTTTAACCAATGGAATGCTCTCGAATAAGTTTCAATGGTTACACTAATGGATTTCATACCTGATAGTGCGTAGGCACACTCATCAATTCACAGCCACGGTCGCCTAAACCCATCTGCGTACTCTTGCCTTAAAATACTACTTGCTGTCTCCTGATAGTTCTCGGGTATACTCACCTGTTAGCAATCCCACAGTCTGATAACCTCACTTTCATTCAAGTACACGTGGCTCTTTAGTTTATGAGCCCGCATCTTATAATGAGTGAGTTTTGCCTTGGGAAGGCTCTTCAGTAGAAACACTTAAATTCTGGCACACAAGTGCCCACCTCTGGACATTGTTCCTTATGCTGTAGAGATGGGTGCAATTGTTCATGTGCGACCATCAGTAGAACTTTGTAAGCAGAACTTTATATTTAAAGTTCTATGCATGTGTTCTCTAACTGAAAGTGTGCTCTTCTTTGCACACAGTATTATTCAAGTGTACATGGTCTTTAATTACCGCTCCCTTGTCTGAAGCTTGATCCATTGCCTGTAGGTAGACATGCCGTTCTTGACACGCATAGTCACCTATGAGAGTGCATAGTCCAAGGTGGTCCTAGGGTTAGACACGCACAGTCACCTATGAGAGTGCATTCCAAGGTGGTCCTAGGGCCTTCTAGGGAGATATCATTTGAACAAATCTCAAAAGGCTGCAGTGTTACCACTGACTAAATCAGCAGTTTGCAAGCACTCCACTTACAGCACTCGCTCATTGGTTCTGGTACATACAGTACGCACGCCCAGACAATGTACGCACTGTGATTAGCAAATGCTCCTCTTCATGTGTACCCCACAAGCAAACATGATCTTCAGTTCATGCACACACGTGCCCCTCACCCAATGAGCACTCGACATAGGGTTTTTCCCACTCATAGTGAGAATTTTCTGGATCAGAAACCCTCTTCCATAAAGGTTAGCAAGCACACTCCTGCCCACAGGCATCATACAACAGAGGTGCCGATGCCCTTTGGAGTATGCCCTAGAATAGTAAGCACTCTCACTACAAGTATATCACATGCAAGGGAATGCTCCCCAAGGCAACCCCAAACACATTTAGGTACCTAGCCTTTGGGTAGAACAGTCCACAGACCTGACACACTCATCACCAAGAACACATGCTTATCACGGCTCATGTTCCTCGGGGGAAGATCCCAAGACAACGAAGTAGACTAACAGTCAAGTTCTCGCACGATCAGTCTCCATCTAGCATGTGCTCTCATCCTCATAGGTGGTCTCTGATATGTACTACATCTCCCAAGATATCTCCAACCCAGAACAAGAGGGAGTGAGCTAAGGCAAGGAACTCTCCTCTAAACAAGGTAACTTATGCCAAGAACGACTCTGTACAAAAGCAATCCTAACGTGATCGGGTAAGCCATTCAGAGGTACAGTCCTTTAGGACTGTTACCCATGTAGTGTGTGGAAACGCAGGATTTACACCTCAAGGCGCAGTTCAATCCTTTCTACCTCAGTTTACTACTGTCCACACTCGGTCCTTGAACCAAATAGAATCCTGAGAAGTAGTCTTTTTGACTACACCTCACCACATAGGAGGGAAGAAACATCAGAAGCAACAGATGCATGCACCGCTCTGGCAGAAATGAAAAATCCTGAGGCATTGTACTTTCAAGAAGGTATTGGTCCTAATCAGGCCAATGTGGCAATAGGAGCACCAGTAAAAGGAGGGAATATATCAATTCATCAGCTGTTTGGAAGCACCTCAAGGCTACGTTTACCCTGCCTGGAACTCATTGCTGGAACCGGCCAGAGGCTGTAATCAGTGCAAACGACCAAGTCTCTGGACGGATATATTCACTCCAAACCCAGAAGCCAATCTACCTGGGTCATCAGTCTGTAAAACCATTGGACCAACAATGCTTAAAAGAAGGGATATCGTGGGGGCAAAATATGGCAGAGAGAAGCCATAGCTATAAGAAATGCACCAACCAACAAGACCCAGGCACTCTTTCCTCCTGAGGAAGTTTAAGCCACGGTGGAGAAAGAACAGGCTGTCGCCTTGAAGTCAGACATTGCTAAACCAACCTTAAAAACCAGATCGGTAACACCACTGAAATGGGCTGTGAAAAAGGCTCCAACGCTTAAGGTTAGGTCTTCTACACCAGCACCATTCTCCTCTAGGAGACTTTTGGATCTTAGCCCCTTTCATTCCCAGTTAAGTTAACCTAGAAGAGGAAGAGGCTAGAGAGGAGCAAGAGGTTATTAGGAAGGCAATCTTCTTCACCTGCCACAGGTCAGGGTATTGCTTGTTGAGCTAGTGCCAGTACCACAGAACATCGGACCTAAAGGAAGTTTCTAAGCTACATCCTCGAAATGGAGTTTACAAGTTTCTATTTTGGACTGTATACCACCCCTGTGTGTTTCAAGTGTCAACTCTTGCTGGGATCACAACAGAGCTGTTCGTCGTCTCGGATACCTGGACGACAGGCTGATCCAATCTCCCTTTTGGAATCTGCTCCTCCAACAGACACACTAACTTGTTTCTTTGTCATGGATCTGGAAGCATGATCAATTTACAGGCCCAAAGACAAAGCTAGGATCATTTGCCTGGGCATGATGTTAAAAGACCATTGCATTGTGGAATGGTTAACCTTTCAAAGTTTTAGTTAAGACTCGGGAGAGAAGCACAACCCTTCCTTCACAAGACACAGCTTCCCACACTTTAGTATTAATAAGCTTTGGTCCACCTGTCTAACTTGGTTATACATACCTTTGTTTTATAAATAGGGAGAAAGAAACTCTGTGTAGGAACAAATGAGTTTAGAAAGTAATTTGTATTTTTCCACCTTGCCAATTCTTGGCAGGTTCTCAAATAAAGCTAACCAGTGAGGATTTCACGCCATTGCAGAGCCTGTAACTACAGACACTAAATAGTAACTTCTTAACAGCTGAATTTCCAGCTTCCCTGAAATCATACCCTTAAAATGAAGAGTTGTAAAGTTTATAATTTCAAAAACGTAAGAAATTGATAACATTTCTAGTTGAATGTCACATCCATCATATGTCAGACTGATCTTTAACCTCATGGAAAAGTGGTAAAACGCTAGACATCTTTAGGGACTAGTTAAAAAATACAATCTTTCAAGGACTTTTTTTTATTGGCAGAAAAACATACAAAATATTGTATAATTCAAACCACAACATATAAGATTTTAAAATCAGTTTCATTCACTCTCATGCTTCTTACACAATGTAATATAGGAATGCTCACACTAGCTTATATACATACATACACTTGAAATTGCACAACTATTTTTATACAAATACCTTACTTATAAAATGCAGCATGACAAACCCTATGGATTCCACAGTAACCCACATGTACTGTCTCCTGAAAACCCTATGGTTGTAAGCTATGAAATTTGGGAAAAAATTGTGTATATCCTACAGTTGTTGACAAAAATTAACAAAAGAATTCCATTAATATAATTAGCCTAAATACTTATTGCCTCGTTAAGGTCCGAATTGTACCTTAAAAGATTGTTCAAGGGTAAATCCATAGTACATATTTTAATTTGCAATATTTGTACCTTTTTTTAATGGACCACAATTGTTCAGCTTCCTGAGTGTTAATGGTTGTGCTGAAGAAGTCCATTATCTGCACTTTGTATAACTATTTACTTCATTACTGGCAACATTTAACATTGATAAAATTACAATGTTAAATGATTCCTATCCATTTCAATTTAATATTTATATTGTCTATTCATATTTATTAAAAATGATCCTGATAGTATCACATAAAACAAACTTAAACTATATACAGTACATGCTAATGAGGCTTGTGACCACTAAGTCAGGCATCAAGAATCTCCGATTTACCTCTGCGTCTGTGAAACATTAACACTATTAATTTATCCTTTTCATTTTAGTATCTCATTGCATTTGTTACCCAATGCATTACTGTACTAGAGTGACTATGCAGAGGTTAAAATAGTATTGTCCCTTTCTACCATAATTGGTCCTAAACAAAGTTAGTTTGTTTTCCCTCTATACCTTGCAAAAATTATCCATTGCATGAAGCTCATATCTATGGTCATTATTTATGAGCAAATTAAACATTATAAGAACTAGTGAAACTTCAAATTTGCTTATTTTGATTATGTGATGTAATATTAAACAGTAGCTAGAAAAGGCCACGGTTTGGGTATACTGTACAGTACTTCTTTTTTCAAGGTATACATAGCTTTTTGAAAAACCAAAATTTAAGCCATTCGAATGAATTACATTTCATCCCAGTAAACAACACTGATATTTCCTACAATTAATAAGTACTTTTCCTGCTTCTTAAAGGATAAATATTTAATTCTGCTACATTGTTAGTTAAAAAACACTAATGCAAAAAGAAAAAATAATGAAGTCCAAGACACCTGCACTATCAAAAATGGTAGTTGAAAAAAAACAAAAAAAAACCTACATATGAAAATTTTAACTATAATACATCTATCATATATAGGCACATCCTTCAGTGGTATTAACCTGATTTAACATTAAACTAATTAGAAGCCACAAAATTTGAATCCCTTACCAACTAATTTGCAATGAAATAAATCCCAAACATATGTCCTATTATACTTAAGGTCATATATTTTACAATTTCATTTGACATAACAGCGATGTTAACAAATATTCAATAATTGGGGTCTGAAAACTATAGGATTCAATACATACGGACATAACGTCATAATGGCCGACTAGGGCTGGTTTTGTGAAGAAATAATGGCCAACAGTGAAATTATAAGGATGTGGTTTATCTGAAGACTGGGATTATTACCCCCTGCTGTATACAGCAATAGTCCTGGATATCGGATATTAGGTACCGAATGTTCTGGAAAAGAAAACATGAGTATTAAATATTGTACTGGGTTTGTGTATTTTTATGGTTCTTGTTCAATTTTTAATAACTGTATAATATCTTTGCCATGTTTTGATATGTCTTGAATTAATAATTTCCACATTCACAAACAAAATTACAAATGTTTTAACTTTTGTTTTTCCTAAATTTGTAATACAAACTTGAAGTCCTTTTAACGATGGAAATAGCAGAAGCTGGAACACTAGTTAAAACTTAGCGAGTTATCAACCGGCCAGGTAACCATTCGTCGATAAGCCAGTTAGAAAGTGGCAGTCCTAGGACTTGTGGGAAGGTTTGTGTTAGCATTCAAATTTGAGGGAAAGACTGGTTCGTATGGTTAGGTAAAGTACAAATACTTTTTTAATGTCCTTTGTTCCTACACAATACAAATCTTTGTCCTTTAATATCAGAGAGTTGTCCTTAGGTGGGCGGAAGTGCCCATTTCAACTGGCTGGAAACTTAACCTGAGAACTCAAAACTCTTGCGTCTGTGATGTTTGCAGCAGAGTTAAGAGTTCCTTGCACCTCCTTTACCAGTGGTAGTTTACCAGCAGGTTCATGGCCCTGCGTCGGGGGTTGTTTCAGAGCTGAAAATCTGTGTCATAGACCTGGTATAAAGAATGATTAACTGCTGAAACAAGTGTTGGGCCTAGTACGTGCCACTCGCCACTCCCTCATCACAGGAGTGTGGGGAAAACTCCTCCGTACTCAAGTACAAAGGTTACCGCAAGCTGAATGGGGCATACCTGCATCAAGATGTAGTTAAGCTGGCATGGTTTCAAAGCTGTACCACCAAGAGGGAAAAATCATTCAGGCTTTCCTTTTCTACCAGACTTATGTCACTTTTGCCTTGATCCAATGGGCAAATGGTGCTGTGAAAGGAGCAAAGTTAGCTTATCCCAAATCGCTGTGTGGCTACAACAGGACCTTTGGAAGAAATCTGTGGGTTATATCCCACAGGAAGAGGACAGTTAACATGGCATGACATTAGCCTTTAATTGTCCACGTCAAGTTTCAATCTGGCGAGAGATGTTTGTTACAAAGACAGTGGGATTTCTGCTTCGTCAGAATTAGACAAATAGTGGAAATCTACAGCAGAAACTAACGATGCCTCTACCAAACAGATGGGAATATGGCTCATTAAACCAGATCATGTCTATTGAAGAATAGGTAGCACATTGCATGCATTGATAAAACCACTTCTAATCCAGTCATCAAGAAAATGCAACGTTAGGTCTGGTCAGATGCAAGATAGGCGAGGCCTGAGAATACCAGGTGAAGTCGTCGTTAATTTTAGTCATTGTGCTACGGTTAACCCTTTGTTAAATGTCCTCTGCTTTGTATCAAACAATGAATTTCCAACATTAAATGGGACTATGTCTACTTTTGCAGCTGAAAAAGATAGCACGAGTTAGGTGAAGCCAACCCAGGCCAGAATTTTAACAATTAAACTTACAGCTTCTTGGAATGGATCCCAGGTGAAGCCAACCCAGGCCAGAATTTTAACAATTAAACTTACAGCTTCTTGGAATGGATCCCTTAGCTACCATCAGATTACATTTTTGTAACTGTCTTTTGACAGACGCGTTGCTGCTGGCGTGGGTCATCTAGCGAGGTACGATAGAGCTAGGAGAGGTGTCTGGAAAGACTACTGCTGTAGGTGGCACTTAAAACATTAGCAGAAGCACGACTGAAATACAATTTAGTGACGAGACTGCTGCAAGATTAACTCCTCGTACTGCTGTGGGATCCTTATCAAGAAGTTAACTGAAGGTCTGATGAAGACTGCTCCACAATTTGTGCCCCTATCGTCTAGAAAGCATGTTAGGAGAGATGAGACTGCAGCAAGATTAACTCCTCGTAATGGTGTGTGATGCTGGCAAGAGGTTTCCCAAAGGTCTGATGAAAGACTGCGCCACAATTTGTGCCCCCTATCGTCTGGAATCCATGTTAGGAGACATGAGACTGCTTCATGATTAACTCCTCATATTGTCTGGCAAGAAGTCTCCTGAAGGTCTGATGAAGACTGCTCCACAATTTGTGCAACCTATCATCTGGAATCCATGTTAGGAGAGATGAGACTGCTTCATGATTAACTCCTCATATTGGTGTGTGATGCTGGCAAGAAGTCTCCTGAAGGTCCGATGAAGACTGCTCCACAATTTGTGCCCCTATCGTCTGGAATCCATGTTAGGAGAGATGAGACTGCTTCATGATTAACTCCTCATATTGGTGTGAGTCTCCTGAAGGTCTGATGAAGACTGCTCCACAATTTGTGCCCCCTATCATCTAAAATGCATGTTAGGAGAGATGAGACAGCTTCAAGATTAACTCCTCGTATTGGTGTGTGATGCTGGCAAGAAGTCTCCTGAAGGTCTGATGAAGACTGCTCCACAATTTGTGCCCCCTATCGTCTGGAATCCATGTTAGGAGAGATGAGACTGCTTCATGATTAACTCCTCATATTGGTGTGTGATCCTGGCAAGAAGTCTCCTGGAGGTCTGACGAAGACTGCTCCACAATTTGTGCCCCCTATCATCTGGAATCCATGTTAGGAGAGATGAGACTGCTTCATGATTAACTCCTCATATTGATGTGTGATGCTGGCAAGAAGTCTCCTGAAGGTCTGATGAAGACTGCTCCACAATTTGTGCAACCTATCATCTGGAATCCATGTTAGGAGAGATGAGACTGCTTCATGATTAACTCCTCATATTGGTGTGTGATGCTGGCAAGAAGTCTCCTGAAGGTCTGATGAAGACTGCTCCACAATTTGTGCCCCTATCGTCTGGTATCCATGTTAGGAGAGATGAGACTGCTTCATGATTAACTCCTCATATTGGTGTGAGTCTCCTGAAGGTCTGATGAAGACTGCTCCACAATTTGTGCCCACTATCATCTAAAATGCATGTTAGGAGAGATGAGACTGCTTCATGATTAACTCCTCATATTGGTGTGTGATGCTGGCAAGAAGTCTCCTGAAGGTCTGATGAAGACTGCTCCACAATTTGTGCCCCTATCGTCTGGAATCCATGTTAGGAGAGATGAGACTGCTTCATGATTAACTCCTCATATTGGTGTGAGTCTCCTGAAGGTCTGATGAAGACTGCTCCACAATTTGTGCCCCCTATCATCTAAAATGCATGTTAGGAGAGATGAGACAGCTTCAAGATTAACTCCTCGTATTGGTGTGTGATGCTGGCAAGAAGTCTCCTGAAGGTCTGATGAAGACTGCTCCACAATTTGTGCCCCTATCGTCTGGAATCCATGTTAGGAGAGATGAGACTGCTTCATGATTAACTCCTCATATTGGTGTGAGTCTCCTGAAGGTCTGATGAAGACTGCTCCACAATTTGTGCCCCCTATCATCTAAAATGCATGTTAGGAGAGATGAGACAGCTTCAAGATTAACTCCTCGTATTGGTGTGTGATGCTGGCAAGAAGTCTCCTGAAGGTCTGATGAAGACTGCTCCACAATTTGTGCCCCCTATCGTCTGGAATCCATGTTAGGAGAGATGAGACTGCTTCATGATTAACTCCTCATATTGGTGTGAGTCTCCTGAAGGTCTGATGAAGACTGCTCCACAATTTGTGCCCCCTATCATCTAAAATGCATGTTAGGAGAGATGAGACAGCTTCAAGATTAACTCCTCGTATTGGTGTGTGATGCTGGCAAGAAGTCTCCTGAAGGTCTGATGAAGACTGCTCCACAATTTGTGCCCCCTATCGTCTGGAATCCATGTTAGGAGAGATGAGACTGCTTCATGATTAACTCCTCATATTGGTGTGTGATCCTGGCAAGAAGTCTCCTGAAGGTCTGACGAAGACTGTTCCACAATTTGTGCCCCCTATCATCTGGAATCCATGTTAGGAGAGATGAGACTGCTTCATGATTAACTCCTCATATTGGTGTGTGATCCTGGCAAGAAGTCTCCTGAAGGTCTGACGAAGACTGTTCCACAATTTGTGCCCCCTATCATCTGGAATCCATGTTAGGAGAGATGAGACTGCTTCATGATTAACTCCTCATATTGATGTGTGATGCTGACAAGAAGTCTCCTGAAGGTCTGATGAAGACTGCTCCACAATTTGTGCAACCTATCATCTGGAATCCATGTTAGGAGAGATGAGACTGCTTCATGATTAACTCCTCATATTGGTGTGTGATCCTGGCAAGAAGTCTCCTGAAGGTCTGACGAAGACTGTTCCACAATTTGTGCCCCCTATCATCTGGAATCCATGTTAGGAGAGATGAGACAGCTTCAAGATTAACTCCTCGTATTGGTGTGTGATGCTGGCAAGAAGTCTCCTGAAGGTCTGATGAAGACTGCTCCACAATTTGTGCAACCTATCATCTGGAATCCATGTTAGGAGAGATGAGACTGCTTCATGATTAACTCCTCATATTGGTGTGTGATCCTGGCAAGAAGTCTCCTGAAGGTCTGACGAAGACTGTTCCACAATTTGTGCCCCCTATCATCTGGAATCCATGTTAGGAGAGATGAGACAGCTTCAAGATTAACTCCTCGTATTGGTGTGTGATGCTGGCAAGAAGTCTCCTGAAGGTCTGATGAAGACTGCTCCACAATTTGTGCCCCTATCGTCTGGAATCCATGTTAGGAGAGATGAGACTGCTTCATGATTAACTCCTCATATTGGTGTGAGTCTCCTGAAGGTCTGATGAAGACTGCTCCACAATTTGTGCCCCCTATCATCTAAAATGCATGTTAGGAGAGATGAGACAGCTTCAAGATTAACTCCTCGTATTGGTGTGTGATGCTGGCAAGAAGTCTCCTGAAGGTCTGATGAAGACTGCTCCACAATTTGTGCCCCTATCGTCTGGAATCCATGGTAGGAGAGATGAGACAGCTCCAAGATTAACTCCTCATATTGGTGTGTGATGCTGGCAAGAAGTATCCTGAAGGTCTGATGACGACTGCTCCACAATTTGTGCCCCTATCGTCTGGAATCCATGGTAGGAGAGATGAGACAGCTCCAAGATTAACTCCTCATATTGGTGTGTGATGCTGGCAAGAAGTATCCTGAATGTCTGATGACGACTGCTCCACAATTTGTGCCCCTATCGTCTGGAATCCGTACTGGTGTGTGATGCTGGTAAGAGGTTTCCCGAAGGTCTGATGAAAGACTGCTCCATAATTTGTGCCCCCTAGCATCTTCCAAAGAAACGGGATGAGACAAGGATGACCTCTACAAGAGAAAGCTTTGAAATCGGCACTAGAGGAAGATCCTTCACTGGAGAACAAGAACTGAAGGGCACCTGGAAGCAATTCACTCCGCAGTGGCTGGAAACCAACCAGGCCACTCCAAAAACACGTGGGGTAACCAAGTTTGTAGGAGGGACTGGAACCACTAACAAACTGATCCAAGAGGGATCACAGGGCACTTCTCTTGGGGAGGGGGGGAAACACCAACAGAAGATAATCCTTGTAGCTTACTGAAAGTCTCTTAGTTCAGATGGTCCAAGTAGACCAAGATAAAAAATGCCAGATGTCCAAGATCCTCCTCCGAGGAAGGAAGACCAGAATATGTTGTCAGGCAACCTTGAGAGCATGCCCTAAGGGGCTAGTACTCCACAGGAGGACCTCTTGAGGGTAAAGACTGGCTATGCAGCCGACAAGGTCCTCGTTATAATCCGCAGGCTCTACAAGTTCCGTGAAGATTTGTGTGGAGATCCTCTGAAGAAGGATCAGGGCAATGCTGACAAGCAACCTTGTGAGGACATTTCTAAAAGCTAAGTGCTAGGTCCTGGGCAAAACCTGGGACTGCAGCAGAGGTAGTACTAAAAGTTGCTTGCAGGATTTAGAAATTACACTTACAATCAGGATGAAGGATGCCAGGGGCTTCAATGATCCTTCCCCAAAGAATAATTACCAAAACAAGGTTGACAAGCAACCTTCCGAGCATGCTCCAAAGAGCTAGTGTGCTGGATAAGCTCCTGAAGGGCAACACCTAGTGAGGTGGACTTACAATACATACTTGGCTGTAGGAAGGGCAAAGTCTGCGATCCCTAATGTCCTTTGGCAGGAGGACTGATAACTCCTGTAAACTACACCTCCCGCGTAATCATGCAGAGAAACCTATAAAATCCAAAAGCAACTCCAGGTTGGATAATCTGTGCTTCAAGATCATCTGCTTCGAATCTACCATATTGTAAACACCATCTTAGCCAGAGAAAGACACCCTTCAGGAGGAAACCTTTTTTATCCCTATGTTCGTAAGTGGATAAAGAAACTATTCTCTCCTAACTGGCCTCTGGAGGAGACTACTCAAAAAGGCAAAGAGGTTAAAAGAAATCTCAAATATATATTATTAATAAAATACCAGCCAAACAACAGACCTAGTTCGAAATGCAACAATCTTACTGCATAAGCAGGATGCTATAAGCCCAATGGCTCCAACAGGGAAAAAAAGCCCAGTGAGTAAAGGAAATAAACTTTAAAAATTAGTAATAAAGCAATCAAAATATTTTTAGAACAGTAGCAAAATTTAAATATATGTTTCATATATAAACTATAAAAATTAACCCTGGATAGGTACGGTGGGTCGTTTGCGACCCCGAGCGTAAAAAAAAAACAGGTTTTTCTCACGTGACTCACCCCTGTGACTGAATTTGTGGGTGATCGACCTGCAGGAGGTGTCTCCCCTACACGCTCTAGTAGTGTCCAGATGTGCATTGCTGTAGCTGTACTCCTTCCCCGATTTCTGAGACGCGTCGGGGTCGTTCGCGTCCGAGTTTACCCTTCTGAGGTAGTTTGCATAATTATCAAAGTTATTACGTATTATGAAATTGTCGTAGAATTGTGCAACTTGTATAGGTTATCAGTTGTGGAAAGTCTTGGTGGATTGTTTGGCTACCATGTGCATGTTTTTTTTTTTTAGTTAAAATGTCGTTCATCACCACGAGGACCATTTTACCGCGAGTGCCCCTTTTTCATTTTTTTTCATTTTTTTGCCAAGTCATTTTTCCGTAAGATATTGCCAAATAGTGTCGTAAAACTTTTGCTTGTTTAGTGTTGGAAAGTGTGTCTAGATGATCTGGCTACCCATGCATGACTTTGTTTTTGTCAGATACGACGTAGTTATTGGTATATTGGGTATTTAACTGTGGTTACCAATTTCTGTTTTTTTTTCAATATTTGTAAAAATTAGTACGTAGTAAGGAATTGCCGTATATTATTCATTTTTTTTTCATGTTTATGTGTTAGAAAGTGTGCCTTGATGGTTGGGCTAACACGTGCATGTCTTTTTTTTTATCTGAGATGTCGTATATTAGAATGTCGGGCATTTTACCGCGAGTGTCCCTTTTTAATTTTTTTGCCAAGTCATTTTTCCGTAAGATATTGCGAAATAGTGTCGTAAAACTTTTGCTTTTTTAATGTTGGAAAGTGTGTCTAGATGATCTGGCTACCCATGCGTGATTTTGTTTTTGTCAGATACGACGTAGTTATTGGTATATTGGGTATTTAACTGCGGTTGCCAATTTCTGTTTTTTTTTCAATATTTGTAAAAATTTACTACGTAGTAAGGAATTGCCGTATATTATTGATTTTTTTTTCATGTTTATGTGGTAGAAAGTGTGCCTTGATGGTTGGGCTAACACGTGCATGTCTTTTTTTTTATCTGAGATGCCGTATATTAGAATGTTGGGCATTTTTCCGCGAGTGCCCCTTTTTATTTGTTTTGCATTTTTTTGCTTAGTCATGTTACCGTAAGGAATTGGCAAGTAGTGTCGCAAAACTTATATTTTTATAGTGTTGGAAAGTGTTTCTAGATGATCTGGCTACCCATGCCTATTTTTTTTTTAGCCAGATATGGCGTATATATAAGTATGTGTTCGATTTTCCTGTGATTGCCATTTTTTCGTTTTTTCCCATTTCTTTCAAAATTACTACGTACTAAGGAACTATCACAGAGTAATATTTCATTTATATGTTTATTTGTCGGAAAATATGCCTTGATGGTTTGCCTAGCACGTGGCTGAAATTTTTTTTTTCTGAAATGCCGTATATTAGAATGGCCATTTTTCCACGAGTGCCCCTTTTTATTTGTTTTGCATTTTTTTGCTTAGTCATGTTACCGTAAGGAATTGGCAAGTAGTGTCGCAAAACTTATATTTTTATAGTGTTGGAAAGTGTTTCTAGATGATCTGGCTACCCATGCCTATCTTTTTTTTAGCCAGATATGGCGTATATATAGGTATGTGTTCGATTTTCCGGTGATTGCCATTTTTTCGTTTTTTCCCAATTCTTTCAAAATTACTACGTACTAAGGAACTATCACAAAGTAATGATTCCTCTAGATGTTTATTTGTCGGAAAATTTTGTTTACTTTTTTTTTTGATTGAATATCATCAAATTTTTTTAGCTAAAATATTGTTTTACATTTTTTTTTTCGATTTTATTTCCCTTCAAAAAAAATTTTTTGGGTCAGAATTTTAATTTTATAGTCGTAAAATAATCGACAATTATCCAGCAACCCACCATACAATTTTTATGCATATCCAATAATAATTAGATTAGTAAATAACACCTTGAAATTGACATACCCTTCCTACATTTCAAGTGGCAGATTAGGGAGTCTGAGTCAGTGTGGTTGGCGGCCATTTTGTGGACATATCCGAAGCGTAAGCTGCCCTATCTTTATATATTCTTGTTCCCTATAGAATTTGTGATATTTTGGTATATTTTTACCTGCATAAATATCATATTATATATTAAATATATGTATTTTTTTACGAAATTTCCAAGTACTCAAAAAATTACCTTTAGATATGGCCCCTGATATAAATGTAATTTACAAAATAATGAAGATTTTTTTACATATTTCTATTTTAGGATAACATATGTTTATTCCCTAAAAATATTAGCCACTTCCTATTTCATTTGGGTACCCAAAAAAATTCATGAAATTTGGACAATTTTTTTTGGCCAAAAAAAGTTACCCTTTTTTTCTCATTTCAGATCTTCACCTCCATGGGTCTGACTTCATCCAAAATACATCAAGATGTGTCCTAAACATTCAAGAATCAATTCCTAAAAGGATTTGTGTATATATGTATAAACTTTTTTTTTATGAATTTTTATGTCAGGTCTTTTTTTTTTCTACTTAATTTTTTAAAATATTTATAATAAATAGTTTTTCTGCAGATGAGTAGTATTTATCTTTACAGTTGTTTTAAGCATTCATTGAAGTTTTTTTTGGCAAAAGAAAAAAGGAGGTTACTGCAAAAACTGATTTTTCAAGATTTTTTTTTGGCGTCGGGGTCGTTCGCGTCCGAGTATACCCTTAAAGGGGTGTCCGAGGACCGTACCTATCCAGGGTTAAAACAAAATACAGAAAGTATATAAACTATAAAAACTATTAAAAAAAATACAGAAAGAGGAAGATAAATAAGGTAGAATAGTGTACTCTCAAGCAAGATAACTCCTAAAACAGTGGGAGAGCATAGTACAGAAGCCATTGCATTAAACAAGATTAAAGCACAAAAGTTTGAGTTGGGAGCCTCCTAGAAGAGCTGCTTACCGCAGCTTAAGTCTCTCTATCTTTACCAAGAGGGAAGTAGTCACTGATCAATTACAGTGTAGTAGTTAACTCCTTGACCAAAGAAGATATGTTAGGTAATCTCAGTGATGGCAGGTGTATTAGGATAGAGGAGAATGTGGAAAGAATAGTCCAGACTATTTGATGAATGTGTAGGCAAAGGAAAAATAAGCTTTAGCCAGAGATAAGAGTCCAGTTTAGTACTGTCTAGCCAGTCAAGGATCCAATAACTAGTCATATCATCTAAAGAGGATCATTTGTTCTTCAGAACTGCTTCCCTAGAAGGATGACCAACAACAATAGGGGAACGAATCCCTGTCTAACCAAAGGACAACAATACAGTGTCGCTGAAGCGACTTTACCGTCCATCACATCCACCACAGGAAAGGATAGAAGAGGTGAAGATCACGTCATTCTGTAAATCATAAAAACAATCATGCTGAAAACTGAGAAATAAAAAATTAAAGTTACAGAAAGCTTCTCAACAACATCTGTCCTCACTGATGGTCAATTTCTCAGAGTTGTCAGTGAGCCCACAGGGGTCTATTCCTTCCTCACTGCTAGTAGGTAATAACCCGGTTAGTTGTTGCAGTTTTTATCTCAATTTATAAAGGATGGTGGTTTGTATTGTGTAGGAACAATAAAAAATAAACTTATTAATTAAAATTGCAAATTTATTTGCCATCTATGACAAAAAAATATCACTGATTACATAAAACACAAAATTTTACAATAATCAAAAAGTTTTAACAGTATAGTAGCTTTTAAAAGTATTTGTTTTTTGCAGATATTTAATTTCAGCCAATATGATTATCCAAGATAGCACAATTTTTTTTTCTGTGGTTTCCATGTAGAACACTTTACTAATTTATATTTGTACACATGTAAGAGCAAAAATTGAATATTTGAATGTTATTTTCTTATGTTACATAACTGGAAAATAAGCTCCATGAAATTTTAGCTTTACTTTTTCTTACTATACTGCACCTATTTTTACAATTCTACATTAATTTCTTTAAAGCTACATTACAAAATTTTATCTGATGGTACAATACTCATAATGCATATTCAAGGTGCCAAGTGCCTTTCGTGCAACGCTCATGCTCTGCAGCTGTAAGAGAAGATAATAAAACAAGAAGTTAAAGGAAGAAGAAGACTAGCATACACAATGAATTCCCAAGAGACAGGAATTCCAAATGCTGCCTACCTCTCTCAGTTCCTGAAGAAGATGGCAGCTAAGAGGGCGAGGATTGCCTTGGTAGAGGGCGTGGGCGTGTAGGTAGCAGAATAGCTGAGGGAGCCACACGCGGGCGGGCACACGGGCGTGGTAGTCTCTACAATGACCAGAAATAATACAGTCACAAGGGGCAAGGCAATTGGCAATCAAGGAGCAGCAGCAGCAAAGACTTGGGTTAAAATTTCTTATACCATGGATGTAATTCCCCTGACATTGCCATTACATTTTCAAACAAGTGAAAAAATAGAAACTCTGGCCTCGGTGCCAAATTAACAGTAGGGTCGTGTACAGTATTGTGTATGCAGTGTATATTTGTATAAAAATATTGGATTAATTTCCATCAAATTGATGGAAATGCACACCAGATAGTGATATATCAAGTGTACATTTCTCTCAAAATTTTACTATTTCAATAAACAATATTTCACACAGATTGCAGACCTACATCCTTTTGATTGGATCATTTTAACAGCCATGCTTTTTAATGAATATTCTGTATTTGTAACATGCTGTTTACAATAATTCTGAAAGTTGCTGTTAAAACTAAACTGATTTTGAATTTCCATTAATATTTAAGCAAATTTAAGGCCTACAAAATGGCTTATTTTTCTTTCCAACCTGATCATCACTTATACTTTGCTCATTCAGTTCAAGCACTGACAAATTTTTGTATGCTAAACTTTAATTATACCTGCAGTTTTAAAATAAATATTTTAAACTAATTTTGAATATGGAAGCTTAATATTCCCTGTGTAAGATAAGTTACCAGGTTTGGCAAGATTAGCTTTTAAATCAAGACATTCCTCTTACAGGAAAGAAAATGGTTACTTCTGGAAACTGAAAATTTTAAAATTAAGCAATTTGGAAATTGGAAAATGGGAGCAAACTTCATTAGTTCAATGTTGGCAGTAGTATGCAGACTTGAAATGCATACGACCTAATACTCTCGATGTGGTTACCACAGCATACCATAAACAGCTTAATGACAGAACATGAAAATGCAATTTAAGATTTGGAGGCAAAGAGTAGAGAATTATTTCCATTCAAAAGAAAGAATACCCTCATATGATTAAGTTAAGACAGTGCAATAGAATGCTAAATTGAAATTACTGTACAGAACAGCATTTCAAGGCTTATATGTAGTTTAATTAATTCATGCAGCAATTATTCCCTATTTTTGTCAAAGACATGCATTTCCTACAGAAATGTTAAACAATTTGATTCCTTTCATAATTACTGTAACTTGCTTTCTAGGATGATGCATTCTAGATATCAAATGTCAATGTCTAGATTAACTGTAATAGCTTAATACAACTAACGTAATACACGTACACTAGTTTCAATTCATAATTTCAAAACAATCAAGGTAGAGTATTATGAAAAAGCATACAGTACAAATATTTCTGTAAAATTAATTCTGCTGGTGGCCCCCCCCCCCCAAAAAAAAATTTAGTTTTACAATTCCTCCGTTGGCCCATTGGTACCCCTCTTTATTTGAATTAGAATAAGAGTACGAAACTCAACCTCTCAGCAATTTAAACCATATATTTGCACTCGCTGACGATGTCAGGCAAACTCATTGTAGTTCTACAACCTAACATCAAATGAATTTAAAGCATTTTTTAAAAAAAACTTCCTCACTTTAACACCTATAGGAAGGACATATTATACAGAAGAAAAATTCAGTAAAGCAAAATTGCTTTAATTTAATTTTTTTTTTTAAAGAAAATTTTGCTGTTTCAGTACTGTTTTTTCTCAACAGTTCCAGTAGTTATATTTTTAAAACTTGAATGCAACTATTATCCTGCTACCAATTCAATATTTAATTCAGATTGCAACTATTATCCTGCTACCAATTCAATATTTAATTCAGATGTTCAGAACTTTTGGCCTTTATTCCTTAAGCAGTCTTCTATGACTGAATTGAAAATACTAAGCTGTAGCATGCAATTTCTTAAATTTTTCTAAGAAAGGTGCCATCTACCTTTAGAAATTTCCCTTCTTTAAGATGTGCAGTTTGCAGGAGAAATTTTCATCGCTATGAAAGTAAAGATGCATATTAGATTACCTTGACTAATAATGGTGATGACAATGACATGAATTACTAGAGATGAAACTTTAATTATGAGATATCTTACCAATGAGAGTGACAGTAGCATCAGATTGACCCAATTTGTTGGTAGCCATACATGTGTAATTTCCAAATTGTCGTTTCTCGATGGTAAGAACCCTGAGTGTGGTATCTGTAAATTCGTCGGCAGTAGCAAACTGTGATACTCTGAAATATTGCAAGTAAAACAAGGTTAGTATGAAGAGTTTTATCTGACTCAATGAAATTAGAAAATTCCTATAAAGAAAATGTCTTTAGTTGCATACTCTTACTTTTGATCAAAATTCACTGACAGAAGGCTATGATGGTTGTACAACACAAGATACTGTAGAAGCATTTAGTTTAACTAGTTTTTCCCTAAATATATATAATCCTTCAGTAGAGTTAAGATTCATAAAATATGAACAATTGCCCTACTAGGCCATTACTTTAGAAGTGAAAGTCCTTCAAGATACTGAAACATATATGAAATGCCCAAATAAACTTCTTGCACTACTGTAAACTGTATACCATGATTAAGTGGCCTTGGATACACTAGTATTGTATAGTCTATTAAAGCTTTTACTCTATATAAAAATTTTATATCTTAAAATAATGTAGGTAAAAATATCTACAGTAGTCAATTAAATTATAAGAAATTTGTTTAGAAATTAGGAGATTCATAAGATACAAAAAGAATGGTAGTATATATAATGTAAAGAAGGCTAGGGAAGCTCAATCGAGATACTACAGCCACATAATAAGAGAGGTTCGACCCACCAAGAGCTAAGAACATGCCAGGGATGGGAATTGTGTTGGATGTGGAGAAGAGGATTATGGATATAATGGGAGGGGGAAAAAAGATGCAACATATGAATGGAAAAAGTGGACAGTGGCCAACAATGCAACATGGAGGCATTAACCAGTTAGAAAGACTGAAAATTTATTGCAATAAGATAAGTGTGTGTTTTCATAAACCTTCAGAAACAAAGAATATTGCTGGGCTTTACCTATAATGCTGATTGTTTACTAAAGCTTCCTGCTTGTGGATCCATGTGATGGCTGCTGGAGGATAAGCTTCAACGTGGCACTCGAGATCCATGTCATATTGGAGAGCCTAAGACAGGGGGTTATTATATTATTAAATTTCATTAGAAGCCATTTTCAAGAGCAGGGATGAAAAAAAAGAAAGAAAAAAATTATCGACAAGGTTAAAATATAACTTTAGTCCATTTCTTTTATCGAGGCAGATTTGCACCGACTCGCAGCGGTGCCCTTTTAGCTCGAAAAGTTTCCTGATCGTTGATTGGTTAGAATTATCTCGTCCAACCAATAAGCGATCAGGAAACTGTGGATTTATGGAAACTTTGGCCCTATGGTTTGACAGGTCAGGGATGCCATTTTGCACTAAGTGCAACCAGAGGAACATCCACTGCATCACGAAGTTAGTAGTCAAAAGAATTAAGACAGCCGGACAGAATTAGGAAATAAGCAGGTAAGGGTCATAATTATGGGATGCTGCAAAGACTCAAATTAATGCTTAAAGTGCACCAGATGAGGTTCATTGTAAGCACTAGTCCCATATGGGAATCTTTCCCAAAGTCCTGAAGGGTGTGACACTACCAGTGAACCTCTTCGCTCCACTGTAAGCTTTACTCAGGTCTTTGCAGTATCCTTTAAAGGCCCTAGCTGAACTCATTTATCCTTCCATAATTCTTCTCCCAATTTCTTCCATTATGTCCAGTCACTAATTTTTACTTTGAAATGTCACAGTGAACCCCCTAATCCCAGCCATGGGCATTTTGACACACAAAAAATTTAATCTATCGTACTATTATAATTAAAATGTTTGATAGGACATAAAATTAAATAAAAAAAATCAAATATGCATATTTCACAATTATGGAAAACAATTCAGGAGTAAACATAATATTAAAGGTAAAGTATGTAATTCAAATGCACTTTCTAAAGGTAGTCCAACATTCACGAGATATCCTTTACCTGATATACTCTGGGACGAATAGCTGAAACAACTGGTGCAAACTCCACTTCAACGTTGATGTTCCTGCGAGCACCTCTTCCTACTTGGTTTTCTGCAATACAGTAGTAAGTACCTCTATCCTCCTTGCGGACATTAGCAATCTGAAGGACGTTGCCCCTGTTGAAAAGGCATTACATGGTGAGCAATAAAAATATTGATAAAGGATAGAAGTTTTTGATGGTATACAGTACCTTATAACAAGATCAGCAATTACAAAATTTTAGTACAGTAACCAAATGCTTTCAAAATGTTCAGAATACTGTAAATATTTTAATGCTAAGGCCACTTATTTGGAAAGTACTAATTATACAGGGTTTTATTCATTATGTACCACTAAATTAGAAGTAACATTTGTAATTCAAGAAAAGAACTGTTGACATGTAAACCACATATTGGAATTCTACACTGGTAAATATCTCAATACACGGTTTAAAAATAAACTTCAACCACATTGCTTTACCATGCAAACCATACTTTAATCATCGAACTAAAAAGAATTAGTTAATAAATATTTTGTTTACATGTCTTACAGCCCCACTGGGCAATATTAACCAAGTTACTTTGTGATTACAAAACAAATTTTTGGGATTAAAGTGCTGTTTGGTCTCCAAGGGCTTTCCTGTTTAAGACTAAAAGGGGGACTCCAATTGTCACACTGGATTTCATGTTCTAGACTTCCAAAAATATGATTCCCTGCTTTAACATTTAACAGGAAAATCCTTGAAGACCATACAGCACTTCTACAAAAAAGTTTTTCCCATTGTCAAAGCTCCCTAATTAAAATGGGCTAGCTAACTATATACTTTACTTTGTTACCTTTTTTTATAAGAAACTTTAACATTACTTTCTTGCTCAACTGAGGAAATCTGCCAGGGAAAATGTTCTATATGAAGGATTGAAGTTTATATAAAAGACTGGTAGGCGAAAGGAAGCTTATTAATTCCAGAGTCACTGTGTGTACAACAGTGCTCTTATATAAAAACTATTGGCCCTGACCTAAACAATATCAGTACTGAATGACCTACCAGGCCTTAAAACCAAATTCCTCATTTTAATTACAAACTGTATTGAACAGCTAAGCTGTATGTAAATAAAGACTTCAAAAGTTTCCAAAGTCAAGATATTCACTTTTAAGACTTCATGAAAGAGTATCAAAACTTTATGATAAATTCCTTTCTAAAGTAGAAGAGCAAAATTTATTTTTCTGCTACTGTACAAGGCAGCAGTTAGTTGCAAAATTCCTATAATCACGTACAGTAGTTTTATTTGCTGCTTTTTTCCCCAGACTGTTTTGCATACAGAGTTACAAAATTACCTGTAGATGGATCCTCCAGTGGGGAGAATGGCATTGTTTTCTCTTCTCCAGGAGATATCTGGGATGGGCATACCACCAGCATAGCAGGATAGCTCTACACTTTCCCCTTCACTGGCTACAACAGACCTGAAAAAAAAATATATATATAAGTATTGTATAGGATATAGGACTATTTAGGCGACATTTCTAAATTTATTATACAGTACTGCTGTTTACACCAGCATCCAAACCTTTCCTCCTAACTGGAAAATGCATCAACATTTCCAGTCCTCGGCCATACTTTATCATTAGTTTTTATCTCCATTGATGGGTTGCCCCCCTCAGAAAAATTATTACAGTATCAGCAAGAAACCCTACCATCAACAGCTAAATTAGTAGTCTATGATTAACCTTTTGACATAATGACTATTGTAGAGACCCAATGTAAACATTCTTGTAATACATGCAATGAGAAAATTTATTTTTCAAGCAAACTTCCAAAGAACTAAATTCCTATACTAAACAGTACATGCAAATACAAGAACAATATCAAGAATAAAAACTCACGCAATTATGATAAACATAGCTAACCGTTAAAAACAAAATACTACATTTTGAAAAGAACAAAGTTAAAGGACATAACAGACACAAACACTATGATACATATGCTATCAAAATTCTATCAAAGGTCTATCTGAAATTGTTTTCATGTTCATCTGGAGTTCACCCAGGATAGACCAAAACACAATTTCTTATCCCTTCTCAAATTACAAAGTGCCATGTTGTCAATGCCAGTACCTGCATCAAATTTCCTTTGCAGTAAGACTGTAGCAGTATATAGGTTTCAGAGGCTTTTTAATGACTGAAAACTAAACACCACAGCTTACTTATGCCATTTGTGCATCTGCATACTTATCCATGTTGATTTGCCTACTCTGATATGCTTTGTTTTGCTTTTTTCACAATCGTCAATTAGCGAGGCACTTCCCATATAAACTTTTATTAAACCTTTTTCACACTATTGTCTAGTTATTGGAATATCCATACGGTATAAAGTACTGTAAAAGTAAAATAAGCGTATTTAACTTTTGAATAACTATACTCTGCTTAAGAGCTTTTGTTCAGAAGTTTATGCATCAACTGAAAATGAATATAATTTAACCATAAAAGAAACATTCTGGTAAAACCCAGGAACACGAGTGGTGAGCTACCATAAAATCACTAGCCTTCGGTGTAGATGCATCAGTTCCTTCTTTACTTAAACCAGATGGCTCTGAAAAAAAATACCTTTTTGGCCGATGTGTTTGACAGTAAGGAGAGTAATGAGAAACCATCTTCCTTTTTCCTGTTTTCCCGAGGGTAAACTACCTAGTTTAGCTTTTTGCTCATGAAATTAAAGCTTCCATGATAGACCTTGATTTTCTTTTTATAAAGACTGCAGATTTCTTAGCTTCAACATTGTCATTTTGCGCAAGTTGGCAAGAATAGGAGCTTTTAGCACTTGGGAGAATCGGAAACGTTACTTCACTACATAAACGTGTTTGGGGTAGCTCCAGTCCAACCAATTACCCGCCAATTTCCATAACTCCCATATCTAAAATTTTTTTTTTTTAACATCTTTTGGCAAAAAGTCTCATTAGGTTTGCTGAAGGTAATTATCGGTTCCCTAGTTTGCAATTTGGTTTTCGTAAAGGCCTTAGAGTATGGGATTCCCTCCTTATCTCCAATGCTGTACATAAATCACTTATATTGTGGTCAGGAAGTTTTTATGATTGGCCTTTATTTCAGTGCTGCCTTTGACCATGCTAATCATGAGGCCCTTGTTTTCAAACTCAAACAGTAGTGAGTGGGTGGGTAATTTCTTTGCATCATTATTTAATTTTCAAGTAATAAGACTACAGAAACTTTTTGATGGGCACCATTATGAGTACAGAAATGTGATATCTGGTGTTCCTCAGGGTAGTGTTCTTGACCCATTACTTTTCATTCTACATACACATGACATGTGCTTTGGCCAAGAAAAAAAAAAAAAAGGAAAAAAAAAAAAGCTTGTTGCATATGCAGATGACGCTACTCTCTTGGCATCAATGTGGATCTGGGGTTGCTGAATCCCTTAGAGATCTAGCTAAAATTAGAACATGATGCAAATTATGGGGCACGAAGTTGAATCCTTACAAAACTCAAAGTATGATTGTAAGTAGGTCAAGAACAGTGGCTCCTCAACATCTGGATCAAAAGCAGTGATAACGTTCCTTTAATTCTACGACTCTAATTTTAGGAGTGATTCTGGACAGGATATTACTTTTGAGAACAGTAGTTCTGTGTTATCTGCAATTTCACAAAAAAAAAAAAAATTGGATTATTAAGAAAGCCTATTCTGAAGAGTTTTAATTCTTTCATTTTACTATGTTTAGAGTATTTTTCTCCTGTCTAGTCTTCAGCTGCCAATTCTCATGTTAATTTGGACATGGACTGTCTTAAATTTCTTATTCCTGATCTAGAGATTTATCTCTGGCAATGTTGTTCAATTAATTAGTTATGCATGTTGCATAAGCTTTTCTAAAATTCTGACCATCCTTTACATGAATCTTCCCAGACAGTTCCATACTCATCGTAATAATAGGCCTGTAATTAATTTTATAGTCGGGCCTTCTCCATCATGAGGTTCAATACTACACATTCTAGAATTCTTATTCTAGATGTGACAAAGTTGTGGAATGATCTTCCTAATTGGGTAGTTGAATTGGTAGAACTTCAAAAGTTCAAACTTGCAGCATTTATATGAACAGGCTGACATAAGTATTTTTATAGTTTATATATGAAATATCTGTTTTAATGTAGTTACTGTTCTTAAAATATTCTATTTTAATTGTTCATTACTTCTCATATCTTATTTATTTCCTCGCTGGGCTATTTTTCCCTGTTTGAGCCCTTAAGATTATAGCATCTTTCTTTTAAAACTTAGGTTGTAGCTTAGCTAGTAATAATAATAATTAGTAATAATAATAATTGGTAATAAATAATAATTATAATAAATAATTATAATATCTAACAGTAAACAATTGGTACACATAAGCACACCAAAAGCACTAGTAAACTACCAAGCCTTATAATATATAGCCTAACACAGAATAAGACAAAAGTACACCAAGCCTTTTATCTAAATTTAAAAATCACATTAAATGGATATATTTACTCACCTGGTAGAATTATCGGAAATGACTGGTGGCCTACGCACCAACAGTTCGACATTGGCTGTGATTCTGTTATTTATGCCAATCAAGACTTGACACATGTAATTACCTCCATCGCTTTCCTGGATATCCTTAATCTGAAACACAACGATGCATTAATGAATGATTAGCTACATTAGTATATAAGAGAGTCAAAATGTCCTTGATAATTCTTTATTACATGTAATTTTGAATCAATTGGCAGTTTTTTTTTCTTCTTTTTTGACACTTCCTAAACATTTAGTAAAATTGGCCAGTCAAAATGTGTTTGACAATACTTTATAAAATTAAATATTGGATCACTTGGAAGTTATTTTTGACACCTTAATATTCAGCAAAATTATATTTACAGCCTTGAATAAAATAAATAGTTGCACAAAATTAACAACAACATTTATTAAATCTTTATATTTGATTAATATGAGAGCAAAGCTACTTTGTGATTTGAGAATAGAATGAAAATGGACAAAGTTATATCAAAACCGTTATCAGAAATATAGGAAAACACATAAATGATGAAATAAAGAGATACTCCACAGTTTTAGGGCTTATTTCAAGTGTCCTTTTGGTCTAAAATATTAAGACAAGAACAAATCTAGTAACAATCTGTTATAGCAAAAATGAACCTTTACTCCCAATAAATCAATATACATACTGTACTTCAAATTTATCCACAAAATCGCAAGAACCATTTACTGTAAAATCAAATACAGCCAAGACAATCTCTCAATATCACTTAATTTTCTACCTCTAATTGGAAATTGGTTATTGTAAACCAGTCACGTAAAAACACGAGTAGAGTATCATGGACAACAAAGAATCCCAGACTGTCATTAAGTGGGGAGGGATAACTACCAAGAAAATGCAATATCAAGACGAAAATGGTTTTCTGCAGGATGAAAATAGTTATAATGGATTTGTGCCCTGAAGTTTGATACGAAGAGGTAAAAAAGGGGAGATATCCTTCGTTATGTTGGAGAGTTATGGGATGAACATTAAATGGATCCTTTGTTTCCGCTCCACCAAGCAGGACAATGAAAATCAGCTCAGCTCCACCAAGCAAGACTATGAAAATCAGCTCACAGTAATCAATACTGTCGAAGTGGTAAATTAGCATAATTGATGAGGGATTGAATGGGACCAGGGACAAATGAATTATTGTAAGAGAAAAAATTGCACAAAATATTAAAATTACAAGGAATGAATATGCATAATATCGCAAAAAAAATTTAGATTACGAAGTTGAGATTTTTTTTTTCTTACTAAATTGTTAGAATGAAAAATAAGTTTTCTGGATACAAATTAAATACAAGGAACATAAAACCACAAACTAAATAAAAATCACAAGACAGTATCATGAATGCTAGAGATTTGTTTATAAAATTAATGATAATCAAAATAGTCTATTTCTAATGGCTCAACACGTGTTCAGCAAAATATGAAATAAAAAAATTTTGGTTCATCAAAATATATTAAACTTTAAAGTGGTATGTATAAGAATTCTGCTTTAACGAAACACACTGAAGATAAATAAACAAATATTTAGTCTTTTTAAAGTATTTAAACCGAAGGCATGAAACCAATCACTGCTAATCTGAGAAATACACATCTAAAACATTCCTTGAATGTTTACCACATCCTCCTACCTGTAGGATATAAGTAGCAGAACCTTCGTCATGTCGAAGAGCATATCTTGAGTCCCTCAGGATAAGGGAAGGACCTGACGAGATGGGCAGGTCCTGCACGCTGCCCGATCCTCTCTTGACCCAGAGGACAGGGTAATCCTGGGAATATTGCACCGAACATTCGAGCTGGATGCTCGAGCCGATGTCAACAACTTGCTCCTTTGTGATCCAACTTATAGATGGTGTTCGAACCGCCAGACCTAAAAAATAATAATAAATGCCATGATACCGAATTAAAAATAAAATATTATTTCATAAATGTATTTTATTATATAAATACAAAATTAAAAAGGTAAAATATACATCAATTGTAATGATAATGCTCTACCCGAAAATGTCATAATTCCTGATTGTTTGTTATATACATACACATGTACATGCATATACACATGTACATGCATACATATACAGTACTACTAAAATATTGTATTTAAATGATTAGGAGACGTAGAGACAAATGTACACTTGTACATACATATACAGTACTTCTAAAATATTGTATTTATAAGATAAGGAGACGTGGAGGCGTATACACATGTACAAGCATATACGCATGTACAAATACAATAATAATAAAATATTGTATTTATAAGATGAGGAGACAGGCATATACATACTCATGTACATACATATACACATGTACATACAAATATACATTTATAAGTACAGTACTTCTAAAATACTGTATTTTTACAGTACTTCTAAAATACTGTATTTTTAAGATTAGCAGACGTGAAGGCAACAAACATGTAAACACCTTCACTTTCTCGGCCCCTAAGCAAAGGGTACATAGTTAGGGGGTGAGGGTAGGGGAATGTGGCAGGAGTTGAAACAATAAACGGCTGCTCCTAGAGAATCATCAATCGAAAGACGTTACCGTAATGGGGCAAGAGGGCAATATACAAGGGAGCAAAAAGGCCCCCATGTTATGAGGCAGTTGATTTATCTCATGGGGAGACTATAATGAGTACGCGCGTCTCTCTTGCGTTCTTCTCTCCTTCATTATCGAGTCGAAGAGAAGAGGATATTGATGACTAGGTCGTCTGGTTTAGTGTGGGGAGTAGATGCCACATTATTATTATTATTATTATTATTATTATTATTATTATTATTATTATTATTATTATTATTATTATTATTATTATTAATTACTGAGCTACAACCCTAGTTGGAAAAGCAGGATGTCATAGGCCTAGGGGCTCCAACAGGGAAAATAGCCCAGTTTGGAAGAGAGACAAGGAAAAATATTTAAAAGACAGTAACATTAAAATAAATCTCAAAATATAGGTACTAAAAAAAAAGAAAAAAAACACAAGAGGAAAAGAATAGCCCAGGGAGGAAAGGATACAAGGAAAAATATTTTTGAGAATAGTAACATTAAAATAAACATCAATATAAACTATATAAACATAAGAGGAAAAGACAAAAGATAGAATAATGTACCCTCAAGCAAGAGAACTAACCCAAGACAGTGGAAGACACAGGTGCAGAGGCTATGGCACTACCCAAGACTAGAAAATAATAGTTTGATTTTAGTGTTCTTCTCCTAAATATACTGTATATAGTACTTTCATTGCTAGTATTTGGTACATACTTTTAGGGTTACATGTGTCAAGATAGTTCTTTTAATGTTACGTAATTATATTCTTTAAGGAAAATGCTTTAAAACATATTTAGTTGAAAAAAAAAAACACAATTTAGCCAAAAACCATTTGTCTTCATCTCTCCATCCAAAATTCACAGGGTTAAAAATCCTCATAAAACGTAAGCAGCAACAGCTTAAGAAAATTGTGGAAGGGAAAATGAAATTTCCTTCACTTGTCGTACAAATTAGATTGCGATGTTTTTCGTGAGAATTTCATTTGGCTTTCAGGAAAAACTAACTTGCCAGAAAACTTCCGGGAGAAAATGCTCTCATTTTATAATCTTGAATCGTAGCCACTTCAAAAAGAATGTTAAGTTCTCATTAGTTATTTATTTTGGCCATTCTTCTGCAGCTTTAAGGAAAACTTTCCCCTTGGATGGGGTCAAGGAATTTTAGGATACAAACAGGATTTCTTTTCAATTGGATGCCTTACAGATTGGGTCACCAATCCGAGTAATAAACAATGTTAAATTTCGTAGATTGTTTTAAAATCGTGCACATGAGGCGACTAGTAGGCTTATACATATATTATTACTAATCAGTAATAAACAATTACTGTTAAATTTCGTAGATTGTTTTAACAAAATCGTGCACATGAGGCGACTAGTAGGCCTATACATAAATTATTACCAATCAGTAATAAACAATCTGTTAAATTTCGTTGATTGTTTTAACAAAATAGTGCAAAGGAGTTTACTAGTAGGCCTATACACAAATTGACTCTTAGGCCTATACATGAATAATTATTACTACCAATAAGAGTACTAAACTATCTTTAATTTCGTAGATTGTTTTAAAATCGTGCACATGAGTTGACTAGTAGGGCTATACAAATTATTACCAATCAGTAAAAATAATCTTAAATTTCGTCGTTTTATCAAAATCTTTTATAAGAGTTAACTAGTAGGACTATAAATAGATCATTACCAATGAGTAATAAAAAATTAGTTATTTTTTTTTTTTTAAATCTTGCATACGAGTTTCCTAGTAGGCCTTTACAAAAATTATTATAACCAATCAGAGTAAAACAATCACTTAAATTTCGTTTAATGGTTTAATATTGCATATTTGAGTTGAATAGAATATAAATTGAGTAAAATTACATAAGAAGCGACTTTAGAATGAAGAATTATAATACTTCCCTTTACTAAATGAAATTCCTGATATTTAGTTCGTTTTTATGGCCAATGATTTGCTACAACTACAGTTACTCAAGGGGGTTAACTACTGCGCTGTAATAGTTCAGTGGCTACTTTCCACTTGGTAAGGGTAGAAGAGAGTATAGCTATGGCAAGCAGCTCCTCTATGATAAGGACACTCTAAAATCAAACCATTGTTTATTTAGTCTTTTGAACTTTTTTTTCCCAGTATGAGCACTTGGGCTTATAGCATTCTGCTTTTCCAACTAGGGGTTTAGCTTGGCTTGTAGTAGTAGTAGTAGTAGTAGTAGTAGTAGTAGTAGTAGTAGTAGTAATAAAATATAAGTTTTAATTATAGTTTGTTCAGGGTATGCACTGGTTTTGATTAAACTAAATAACCAACGAAATACGTATTTCGTAAGTTACATGTAACCAATCAAAAATTTCCAAAATTGTTAAAAGAAACTTCCACAAAAATATTGAGACTTCTCATAGCATTACTGTCACACACTACAGTACTCACTCGTCTTTAAATGCCAAATAAATGCAAGTGAGAGAGAGAGAGAGAGAGAGAGAGAGAGAGAGAGAGAGAGAGAGAGAGAGAGAGAGAGAGAGAGAGAGCCCCGAATAATAGTTATTGCTTCGACTAGTTCTTAACTCTAAAGGGAGAGGAAAACGACAGTGATAAAATCCAAAGGGGCAAAATAAAGATGAATGAAAAGTTTCAGCATACGTTACGCTTGCTTCTTTCGCCTTAACTACTGAGAGAGAGAGAGAGAGAGAGAGAGAGAGAGAGAGAGAGAGAGAGAGAGAGAGAGAGAGAGAGAGAGAATTTAACGAAATCTACTTTGCATTGCAAAATGTTCTATTGTAACAACATTCTATTATAACAACATTCTATTGTAACAACATTCTATTGTAACAACATTCTATTGTAACAACATTCTATTGTAACAACTAGTTCTTAGAACTAATTAATGTTCAACCATAATTTAAAAAAATACACAAATGGGTCAATTACCGTTGAAACGAGCATTTTATATCATGAATCAAACAATAGATGACCAGAGAAATCCTTAACTTGCGTTTTTAAAAATAATTTTAAATGGGTCTCATCGTTAAACATATCTGAAAGCATACAAGTTCTGCTGTAAAAACATTTATTTCATTCAAACACAGGTCTAAGGGTGAATAAACAGTGAAAATTTTTATATTACAGCTTTGAAATTTTAAGAAATAAATATGGAATGAGTTTTTGTATTTTAATGTGGGCGTAGTTATTGCATTACAAAAATGTGTTTACCTCGGCTGTGGGATCTAGACCTATCAAATATGAGGTCCCAAGATTGTTTAAGTCAAACTTGATGACAGCCTATATAGAGGCTCTCGAGTAATAGCCCTTGTTCGTCAAGTGCTTCGCTTGGTTGAATTCGACAATTAACAATAAATGCATTTTATGATTCTCTAAATACTTCCAAGACAAAAAAAAAAAAGAAAAAGAAACCTACTTATAGATCCTGCTTTTGTGTGTGTGACGGGACATAGGAAACAGTTCCTTTAAGCAATTAAATATATGGGTTAATTATATTAATATTAGTTAAAAATATATACAAATTTAATTACGCCAACACATTCACACGCAATATAGCTTGTCGGCGAATAATTTTTCCCTGCTGACAAATACAGACAATAACGATATAATTAGTGTGGCGGGCGAAGTTTATTCTTACCCGTAATTTTCTGGTATAAATAGCGAAACAAACCAAATTATTCTGCAGATGGTAACTACCATATTACGTTATTTGTTAGGCAATTTCTACGTGGCTCTAATAAAGAAATTCAATTAAGGTTTTGGAAATGTTTCGGGGGAATTTTTTGGTCGAAATGACTCATTATTCTCAGCCCAAAAACACAGATACTGAAGGACTAACAAATTTTACACAACTTCTTGTACTAATATTCTAATTACAAAAACAAAAATGCGCAAAATAAATTATTATATATATATATATATATATATATATAGAGAGAGAGAGAGAGAGAGAGAGAGAGAGAGAGAGAGAGAGAGAGAGAGAGAGAGAGAGAGATTTAAATATAAATATAAATACATAAATCTTCCTAAATTTAATAAGAAAAGTTACACATTAAACTACTAAAGTTATCACAATCTAGAAAATACTAAAGTTATCACAATCTAGAAAATACTAAAGTTATCACAATCTAGAAAATACTAAGGTTATCACAATATAGAACATTCTAAAGTTGTCACAATATAGAAAATTCTAAAGTTGTCACAATATAGAACATTCTAAAGTTTCACATCGCTTTTTGACATTTCCATCAGTAAGTTCGTCTTTTTGATTCCCAGACTCTCCCCCTTCCCTCTCCCTTTACTTTCCTCTTTGTCCCACCCGTCGTGTCTCTCCATCCGTCCCCAATTACTTCAGCCGCCTTTCAATATGTCATTTTTATAAATTGCTCTTCCATTGTGAAGTTTCCCACCCTTCATAAGAGCTACCAACAATGCAGCCTGTGTATTCACGCTGTGCGACTGTGCGCGCATGCGCACAACCTACGCGTCAGTACAGAAGTTAAAATATCTAAACTTAATGTCTTCACTAAATGTCTTTATAGGTAGTAGGTTGGCCAGGGCACCAGCCACCCATTGAGATACTACCGCTAGAGATATGGGGTCCTTTGACAGGCCAGACAGTACTAAATTAGATCCTTCCCTCTGGTTACGGTTCATATTCCATTTATCCACACATCTAATATTCTCTTCTGTCCTCACACCTGACAACACTAGGATTACCATTCAATTCTTCTTCACCTACGGGGTTACTCGACTCTTGGTAAGGGTAGAAGAGACTCTAGCTATGGAAAGCAGCTCTTCTAGGAGAAGGACACTCCAAAATCAAACCATTGTTCTCTAGTCTTGGATGGTGTCATAGCCTCTGAACGATGGTCTTCCACTGTCTTGGGTTAGAGGTCTCTTACTTGAGGGTACACTAGGGTACTCTAGGGCTCACTATTCTATCATATTTATCTTCCTCTTATTTTGATAAAGTTTTTTTTCATAGTTTATATAGTTATTTCATTTTAATGTTGTAGCTGTTCTTGAAATATCTTATTTTTCCTAGTTTCCTTTCCTCACTGGGCTATTTTCCCTGTTGGAGCCCCGGGGCCTATAGAAACCTACTTTTCCAACTAGGGTTGTAGCTTAGTTATTGATAATAATAACCACTAATATCCGAGTAAAGGATCATGCAACCAGTGAGAGAGAGAGAGAGAGAGAGAGAGAGAGAGAGAGAGAGAGAGAGAGAGAGAGAGAGCGAGCGAGAGAGTGTGTTGCAAAGTAAATAAACGCCATAAGCTGAATCAGCATATCCATAATAGCCACATTTACTCCAAATACAAATGGAACAATTCATGATGTTCACAGAGAATCGGAAATGATATATTTTCTGTTGTCCTAACTATCGGGGGTCATTACTTCCTGCCATTCATTATCTACCGTCATTTTCGTGTTTCTCAACAGGACATTTTTCATTACTAATTATACACTGGCAACCGACAGCTCTACACACACACACCCAACAGCTCATGGAGCTGAGCTACTTCCACACGTAGGCCTAAAGATATATAATTGAACATATTCGAGTATAGCCTACGAGTACGCATATGATTAAGACTTAAATCCTTTAAGAACAAACCATTAGTGTGTAATGGTTTTCATGGTTTGACAGATTAAATTAATAAAAATTAACGAAGGCCATACATTTAAACTTAGGAAACTTCAGTTTTCAACGTGTTCTAAAATAATTAACCATAATCTACATTTAATATATATTTTTCGTTCTGGTTAAGGACTAAAATGAATTAAAGACTTCCATCCAGCTAAAATCGTAAGTGGAAATCAGACATTTTTCTAAATAAATTACTGTGGAAAAGGTTAATCGGCTAGTATTTTCTAATTCAGCTTAATATTTAAAGTCTTCAATCGCTAACTTAAAAAAAAAAAAAGTTAAGATATGTTGGAATAGTAAAGTTATATGGAATAGAAACTTAAAAATACATCCTCTAGTCTTAAAGTTTAACCGATCCTATAAGAAATAGACTAATCTAAAAAAAAATCTCCCATCTGCTCCTAAATACGTTAACATATCAATTACCCGAATGAAAAAAAGTCATTATGATTATTAATAGCAGTTAAAATAGCGATACATGCAGTGACATTAGATTAACGGCTGAATTATATTCGCTCGTTCCCCCAAAATTTCGGACCCCCCAAAGCCTGCTACCCCATAGAGTTGAAGTGTATCACTGACATTACCATAATAACGTGGGTCATATGATCCCTGGTACTCAATCATGATCCATAAGGACGATTTTCCTATATGTATCCTACGAAAGTCTAGACCTTATAGCCTCGTCCACCGTGAGAACTACGCGGTGATTTATCGTTGGGTTTGAATGGTGTCAATTTATAAAGTGTGCTTCACTTACAACTATATTGACCCCCCCCCCCCCCTTCATCTCACCTACCCCTCTCTCTCTCCCCTTCTCCCACACAGCTCTCCCTCCCTCTCCCACAGCAACCTCCCTACCCTTTTTAACGTCAGCACCTCATTCCCTCCCCCCTTAACTGGACCATTCAAATTCGCCTTTTTGGTTCTGCTAGGAAATTGCTAACCGGCGACAGTCTCAGTCTCTCTCTCTCTCTCTCTCTCTCTCTCTCTCTCTCTCTACCAAAGAAACACCCCTTCTCCCTTTCTCTCTCTCTCTCTCTCTCTCTCTCTCTCTCTCTCTCTCTCTCTCTCTCTCTCTCTCTCAAACCAAAGAAACATCCCTTCTCTCTCTCTCTCTCTCTCTCTCTCTCTCTCTCTCTCTCTCTCTCTCTCTCTCTCTCTCTCTACCAAAGAAACACCCCTTCTCCCTTTCTATCTCCCTACCTTTCGCACTCCGATCTCCCTCAAGGCTATCATTATCGCCGGCATCCACCCTTCATCTCTTCCCTCAAAACCTCCTGGGCAAATAAAGCAAACGGATCATTTTCTTTTGACAAAGGAGAATCAAGCGATTTTGCAAGGGGTAACTTTAGCCAAACCCCAAAACCGTACACTGAAAGGAGGGGGAGGAGGAGGGAAAAAGAGGGGGAGGGAGAAACCAAGGGTGGTTTGGGATTTTCACAAAGATTCACCTCAGTCAGGGCACCAAATACTTACGCTGTCAACACCTTCACGGTTTTTATTTGAGCCGTAGAGCAGCAATCATGCGTGGTAAATAGGGTATGAAAAGAATAATAAAAAAAGCACTGCCATGTTATTTTTCCTCCTATTTAGCTGGGCGTGATTCTAGAGTGATATAGTACGATCACTGATATTTCATCCGTATAAGTTGTTTTTTTGAGTAGTTTCGAATATAATTGAACAGGTTAACAAGGGGTCTCGGTGGTTTATATACAGAAAAATTTAAATTTATTACTGACCTTACGATATCTTAATTTTCCTATTCAATATTTCTCGTGTACAGTTTATTTCCTTTCCTCACTGGGCTATTACCCATGTTGGAACCCTTATAGCTTTCTGCTTCTCCAACTAGGGTTGACGTTAGCTAAAAATAACTAATAAAAATAATAACTAACGGAACCCGAGCAAATTACACGAAATTATATTTTTAATACTAATTATCTTGTTCCTAACTTATACATGTTTGAATAAATTGTCCGGAGATTAATTTTATAATCTAGGTTATGAAAATTGATAAACTCAATTTTTTGTCTAATATTAAAAAAAAAAAAAAGTCAGGTGCTGAAGACAAAATTTGGAAAACTATAAGATGTGCTTTGGTTAAGTAACCAAAGTCTAATGTGAATTTGTAAGAGTATACCATGAAATTATTTCCGCTTTCTTTAAAGCGTGACAAAATAAATAACACTATCGTATCAATATATAGAACAATAATACATAATAAATCCCTAGATTCTACAGTACATAATAAGATAATGCATTAATTTCAATATGGCCTATGAAACTAGCTGTTATTGCTTTTGCCTGGAATAACACCTGCTATTTCAATCAGCTTATGTAATTGAGCAGGTAATGCTGGAAAGAAAGTTATAAACGTTGGTAAGCCCTAATGAGGTACTTAATTATTTACATGGGGGGGGGGCAAAAATTTTATACAAATCCATACATTAATCAGTTTGGTCCGGCTATAAAGTTTAAATACCTTTATAGGAACATTCATTAATTACATATTGTTTCCAGATTTTAGCAACCGCAGGAACTCAAATGGAAAATTTTTATACATTCTAAATGCCTATTTTATATATTCTCCCGTTTCATCGATTTAAACAGATGGGCGCAAGCCACCTTCCTTTGAATGGAGATACCTTAACGAAAGGGTTTGTGTATCGCCAAGATCAGCAAAGCTATTTTAGTTAGCGACACCCATATTAGATTGGTTTGCTGTAAGCTATGATAAAAAGCTCCCACGATCACCTATCCGAAATGGCCATCGCGGTGATGGAATCTGGCCAAACCAAGTATAAAATTGACATGTCTGATACCTTTGTCCTGCAGTGGACTAGAAACTACTGCATTTTTGTAAGTTATTCACAAGAGTTCCATCTTCGTGGCTTATCCTAAATGCAATATTAATCTAAATTCGATTGTTTAATCCTCCATCTATTAACTGAAGGGACAGAGACCTTAAAACGATGGAAACAGTCACTTGGAAGATCTCGCTATTAAAAGTATAAGGCAAAAGTCACGGGTACATTTATAATCAGAATTAAAGTGGGTTAAAATTTCAGAGCGAAAACTCAAAATCAACAAAACGGAAATTTTATATTTTAAAACGATAAAGAAAAATTATTTAAGTGAAAGAAACTACCATAAAGTTATGCTATCTGAACCACATTTAACTTTACAACAATCAGCCTTTCACTATAGGTTTAAACAGACTCTCTGGCTCACACTTTTTAAGAAGTCAGCAAGGCAAATCTTCCAATATATTTTTGCATCTACCATTCATAAATAATTCAGTATTGAACCAAGATTTGCTAGAGAACTGGAGTTTTATGTACATTAATATATAAAAGGGAGAGGCATAGCTATTGTTCAATTAGATTAGTTGCACGACAGGCGAGCAGAATCTGTATAGTGCTAAGGTACTAATATCGTGTTACTGAGAGAGAGAGAGAGAGAGAGAGAGAGAGAGAGAGAGAGAGAGAGAGAGGAGAGAGAGAGAGAGAGAGAGAGAGGAGTGAGTTCCGAAGTGTGAAACAACAATTGAACGAAGAGCAACAATAAGCTTGTGAGGTTATTAGGCCGTTAATAATGAAAACCTTGTCAATAAGCTGGTAATTATGACTAAATGGTTATTCCGGACAATATGAAAATCACCGGTTACGTACAACAGCCAATTCAGCTACGAGAGAGAGAGAGAGAGAGAGAGAGAGAGAGACCAGAACAATCATTGTTTATGGTAGGCTTTAGATAATATGTTTGTGATATTCACAAACACCTTCAAAGTCAAATTGCCAAAAGGTGTTATCAAGAATCAATGTCCACGACCCACTTTGCACACTATTAAATTCTGTGATGTCGAGGGACAATACACCAGTCTCTCTCTCTCTCTCTCTCTCTCTCTCTCTCTCTCTCTCTCTCTCCTCTCTCTCTCAAGGACAGGTGTGAAATTTCCCACAATCCATCTGTAATGGTTTGATCGTCCGAGTAATATTAGTATTATCGAAAAGTTTTGCATCACAGACACCAATAATTATTTCCATTTCATCCGTTTATTCTTCTGTATTCGTCTATAGGAATCTTACAGAAATAGCAATGGTGAAACTAAAGCGATTAACGAAGGTAAAATGGAATAAATGCTAATATTCCTTTCATGTACAAATATTTTTAAAAAATCCCGTACTTTCATCAGACCATGATTTGATCAAAAGTTGCACTCTAGTTCTCAAATTTACATTCGTCAGCTCAGACAATTATTATTATTATTATTATTATTATTATTATTATTATTATTACTAATACTACTACAAGCTAAGTTAAGCTATAGACTATTCTTAAAACTGATCATCAACGTCGAAGCAAAATCAGGAGACAGCAGCCAAATAAAAACAGCGACCTCATTATTATTATTATTATTATTATTATTATTATTATTATTTGCCAAGCTACAACCGTAGTTCGAAAACCCGGATGCTATAAGCCCGCGGGCTCCAACAGGGAAAATAGCCCAGGGAGGAAAGGAAATAAGGAACAACGTACAGGCAAAAACAGTAGGCTAATGAAAATGGCGACCTGTTATAGTTATTATAATCATTATTATTATTATTTATTATTATTATTATTATTATTATTATTAGCCAAGCTACAACCATAGTTGAAAAGCATGCTATGAACCCATGGGCTTCTAATAGGAAAAATAGCCCAATGGCGAAAGAAAATAGGCTACACATTAGCGCGTCTAAGAACTTTTAAGCTACTATTTACACAAGAATGCGTCGTTACATCTTCAAGATTGCTAACCCTAAGCTGTCTAAATAAAACCTGTGCTATAAAGTACTATGAAGTACATTTCATAATGTATGTAGCAAGTAATATATTTGCCGATAAACATTCAAGTGTAACAAGTGTAAGTAAAAATTAATTAAAAATGGTTGAAAGTATAACATATCAAGGACTTAAAATAATCTTATGTTTCGAGGAAATTAGAATTCTAAATGACAACTCTATAAAACTCAAATAGCCAATTATGGAACATAAAGGTTTGATTATAAAAACAATTAACATGAACACGAAACTTCATTAAAAATCACAAAATAATTAATGTGGAAAAGTTTAATATGTAAATACTCTAGTAATGAGAGAGAGAGAGAGAGAGAGAGAGAGAGAGAGAGAGGTAAACGGTAATTCAAAAGTAGACAAACTCAAGTCCACATTTTTTTGCAAGAACGAAAGCATATCCGATATCTAGCACACAGGGCCCACTCAGTCGGTCCTGCTAGCCCCTTTACTGTTAAAGGGAAGGCATTGCTTAACCAAGAAGTGCAAAACAAAACTAATCCGGACGAAATTATTATTTTTTTCCATGCTTCTATATTCGCTAACTTTCATACATTCATTCAATTCTTCCGATATTCATTTGAGTTTCATTAAATTTTCTTCTGAATTTAAATCAACTGTCGATAAATTTCGTTAAGTATTTTACTAAGCAAGAACATGACACCACAAAATTTTTTCAAGGCTGAAATTCCTTGAATATATTAAAGTTTATCGAACGAATGGGTGCTCAAAATAGCACAATTCGACCACAACATATGCTAATAGAGCTCCAAGGCATATAACCCTTAAATTCATGTCAATATTCTGAAAATATGAAAGTCGTACTAAATAGTTTCTTTTCCTTAAAAACTAAAGTTTTACTAAATGTACAGTATATTTTCCTTCAAAAGATGGGTCGTACCGAATAGTTTCTTTACCTTCAAAAGAAAAGTCGTACCAAGTACAGTTTCTTCTTCAAAAGACAAGTACTAAATATAGTTTCTTTTCCTTCAAAAGGAGAAGTCGTACTAAATATACAGTTTCATCTTCAAAAGAGAAGTACTAAATATACAGTTTCTTCTTCAAAAGAGAAGTACTAAATATACAGTTTCTTCTTCAAAAGAGAAGTACTAAATACAGTTTCTTCTTCAAAAGAGAAGTACTAAATACAGTTTCTTCTTCAAAAGAGAAGTCTTACTAAATATACAGATTCTTCCTTCAAAAGATCAACTGTACTAAATAAACAGTTACTTCTCCATCAAAAGAAAAATCATACTAAATAAAAGTTTCTTCTCTATCAAAAGTTCATATATACATACATATATACTGTATATAACGAGAACCTTGCTACACAAAACAACAAACCGCCATGCGAGCAGACACATCAATAATACCATTTTCGGTGAAAGTTTCAGACAAAAGATGTGTGTATTTACGTAGACGTTGATGGCGACGATGAGACAACAAACAAACCGTCCAACGGTATACACCGGTACCTTTTTTCCCCCTTCAGAGTTTCTCAAGGGCTATGAGGTTCTCTTGACACTAAACCTGTTAACAGGAGAGGTTTCGAGGGTGATCTGCCCAGTGAAGAGGGATTGAATGGTGTCGAAAAATAAGCTAAAACATTTAATATAACTTTTCAAGGTATTCGTCAAGTGGTAATTATCGTGACTAGAGAATTACCTTCTGAGCGGCCACATCCCTGGCAATATAAAATACTGAGGAAACTATTTGAAGAGAATACTAATAAAAGAATAATTAAAATGTACATCAAACTCCACAATTCAATGACCATTGTACTTACACTAGAGGCAATCCGTAGAGACCATGCCCTCATCACGCTAGGCAGTCTAATTTTGCTCTTAATTCCACTGGGTACTTCTACTTTGATGAATTTCCTTCAGAATCTATTTGATTTGTTCTTGGGCCCTACTCTACATGTCTAAGTTTCGTTGAAATCGGTTCAATACTTACGCGTAATGTTCGCAAAAAATATTAACTTGACATTGCGAATATTTTCAAAGTATTGCTGAAAACATTTTTTTTATCCTGTACTAGATCCAAATGTTATAGATTCATCCTTGGGTCATACCCATCATGAGTACCAAGTTTGGTCTAAATTTATACTGTAGTTTTAGTGTAAACTATCAAAAAAATAAAGACAGGGGTGGATACGTTCCCTACAAAATATCCTAGATTTTGGCGAAGGCAATAATGAATGAAAGTCCAAGAAAATGATTGCCTTAAAAATTCTGGGATACCACAAATCCCCAATATAGTCTACCCATAGTAAGCGATTCCCTTGAAAGTGAAACTGAAGTTTCCGGTTTTTTAGAGTAAGCTCTCTCTCTCTCTCTCTCTCTCTCTCTCTCTCTCTCTCTCTCTCTCAGATTGTCGAGAGATTATCATCAACTAACCGACTTTGAGGTAACTGAATACAGCTTGAACTCCCTTAGGCATAGGACGCCATACCGCCATTCCCTTAGAGTCGGACCAATCATCACGCCCTCCTTATACGCCTATGGCTCACGCCCCCATTTCCATTTCCCCTTCATACCTAACCCTCCCCCCCATTAATTTGCAGCCCCACCCCTGCCCCTCCATCTTCTATCCTCATTCCCATACACGGCCGGCAGAAGGGGGATATCTTCTCTAGCCAGAGGGTGCCTCCATGACTCCTGGTTTCTACCTAACGGGTGACGGGCAGCGTTGCCAGATTGGATAATTCCAGCGGCTATCTTTCCAAACTGTGATTAGTGTTTTTAATCAAATTTGATACAAATGATTCTACACCATATATAAATTATCATTGAAAATAAGACGTACTAATAGTTTGTTTACTTATTTAAGCTCCTATGTTTTATTTCCATCCGTCTCAAGAGGAACTTGTGAAACCAACAATCTGGTAACAATGGTGACTGGGACGATCCCTCCCGGTGTGTCAGCAAACTTGGCCTCTGGCTATGAGCGTCAGCCAAAAAAAAAGGAAAAAAAAAAAAGATAAAAAATCGCAGCGAATAATAAAAGTTATTTGCCGCAAGGTAAACTACGAATGCTTATTAACCGAGACCAAAAATTTCGTCGTTCGTTTCCCCTCTTAATTTGGAGGGGAAAGAAGGATTGACGCTCGAAGCAAATGTAGAGGACAATGAGGAAAACATAGGCCTCGTTAGGCCTTTGTGAGGGCGCGCGAGCGCGTGAATGGGAGAGCGGTTAATTCTCGCATGCTTGATTAGACAGTAGTGCATATTATTATTATTAATATTATTATTATTATATGCTAAGCTACAGCCCTAGTTGAAAAAGCAGGTATTATTATTATTATAATTAGCTAAGCTACAACCCTACTTGGAAAAGCAGGATGCTATACGCCCATGGGCTCCAACATAAGAAAAATAGCCCAGTGAGTTAAGGAAACAAGATAAAACTATATGAGAAGTAATGAACAATTTAATTGGTCGAGCAAAGGCTACTTTTTCTACTGAACATAGCGACCTCTTTTCAACATAAATTCGAGAAGCTATATTTGGGTTATGTGTATCTTATTAAGCTACAACCCTAGTTAGAAAAGCATGGTGCTATAAGCCCAAGGACTCCAACAGAGAAAAACAGCTAACAATATTAGTATAGCATTTCCAAACTTGTTTCACCAAATCATCTTTTATAATATTTTAAAAGTCGCGAGTCATATCAAATACGTAAGCTTTAAGTTGTGTTTTAACTTCAGAGTACTTTGGTTTCCATTGCTATCACTTGTGATTTTGCCGTTCCTCGAATTTAGAATAATATATATCAACGGTTTCAAGTATCCTTTTAAAGGTTTAAGGCCGCTCATGAATGACAGAGGCAAGGGACAGTGACATTGCCTTATCAAGGATTATGCCCTAGACACTGGTGTTCTTAACCTTTTTCATCCCATGACCCCCCGGGACTAATCAGAGTATTATTATGACCCCCTATAATAGATTTGGAAATAATAAACCTTGTCAAAGGGTCAAGTAAAAAAAAATTCAGGAAGACCATGGTTTACTCCTATACAATTTTATTGGAAACACCACAGAACAAAAACCTTGAAAAATTCCACTTTCCTAGCCTCTACAAATGCCATGAAATTATCCATTCCAAAGAACTATTCAACATCATACAAAATGGTTTACTCCTATACAATTTTATTGGAAACACCACAGAACAAAAACCTTGAAAAATTCCACTTTCCTAGCCTCTACAAATGCCATGAAATTATCCATTCCAAAGAACTATTCAACATCATACAAAATGGTTTACTCCTATACAATTTTATTGGAAACACCACAGAACAAAAACCTTGAAAAATTCCACTTTCCTAGCCTCTACAAATGCCATAAAATTATCCATTCCAAAGAACTATTCAACACCATACAAAACCTAGCACCGACTTCTCATTCACTCAGAGTGATGGTTGAAATTGTTTTGCAGCCATAAGTCTATCAAAGCGAGGACCAGTGTTCGATAGGCAACACCTCATGTCAGCATCAATGACAAGCCTATTGCGTGCCTTCGTTTTCAGTGCAACCATTGCTGAGAATCCAACCTCGCACCGGTAGGTTGACGGGGACTGAATCAACATAGTTAATGCACGCATCGAGAGAATAGGACAGTAGTCCTTCACTTTTGCCCAAAATGTTGGGAGCTCTTGTTCAGCAAAATAGATTTTAAGCTGAGAATCCTCACGAATTTGATAAAATTCTACCTTAGCAGCAACATCAGCATCACTGATGGCACTATCCATTACTGAAAAGGGTCTATAGATCCACGCATCAGTACAGCGGTCGTTTAGTCCTGGAAAGTAACTTTCGATGGCGTCATTTACTGCCAAAAGATGAGTGGAGATCTACTCACAGAAACTACATTCAGCATCTGGCAAGGTGAGGATAATGTAAATTTCGTTCACCTTGCAGCCCTCCCACCCATGGCCGCTGACCAATGGCAGGGCGTCAGAGATATCACGTTATTCACGTCACGTATCACGTGACTTAGAGGAGTATCCGATTGAGCTATAATGGGAATTTAACGCTATTTTGGTAACACTGGCTATGGTTAATCATTGTGCAGCAGACCACCCAACTTGTGACCAGTGTTGTACTCATCAAACTGGTAAAAGCCCTACTGGCTATTTCAAATACGTGTATAATGTATATGAAAAATAAATTATTCTCCAGAACCCTTTGTGACCCCTTAAGAAATCCCAAACGACCCCCCCGGGGGTCACGACCCCCAGGTTAAGAACCACTGTGCGGCCTAGAGACTAACTTATATACGTATGATCAGCGCCCAAGCACATCTCCACCCAAGCAAGAACCAAAGAGAGCCAGGCAATGGCTGCTGATGACTCAATAGCTCCCCCAAACCCCCATCCTTAGCTCTAAAGGATGTTGAGGTTGCAGCGATCAAAGAGGCTAGAGTTTGACGGGACTAACCCTGCGCTCACCAGTCAGGGACGTTACCACATCTGCCACCACAACCCTAAAAAATTCTAGTCAGATTTTGTCTGGTATTTTCACCCTAATGCCTTTTATAATGAGCTACTCAAATATTCTGCCCATTTGCATTCTTGACAATATGGTTCATGAAATTGAACAAGCTCACACTAGACGCCCGAAAGACTGAAGATATTTAGGCTTTCATAAGAAGAAACTAAAGACTTTCTGGCTAACTAACGGCTTCGGTAATGTGGGCTTGGGAATTTACGTGGTATATGCAGTGTGGAACTAAATACACTATGATGTGTACGACAAAGATTTTCTAGTGCTTAGTAGATAAGCCAATACGACGAAGAAAACGGCCCTTAAAGTGTGTGTATGGTCACACCTGCATTGTACAGATAAAACTTAAAATCTACTTAGTCTAGACTTTGTCATGAAGCGTTCTTACTTATATTTATAGAACATATTACTTTCATAAGATAAGAATTGAAAGCTATCCATTCTGCCAAAGGTATTAGTCAAGGAACCTTGCCGAGAACACAATGAAAGCTGAACTGACAATTGATACAGATCCGAAACTCTTCGAAACACTAAGAAAGTAAGACTACGGCTACAACTTCTGGTTTACCAATGGTCGCTTGTTACTAGAAATGTCTGGCGGTTGAAGACTAGAAAAGGGGATATTACAATAAATCAGTCCACAAATCAAGAAATATAATCTATTATTTATCCTTATTAAAATTAAACAGCTGTGTTCAAATGTATGACTAGTATGTAAACCTACTACTGCTAGTTGTCCACTGGTCGCTTGTTAAGAAATTTCTCGCGGTTGAAGACTTGAAAATAGCTATTACAACAAGTCAGTCAGTTGACACCAAGAAATATAATTTATTACTTTACCTTATTAATTAATATTGAATATCTGTTCGGCTTATAAAATTCTTCCAGCTCTAAGTACTACACAACCACACGAGACAAACCTTATTTGGAGACAGCATTTTCAAATCGTTAACTACTTGTTCAAACAAATTTCTTTCCGTGGCTTTTAAGACCATGTTAAAAGTACAACATATTAATTTCCAACATTACGTACCTAAATGAAAAGATAATATACAAGAACATTAGCAAAGTTTAGTGGACAACGAAAACAGGATTATAAAGGAAACATGACAAATCACCTAGGACATTTCCTTCTACGTAGAAAGTGGTCAGATTAAAAAAAAAAAAAAAAGTGGAAACTTTACGGTCTTTCAGAGCAGCAATTTTGTAAAGAACAGATGCATACTCTAAAATGTACACTATCATGATCAACAACGCCCACTTAAACTGTTCCAGTTACCTTGCTTCAATCATGCTGTCAAGAGACACTTCGTGATATATAACAGCTAAGTCACCCCTTGCAAGTTACAATAAATGGCATTTATTGAGAGAGAGAGAGAGAGAGAGAGAGAGAGAGAGAGAGAGAGAAAGTAAGAAAGTAAGCGAGTAGGAGAGAGAGAAAGTAAGAAAGAAAGTAAGCGAGTAGGAGAGAGAGAAAGTAAGAAAGAAAGTAAGCGAGTAGGAGAGAGAGAGAGAGAGAGAGAGAGAGAGAGAGAGAGATTAGGAGAAAGAAAGAAAGTAAGCGAGTAGGAGAGAGAGAGATAATAAAAATGAAAATGAGAAAGAATGAGTAGGAATAAGAAAGTAAGCGAGTATGAGTGATTAAGAAGAGAGAGAGAGAGAGAGAGAGAGAGAGAGAGAGAGAGAGAGTGAGTTTAGCATAATTGAGCATTTCATCCTAATAATTGTGAACTGCTCTCCCCCAAACACACGCCTCTTAATCACTCGCATCCACCCACCCCACGCCCGCCCGCCCACCCACCCACCCACCTCTGTGCCCGGCAAGGGGATTTCTCTGTGAATTGCCTTTTAATCAATTAACGGTAATGAATAGCACCTTTTCCCTCCCAATAAATGGAACGGCCGAGTGGGTTGGGTGAGGTGGGGCCCACAACGCAGGAAGAGAAAGGGTTCGGTGATAAGTGCTGACCAAATACTAAATGAGAGAGAGAGAGAGAGAGAGAGAGAGAGAGAGAGAGAATTTAATGTCCAAAAGACAAATATAACCAGCGGACTTATGTAGAGCCACGGTCTATGTGGGTAGAGCGAATTTGTTTTAGCTTTTACGATCTTGTCAAATAATAATTCGTTTAGTGTTAATTAAAAAATCCGCTGGTGAGAGAGAGAGAGAGAGAGAGAGAGAGAGAGAGAGAGAAAGTAAAACATCCAGGGGAGACTACATTTGGTCTTAGGTAGAGCGGATTAGTTTTGTTTAGAGTTATTATAATCATAACTTTAATTCGTTTACCGTGTTACTTTTGAAAAATCTGCTGGTGAGAGAGAGAGAGAGAGAGAGAGAGAGAGAGAGAGATGCAGTGAAATTGCGGTATATCACAAATAATGGGAATGGTTAAAAAAGGGGATGTAGATTGCGAGGGGTAATGGAATCCTAAATTCGAAAAAAGAAAAGATTGCAGGATGAACTGATGGGCAGGTGAGAGCTTGCAGAGGGAGGAGGCCTTTGTCAGCCACTGGAGAACCGACAGGTAATTATTTTTCACACCATCGATGGGAAAAAGGACAGAGGCGTCGATGGACATAGGGAAGCAAGGAGGATGGGACAGAAGGGAAACAGAATGAAATAGTCTTACGTCTGCTGGTGTCTTCCTGTCAACTGTCAGCAGCCTGACAGGAGTGAGAACACATTGAAATCCCCCGTCTATGGGATGAGACTAGTTCACATTCTGTCCCTCCCTTCTCACACTCGCTCTACATCACCCCCCCCCCCCCACCATTAAGTCAGCTATGCCGGTGATACCGACGTTTGTCCAAAGCATTTGGGGTTTCGGTGATAATTAAATGTTTTGTCCGAAAGAAAGGGGATTATTGGCAGAGGGTCGGTTAACCCCTTTGCCGAAATCCCTTTCTGTCGAGAGAGAGAGAGAGAGAGAGAGAGAGAGAGAGAGAGAGAGAGAGCTAGGGTCCTCTTCAATGGCCGGTTCCCTCTATCTACGGACCCCAGACAGTGACAGTATTACCATGCTCACCAATGTCTCTCGATTGACATTGTGTCGTTTCCCTGAGGCCAATATGCTCTAGGATGCATTAATGTCATTCACAGAAAGCGCACACGTGATCAAATAACACACACTGGTTCAGGCTATGCAAGTGGCTGTTGTATTTGCATGGGATAACGTGCGAGTTGAAAGACTCCTTCAATAACAATATAGTTATTAACTTTTATAGTTTTGTTTAAAACTAATATCTTAATATACAATATTTACCCTTTGAGCTACTATACAGACCTGTCTCTTAATAAATATGGGAAATTTTTGCATAGGGAAATGTGTAGGCCTATAGTGAAATGCATCCTTGTATGACATATTGGACTAGTGTTTCAACCTACTGAAACAACTAACTATCTAATAAGCAATAATATCCTGTCATTTATATTGACAGTAGATCTATCTTCATTCAACTAAAGGAAAATAAATTAAGATTAAATTCCTCAAACTAATATTTAGACATGAAAAATGCCAGAAAATTTGTGAAATAGCCAAGAAATATCTAGTTCCATCTCCACAATTTACTGTATGCAAGGCTAGGTCAGAAGCCGATACTCTTACGCGACTAGGGTTAAGGAATATAAGGCTAGGATTTATTTCTTCTCAAATAGGAGTTTTGGATTTAAACAAGTCTTGAACCATTTTTATTAAGTTTTTTCTTTTGTGTAACATCTCATGCCTATAAATTCAATAATTCTAAAAATGATATAAGGAACAAAATGCCAATAATATTATGGGGAAATTCTAGTTGAAAATCAAAAGTGCGGTTCCACTAGCACCTAGCCTACTCGTACTGCAACTAACCAACTTTGCGAAGGAAATGGATAACAGACTTTGTAAAACAATCAGGGAACTTATACAAAACATACTTTTCATCCTTTAGTTGGTTAAAAAGCTTGCCATGATCACGATATTCAATAAAACAGAACATTTACCAAAAACTAATGCAAACTACGCTTGCGCAGTAACCCACATTCAGTCTACCAAAGTACGAAGTATACACAATAACTGTTGCGATTCAATATTCTCCAAATTACAACAAAAGAAATAACGAATCTTATATCGCAGTTACAAAATTAACTGCTTTGTCTGCCAACCACACTAGCGAGAAACAAACATCGTATTTTGGGTAATATTTCGGTAGAGTCCCACCCAGCGCCATTACTGCTCGTCAGTACATAGCTTGATTTTTTTCTTTTTGCGACTGATGTAAGTGCACGGCGAAGCAAAAACCATTACATTTCAGTAATATTTCCATAGACTAATGTTTTTTGCTCGGCTATGCACTCTTCGTTCGCGAAAAAATAAAAATAAAAAATCAAGCTCCTATGTATTGGCAAGCGGCAATGGCGCTGGGTGGGACTCTACCGAAATATTACCAACCAATCTCTATTTCGGAAATGAAAACCATACTTATCTGATAAGAGGTTTTATCAATTGTTCATTGAAGTGAGGGTCTTTTCGGTTTGAGTGCCTATCGAATTTTAATGATTTTTTATTCCAATGTATGTATTTTGATGTGGAAAACCCAAAAATGATAACCATTTTGTGGAGAAATTATTTATTGATGGATGTGATAGGTAGTGGCTGTAAGGGGGGGGGGGGTCGCAGGGGCTAGGCCTAGGTAGGGGTACAGGGCCCTAGGTTAGGTGGTTGTATTAGGTTCGGTAGTGTCCCGAAAATCACTGTGGCCTTAAGGGGGGGTCGCAGGGGGGGCGGAGGCCCCCCCCGGTAGGCCTAGGTAGGGATACAGGGCACCTATGCTAGGTTAGGTGGGTTTTCTTAGGTTCAGTAGTGCCCTGAAAATCAAGAAAGCGCACAGAGAAATCGCAGCATTTCAGTAAGATATTGATTGATATAAGCCAATTTAAGTGTTAATAAATAATTTCTCCACAAAATGGTTATCATTTTAGGGTTTTCCACATCAAAATACATACTTTGGAATAAAAAAAAACATTTAAATTCGATAGGCACTCAAACCGAAAAGATCCTGAAGGGATGATGTATTTAACAGACAGCAGATGAATCGTCAATATATTTGGGAAAAAATTACACGCACAGTAAAGTGGAAACTGAGTTGTGGACTGAACGACTGCCTGCTGTAGAGTGAACTGTTAACTGAGCGTTTGCCGAAAGCCACCTACTATCCTGGCCTTCAAACTGCTTGTTAACGCAAAACTTGGCATTTATGTATTTATCTATAGTTAATTCCTTTACTATTTTAGACAAATATATACATATTTCACTTACTATTTTAGATAAATAAATACTTAAAAAATTACAATGATTTATGCACATTTCGACATCTGTAAAATTAACAGGAAATTAATAAACATAACCTTTTCCTTATTCTGTTGTTGTTGTTATATTTATTATTATTATGATTATTATTATTATTATCACTTGCTAAGCTACAACCCTAATTGGAAAAGCAGGATGCTATAAGCCCAGCGTCCCCAACAGGGAAAATAGCCCAGTGAGGAAAGGAAAGAAAGGAAAAATAAAATATTTTAAGAGTAACAACATTACTATAAACATTTCATATATTGATTATAAAACTATAACCAAACTATAACAACACCAGAGGAAGAGAAATTAGGTAGAATAGTGTGCCCGAGAGTATGTCTCTTAAAGGTTTTAAAGGCCGCTCATGAATGGCAGAGGAAAGGTACAGTGACATGGCCCTATCAAGCAAGACAATGCCCTAGAGGACTAACCATATATACATATGATCAGCGCCCAAGCCCCTATCCACCCAAGCTAGGACCAAGGAGGGCCAGGCAATGACTGCTAATGACTCAGCAGATAGACCTATAGGCTCCCTCAAAGCCCCCTTCCTTAGCTCACAAGGATGGCGAGGTAGCAGAGCTAGGACCAAGGAGGATCAGGCAATGGCTGCTGATGACTCAGCAGATAGACCTATAGACCTATAGGCTCCCTCAAAGACCCCATCCTTAGCTCACAAGGATGGTGAGGTAGCAGAGGCCAAAGAAACTAACGAATTTGAGCGGGACTCGAACCCCAGTCCGGCGTTCACCAGTCAGGGACGTTACCACATCGGCCACCATAACCATAATATCAATATTACCATTTAATATGATTCTCGGCCATGTCCATGACCCTTCCCAAGTTCCAGGTCTACTAGTTCCAGTAAGCACAGAGGATAATTTGTCAAAGCCATAAATATTACAGATAGCAAGGCCAATAGAGTTCCGTTTATATACCACGCTAGTAAACAATTGTATGCCCCAAAATCACACACTACACAGTATGTTAGTTGGTACTTAACTTAGCGTGATTTTACGATTATAGAAACGGCTTCAGTCGCTATCTGCAGTGGGATTGTAACTTTAGGCTGACGCTAAGTGCTGTACAGTATTCTGATTCCAAAATGAACGTTGTTAGGAGAAATCTATTATTATTATTATTATTATTATTATTATTAGCTAAACTACAACCCTAGTTGGAGAAGTAGGATGCTATAAGCCTAAGGGCTTCCAGCAGGGAAAAATAGCCCAGTGAGGAAAGGAAATAAGGAAATAAATAAACGTGAAAATGGCCAAAACACAGACATTACCTGTAAAAGGGACATGTCTGAGGTCTTTGACCAGCAGTTGACTATAAACGGTTGCATTTGTTATATATATATATATATATATATATGTATATATATATATATATATATAGATAGATAGATAATATATATATATATATATATATAATGTGTGTGTGTGTGTGTGTGTGTGTTAAGAAGCGGTACACACAGAACCTAACGATGTGGAAGTTTTATGTACAAAACAGTAAAATGTTCTTCATCTTATTTTCTGAAGCCGTCTTCTAATCAGGGTAATTAGCTTAATATATTCTCCTTTATCTAAACCAATCTCTACTACCAAACCTAACCCGAAGTAAGCTGTGAGACTAAAAACCTGAACTAAAATATAAGATTTACAGTGAGCGCTAACCCGTCACATTCCCCCTAAGCAAAGTGCAAATCTCTAGTCCCATTCTTCATGTGTGAAGCGATGGCTACTCGTTCCCTCTTTCTCTTCTCTTCTCTCTTCCTCACCCAAAAAGGATTTGTTATCTCATGTTACACTCGCCAACCACTTACAAAGCGCATTCTTCTTGCCCTGTCCCCACCTTTTAACTTCGTCTTGAACATTATCTGGCTCACACACAAACGCACACACGCGGTTCTCCGTCCACTCGGTGTGGTTTGCGAGTGCTTTCTGTGATTTAGAGACGGTCCAATTAATCAAGTTTGAGTCCTCTCTTTTGTCCAAAAATTCTGTTCATCAAAGCGCTCTAGAGTCTAAGGATTTAAAAAAATATGTTCTTCAAAGCACTCTAGATTCTGAGGATTTAAAAAAAAAATTATCTTCTTCAAAGCGCTTCAAAAAATCTGTTCTTCAAAGCGCTCCAAAAATTGTTCTTCAAAGCACTCTAGATTCTAAGGATTTAAAAAATTCTGTTCACCAAAACACTAGATTCTGAAGACTTCCAAAACTTCTCTTCTTCAAATCCTTCCAGATTTCACTTTGACCCGTGAAATCTCTAGACTTCATCTACCTGAGATTCTGTGGCTTCTCAAAACGAACCTAAAGACACAGGAAGCCACACAACCACACAAGACAAGACTAGGAAACTTCCATCACATTACTTTTAATAAAAAAGACAATTGGGAATAAGTGCTGAACAGCAAATTATTAAGTGTATAAAGATTAAATTGTTAAATAAATTTAATGTCAATATTATTGGATATAAGAATCATGTTAAAAATATTTTCACAAATCAGTATGTTTCTAACTTAAAAACATATTTAGAAAATAATAAAATAAAAATGTAATTTTATCATATATTAGATGTTATAATGTACATACAAAAATGTAAAATATAATTTGTTAAGGAAATATTTCTTTATAAAAGGAAAAAAAATGTATGTTAAGAAAATGTAATTGTATTTTCATAATAAAAGATAAAAAATAAAATAAAAAATAAACCTGCAGAGAATACTGTTAAGTAAAATGATTATATTAACCTCAATTTAATTCTTTTAGTGAGTTTTATAACAAAAGACGTGAAATGTGAATTATTATATTTTTTCAATACTTTCACAACTAGTAATCATAAGTTACTAGTTGGGTTAGAGTTCTCTTGCTTGAGGGTACACTCGGGCACACTATTCTATCTAACTTCTCTTCCTCTTATTTTTGTTAAAGTTTATATAGTTTATATAGCAGATATTTATTTTAATGTTGTTACTCTTCTTATAATATTTTATTTTGCCCTGTTTCTTTTCCTCACTGGGCTATTTTCCCTGTTGGAGCCCCTGGGCTTATAGCATCTTGCTTCTCCAACTAGGGTTGTAGCTTAGTAGTAGTAGTAGTAGTAGTAGTAGTAGTAGTAGTAGTAGTAATATTATTATTATTATCATTATTATTATTAGCTAAACTACAAC
>NC_090733.1:135941633-135964133 GCF_036898095.1 Palaemon carinicauda | reverse complement strand
TATTAATGAGTCCATCTCTGTCCTTATTTGGGGACTATCACAATATCGTCATTGCTCTCTTAATTGTGCGCACAGGATTATTGGTGATTCATGTGTATTGGAGATATTATATATATATATATATATTGGTGTGCTACTGTCTTAAGCACACATTTGAGTATGAGTTGTTTTCAGATGTATTTAGATGGTTTATTGAACACATCTTGGTGGTTTTTTAAGTTTTATTGTATATAAACAACTGAGTTAAACATCTCCATCACTGGAGGAAGCTGTGTTGGTCCACATGACCAATTCTGGTGAAGTTTAGATAAGAACTGAACAAATTACTGATATCCCAAATATCGTATGCTTGGTTTACTTTAGACACGTGACGGAATCGGAAGACACCTGCATCCGGTGACGTCACAAACTTTCACACGAAGAGTTAATGTGTTGACACTAAGAAAGAATGACAACTTAGCATCTTACATCCTGTACACAATTTGAGTTGACCATAGCAAATCTCACGGCCAGCTCTTCCAACCAACATGACATATTACGTCATTTGTTTTAAACATGTAATATTACTATTCTAATCATTACATATGCTCGGCCAGCTATCTCAATTTTTTTTTTACAAAAATTTAACAACAAGCCGAAACATGGTTATTAGGTGTGACTGGACATACGTATCATTCATTGTCCAAAACTAGCTATATCCAACTGAGGACGAATGTCCAAATAGGCACATCAAAATTAATAACAATAATGCATACAAAAAAGATATTACCAAAGCAAAAAGAAAAATGCATGATAAAACCAAGATCACACATATGGTACATTGCTAGCAAATGATTACATGGTACCAAAAAACAAAACAAATTCTGACTTACAAATGATTCGGTAACTTGATAAAGAATAATTGTTACCTTTGTCAGAAACAAGATACTCAATATTCAGTGCACAAATACGAATTCCTGGTACGTACACGTACCACGGTTTCGTACATATATATATATTTATATATAGGGCTGATACATTTTATTAGATGCCCATAGATTCTGTTATATATCTTATATATTTTTTTCTTTTTTTTTTTTTTTCTCTTTTCTTTTTTAACATTCCGGCTTATATATTTTTATTAGATGCCGAGAGAAAAAAATGATTTATATCCTTTTTTATTTTATTTATTTTTTAAATGTTATTTTAAATGTATTTTTAACAATGCAAATGTAGAGAATTTCTTTAATTACATATTACTAGCGTACTAGTCAGCTTTTCATACAAACATCATCCTGACAAATTACTCCCTTAGCGAATGAGGTGGCCACTCATACAGCTTTGAATTGTATCAGGTAAGGGGTATTGTCAGGGCTATTCAACTCGTTCCTTTGTAGCTGCTTGCTGTGCCGTAACCTACGCCAAACAAGGATGTTCACGGCGATAAAAATTAACGCCGTTCCAAATAAACCTGCTAGTAATATAGGTTGAAGAATCTCTGTGTAAGTCGGCGACAGGTGGTCCTTTTCGGTAAGTTTCATTAAGTGTTTCGCCACACTTCCTTTATAGGGGAGAGGAAGTGCGGGCGTTGTAGAGGTCCACGTGAAGTTCGCGAAGTAAGCACGTTCTCTGATGATTGTCCGTAGGCCAGTCACCATGGAATTCGGGGAAGTCCCGATACAGCCATCTGCTGCGACGAAGATGTGGTTAAATGATGTGGATCCGTCAGGGCATGATATATTGAAGCCGTCCTTGTCGTATCGTATCCACGAGCCATTATTTAGTCTGCAATTGAATTCCTTATTGTCAAAGGGATAAAGCTTATCCAGACAATTTTCACTTGTATGGGAGAGAGCACCGTCTAGCACTATACCTAACTCGCATGAATCCATCAAGTTTTTACGGAATTCAAATGAGTCAGCTGTACATATTTTTCTATCCATTGCGTCTGAACAGTGAGTTAATTGATTTAAGTCTTTAATGACCGTATATGTTTCCTTGTCTGGGGAAATCAATACGTGTCCTGTCAAACTGGATATTACTGGATTTGAGTGATTCGTCATGAAAGTCGGAAATGGTGATATCCTGTAAGATTGCCAGGCATCAGAAGAATCAAAGGGAATTGTAATCCTAATCTTGTTATTATCTACGTTTACTGTAATTAGGCTGTAATAAAATTCTAACCTATGTTCGTCTAACAAAGGAACATAGCCTAGTTTATCCCTAGTGTTCTCCAGAACTAATTTTAAGTAACGTATAGGCAACAAATGGGGCGACAATACACCTTTAGTTGCTAACGTGATAGCTTCTACATAATCCTTGGATTTCTCAATGAAATGTGCAATTCTGTTATGTATGTGATCTATCTTTGAATCATAATACGTTAATGTTGCTAACAAATCCTGTACTTCCATAATTTGAACGATATTATCTGAATGTTCATTTAACAAATCCATAATTTTATTGATTGAAGCTAACTGATCCCTTAGTTCTGACATAATCAATTCATCTTTATGAGTCAAGAACTCAATTTTCTTATTTTGATTACTAATTTTAAGACGATTGGAAAGTCCTAAACCTAAACTTGCAACAGACCCAAAGATGCTTAATGCAGCATAAATGAACGGATTCCGTCTTTCTTTTTGTTCGTGTCCTACAGTCCACATCAAAAGGTCATAAGCCAAAGATCCTGTCTCTCCAGTCTTATTCTTTAAGTCATCAGATAGCATCTCAGCAACTTTTAATGTTGAGCTAAGCAAACTCTTAGTAGTCAAATGAAAATGTCTCCTATGCAACTCATCCAATGATGCAGAAAACCTTGAAATGGCGGTTCTTAAGCTAGTGACATCATTCTCTTGAAGAAAAATTGCTTGCATATGCACTTCGACAATTACGTTGGTTGATGTAATAAAAATGTCTTCTTGTCTTTCAACTATATTTCCATATTTAAAATATATATTCTTAGTCTTAGAACTCATCCCATACGAAAAAAATGTCTGAGCGAACAATATCACTCCCATCAACAAAAAATTCATCTTGGAAACCTGTAACGAGAAAAAATATATGTAATTACTCCTGTATTAAAAAGAAAACTTTTAAATTAAAATTAAAATTTTTCCTCACTTCTTTTTAATTTCTTATGTGAGACAATGGTACTATTCTCTCATCCGTGGGTTGGGCTACATTTTGAATTCTAAACCTATTGGCCGTTAATATTTCCAAAATGTTAAATGGGCCTTCAAACTTAGGTGTTAGTTTATAGTTGAGCCCTTTTCTGACATTGATTTGAATATAGATGTTATCACCCACGGTATATGTTTTAGTTGGTTTCGCTATTTTATCATGATTCCTTTTCATTATGATTTGTGATTCTTCTAAATTCTTTCGAAGGATATCATATCGACTTATACTTGCATTTATACATTCTTTTAAAGGATTTGATAGATTAGTTGTAGGCGTTAATACATGGAAAGGTGTTCTAACTGGGGTACCATACAATGCTTCATGCGGTGACATTTTAATTGATATATGATATGAATGATTCAGAGTACTCAGTGCCGCCGGTATTGCAATATCCCAGTTGGGGTCTGATCCCCCTAGTGTTACCCTTAATATATTTAATATCTTCCTATTTGCTCTTTCCACTAGCCCATTCGACTCTGGGTGATATATCATGGTATTGATCTTCTTTATTTTGAGGAATTCACACAATGAGGTAAGAAAGTGATTATTAAATTCACCACCCGAGTCTGAGATTATCATGTGTGGAATTCCATGTTTACAAATGTAACACTCGTAAAACTTCCTAGCGCATTCAATCGCAGTTTTAGTTTTAAGCGCTATTAGTTCTGTATATCGAGTTAAAGCATCTATAATTACTAAGAGGTGCTTATTCCCTCTGTCTGACTCGTAAAATCCTGTTAACAAATCTAAATGTATTCTTTCAAAGGGTTGATTGGGAACAGGATAAGTTCCTAAGCTAACAGGTGTTTTCGTATGCCCTTTGTTTTCCTGACATGTGCGACAATTAGCTATGTGTCTTTTTATATCTGTAAGCATTGTATGCCAATAAAACAATGATTTGGCTTTCTGTGACATTAATGAGAACCCAGGGTGTCCATGTAATGGATTTGAATGCAACCAATTCAGGACAGTGGAAACAAGTGAGTTTGGTACTACTACCTGGTCGTTAGTTACATGTGGTGTATTGCGGGTTTTCCTTGTCACAGTCCTACACAGAATATTATCTTTGATTACATAATTCTGCTGCTTATACTTTATATATTCTTTTTCTTTATGATTGCCTTTCAAAGCATTTATAATTGTTTCTATTTTCTGATCTTTTCTTTGCTCAGTCTGTAACAATTCAGCACTCCAGCCTAAATCTTCTTGTTCAGATATTGTTTTTACAATAGGCATGGATGTTGATATATCTATTAATTCAGCTAAAGACTCCGTACAAGATGACACGGGGTTGCGTGATAATGCATCCGCAATGATATTTGCTTTCCCAGGTAAATACCCGATTCTTGCGCCAAAATCTTGAATGATTAAATGCCACCGAGTTCGTTTAGGGCTGTGATTGAAGCCTTTAAAGAACTCTGTTAGTGGTTTATGGTCAGTAAGAACCTTAACGGGATAACCGTAAATTATGAACTTAAAATGCACTAGCGAATTAACAATAGCTAGTCCTTCCTTGTCTATTACTGCATATTTACTTTCGGAAGTTCTCAATTTTCGAGAATAGAAAGCTATCGGGAAAAACTGTTTATCATATTGCTGAAGCAATACCCCTCCCACTCCTAAGTCTGAGGCGTCTGTTGCAATGAAGAATTCCTTACCGAAGTCAGGAAATTTTAAGATAGGAGAACTACACAGTTCATCTTTCAAAGTATTAAACGCCTGTTGATGTTGCTCAGACCATATGAAATCTACGCCCTTCTTCGTAAGATCAGTTAAAGGAGCGGCTATTATTGAATAGTTGCGTATAAAACGCCTGTAATATCCACTACAACCCAGAAATTGCTGTATTCCCTTGACATTAGTAGGTATGGGAAAATTACGTATAGCCGACACCTTATCATGGACTACTTTAAGACCTTGGCTTGACACCACGAAACCCAAATATACTAATTCTGTTTTGAAAAATTCACACTTACTAATCTTTACCCTTAAGTTATGTTGTCTTAATCTCTGTAGTACTAGTTCTAACTTACGTAGATGTTCTTCTAAGGTGTTGGAAAAGATTACAAGATCATCCATATAGGCATGCAATATATCCCCTAACAAGTCTCCAAACACTATGTTAATCATTCTTGTAAATGTTATAGGAGCACAACGTAAACCAAAAGGCATCCGTAAAAATTCATAATGTCCCCTGGCTGTGCTGAAGGCTGTGTATGGGATACTATCTTCTTCTAATGATATCTGGTGAAAGCCTTTAAGTAAGTCCAAACTGGTAAAATATTTATTCTGACCTAACAAAGACAAAATATCGTCAGTACATGGCACTGGGAATCGATCAGGGATCGTTTCCTCGTTTAGACGACGAAAGTCGACACAGATACGCCATGTTCGATCTTTTTTCGGTACAACTATTAAAGGAAAATTATAAGGGCTATTTGATTTTCTAATGACTCCTTCCTCTAACATTTTACCTACTTCATCATTTATTTCATTCTGGAATTTCATAGGGAGTCTGTACGAGGGTACATATATAATTTTCTGTTTGTCTTTTAACCTTATTTGATGCTCGATCACATCTGTTTTCCCTAAGGATCCATCCGTAGTGGAAAAGACATCTGTATATTTATTTAAAAGTTCAAAAATTTTCTGCTGAATTTCTTCGTCTTGAATGTCCTTACTGATTTTATTTTTAATAGATCGTAAAAGGGATTCATCCGCAACTGATTGAGAGTGATTGATTTCAGCAACGGTAAGAATACGATGTTTATAAACTTCTACATCCAAGATATGTTGATTTTTGTGAATTACTAAAGTGTTATTTAAATGATTACAGACTTCGATATTACATTGCTGATGTGAGCCTACTGTATAAATAGCTTGTGTGACAGACAATCCGTTGGTTTTCAAAGTATCGGAAAGGATTAATATTTCAGATCCCGGTAGTGTTTTCTTTATTTGCACTATTAAATTCGAAGGTATGTTTGGTTCGATATATTGCGTGCAAGATGATATTACGGGTGAACGAGAATTCTGCTGGGTCGCGTGTATTATTTCTTTATTAGTGAGACAAGTTATTGGTTCTTCAACGTACGTTACGGTTACATTTGTCGTCTCCTTATTATCCAAAACAGACTTTAAAGTATTAGAAGACTTATAGAATTTCCCTTTGATATACACGCCGTGCTTTGCAGGAGCTAAGATAATGTTTTGATTTCCCATAGATGGGTATCCTATAATTACAGCTGGATACATATTAATGTTTTTCACAACAACAAATGTATCGGCAAACGTGCGATTACCGACTCTGAACTGAATATGAGTTATGCCTATGACGTTTAATTCATTATTTCCTATACCTGAAAGTCTGATTCCTGATTTTTCAATCGGAAAGTTCGAAAACAACAAATGATGCGTCTTCAAATCCATAATATTACGTGGACTACCAGAGTCAAAAAATAACGTAAAGGATTTGTGTTCTAAATTTACAGCATATAAGGTTGGCCGTAACTCATTTTGGCTTATTATTGTATGAATTCGTTGCAAATCTACGGGAGCATGCACTGTTTTACTTAATTCGGCCGTGTGTTTCATAGGAAAATCTATTGTCTCACAATTATCTGATAAAACATTAAATTGATTATTCAATACTATTGATGTTGACATAAATGACCTTGACCCAACATCACTCTCTTCCCCTCTAGAGTTAACTATGTGGTATTTGCTTTGTTCTGCACATTCTGAAAATTAGGCTGACTTTGCGAGGTCTGGTTTGACGGCCCAGGCTCAGCGATATTTGAAGAAGTGTTTGTTTGTTTCGGACTCTGAACTGCATTGACATTTTGTTGTTTCTTCTTATTGTTAAAATGAGGATTTTTCTTTTTATTTCCATATGGAACTGACTGTGGAATTGACTGTGTATTTCTAGGATATTGTTGTGTCTTACGCGCGTAACATTGACTATAAGAATGTGATCCTGTGTTGTGAACTGAACAAAATTTCGTTCTACAGTCTGCGCTTATGTGACCTTGACGTTTGCAGTTGTAACACGTCACTCCCGCTACTGGATTATTAATTACGTTCACTGTTTGTGGTTTTGTTTCATTCTTAGCAAAAACTTGAGTTAACACGGGATCGAGATCTGGACACTTGGACATGTGCTTCTTTATCTGTTTATAGACATCCAATTCCGTACTTGCAGGCATTAACTTCTTATCAAAGCACCGCACTAAAGCTTCAGGCAACATAAGTGTCATGCAAGTTAAATACATTAATCGTAAAAAATCTTTCACGGAGATATTATCGTTAGTAACCCAAGTGGAATTACCTAAAATGTCCTGATATTCGTTAAGCCTATCAGCTATGAGAGCTGCTCTCTCAACAACATTAAGCCGATTCATAGTGGCTTGATTAAGTGTATTTCGTAACGTTAACACTACATCCAAAGCTTCTTCACCCCCATAGATCGCGCGTAACCTAACTTTGAAATCATCCCAAGTAACTGCTTCCTGAAATGAAACACCTCTTAAATACGCACTCGCATCCCCCTTAGAAAAATCTATAAAACTTTTAGCTTCTTGTAATTGTACAAAAGGATCTACGATTTGTTTGGCATTTAAATGGGCATCAACGGATGAAATCCATGACTCCACATTTTGTGGCAAGAACCCGTTGACACGGCCTTGAAAAGGAAGGATTGCTGACCTGGCATTTACAAGCGTCACAATTGGAGGAGGATTAGCCTGGCCTACACCACTAGGTCCAGGGGTAGGGCTGACAGGAGGAGCCATGACTGCTGTATTCTTTTTTTTTATCTCTTTGACCCCTTTCAATCCTATCAAAATATCTATATGAGTACAGACGCCCACTGCGTAAACGCATATGTATAATAAAATTCCCCCAACAATGTTACTAATCCCAATACATTTCCCCCCAAGAGTTTATGAAAGAAAAAGGAATTAGCACAAAGAAAGAAAAATTCTAAATGAGAATTAGCACTAAGAAAGAAAAATTCTAAATGAGAATTCGGAGTTTCTTATAACAAAGTTTAGGAATTCACTCACCCCAATAATATTTGACTAACGACTTGTGATAACTACACTTCACTGCACAAACTGAAATGAATACAAAATCTTTGTACTTAGCTTTATATGTAGTCGAGTCGTCTCTCTCTCTCTCTCTCTTGATGTTTTGTTAGCGATGTCTCGTTCTAGTTTCTTGTAGAATGTAGGTCTTCCTGGATATGTTTTGCAATAGTTGAATGCCAGTCCTTGGGTTTCCTAGGATGTTGATTGAAGATTCTATTTGTATACTAACATATGTTGGTGTTAGCATTTTCGTTGGACTCAGTCAAAATTGTAGATTTTTGTAGATAGTTCTGAGTTCTTGAAGATCTTTATCAGGTATTACAGCTTTTATGTTGAAGTCTTGAAGATATATCTCTGGTTTTACAGCTATTTATTTTTGAAGTCTTGAAGATATTTCTCTAATTCTTAGAGTATAACCGCTGTCTTTGAGTTTAAGCGCTGCCACCATTTATTGGTGTGCTACTGTCTTAAGCACACATTTGAGTATGAGTTGTTTTCAGATGTATTTAGATGGTTTATTGAACACATCTTGGTGGTTTTTTAAGTTTTATTGTATATAAACAACTGAGTTAAACATCTCCATCACTGGAGGAAGCTGTGTTGGTCCACATGACCAATTCTGGTGAAGTTTAGATAAGAACTGAACAAATTACTGATATCCCAAATATCGTATGCTTGGTTTACTTTAGACACGTGACGGAATCGGAAGACACCTGCATCCGGTGACGTCACAAACTTTCACACGAAGAGTTAATGTGTTGACACTAAGAAAGAATGACAACTTAGCATCTTACATCCTGTACACAATTTGAGTTGACCATAGCAAATCTCACGGCCAGCTCTTCCAACCAACATGACATATTACGTCATTTGTTTTAAACATGTAATATTACTATTCTAATCATTACATATATATATATATATATATATATATATATATATAGTACATATGTATATATCTATATCCAATGTTCATGTGTACATAGCATATATATGCACACACACACACACACACACACACATATATATATATATATATATATATATATATATATATATATATATATATATATGTATATATATATATATATATATAAATATAAATATATAAATATATATGCATACATATCTATATATATATATATATATATATATATATATATATATATGTATATATAAATATATCTATATATATATATATATATATATATATATATATATATATAAATATATATATATATCTATATAAATTTTTATATACAAAATTTATATAGATATTATATATATATATATATATATATATATATATATATATATATATATACATTAACAAAATAAAAACAGGAAATCTATATATTCAGGAGTGTAATGTTAAGTGATCCAATTCTTTTCATCTGTGTTCATGGAGAATATTTCTAAATGGTTAAACCCGGAATTCCAAAGTTAAAAAAAACTACGATTCCAAGGTAGAAAAAAACTACGATTCCAAAGAAAAAAAAAAAAAAAAAACAGCGATTCCAAAGTAGACAAAAAAACTACAATACCAAAGTAGACAAAAAAAACAGCAATTCCAAAATAGACAAAAAATTACGAGGCCAAAGTAGACAAAAAAAAAAACTACGATTCCAAAGTAGACAAAAAACTACGATTCCAAAGTAGAAAAAAACTACGATTCCAAGGTAGAAAAAAACTACGATTCCAAGGTAGAAAAAACTACGATTCCAAGGTAGAAAAAAACTACGATTCCAAAGTATAAAAAACTATGATTCCAAGGTAGAAAAAAACTACGATTCCAAGGTAGAAATAAACTACGATTCCAAAGTATAAAAAACTACGATTCCAAGGTAGAAAAAAACTACGATTCCAAAATAGAAAAAACTACGATTCCAAAGTATAAAAAACTACGATTCCAAAATAGAAAAAAACTACGATTCCAAAGTATAAAAAACTACGATTCCAAAGTATAAAAAACTACGATTCCAAAATAGAAAAAAACTACGATTCCAAAGTATAAAAAACTACGATTCCAAAATAGAAAAAAACTACGATTCCAAAGTATAAAAAACTACGATTCCAAAATAGAAAAAAACTACTATTCCAAAGTATAAAAAACTACGATTCCAAAATAGAAAAAAACTACGATTCCAAAGTATAAAAAACTACGATTCCAAAATAGAAAAAAACTACGATTCCAAAGACAAAAAAAAAAAAAAAAAAAAAAAAAAAAAACAGCGATTCCAAAGTAGACAAAAAACTACAATACCAAAGTAGACAAAAAAAAACAGCCATTCCAAAATAGACAAAAAATTACGAGGCCAAAGTAGACAAAAAATACGATTACGATTCCAAAGTAGACAAAAAAAACTACGATTCCAAAGTAGACAAAAAACTACGATTCCAAGGTAGACAAAAACTACGATTCCAAAGTAAAAAAAAAAAAAAAAAAACAGCGATTCCAAAATGGACAAAATAATTACAATTCCAAAGTAGAAAAAACTACGATTCCAAAGTAAAAAAAAAAAAAGAAAAAAACAGTGATTCCAAAATAGACAAATTAATTACAATTCCAAAGTAGAAAAAACTACGATTCCAAAGTAAAAAAAAAAAAAAAAAACAGCGATTCCAAAATGGACAAAATAATTACAATTCCAAAGTAGAAAAAACTACGATTCCAAAGTAGACAAAAAACTACGATTCCAAAGTAAAAAAAAAAAAAGAAAAAAACAGTGATTCCAAAATAGACAAAATAATTACAATTCCAAAGTAGAAAAAACTACGATTCCAAAGTAAAAAAAAAACAAAAAAAAACAGCGATTCCAAAATGGACAAAATAATTACAATTCCAAAGTAGAAAAAACTACGATTCCAAAGTAAAAAAAAAAAAGAAAAAAAACAGTGATTCCAAAATAGACAAAATAATTACAATTCCAAAGTAGAAAAAACTACGATTCCAAAGTAAAAAAAAAAAAAGAAAAAAACAGTGATTCCAAAATAGACAAAATAATTACAATTCCAAAGTAGAAAAAACTACGATTCCAAAGTAAAAAAAAAAAAAAAGCAGCGATTCCAAAATGGACAAAATAATTACATTTCCAAAGTAGAAAAAACTACGATTCCAAAGTAGACAAAAAAATACAGCGATTCTAAAAATAGACCAAAAGCCTTTTGATTGGAGGACGCTACAGTACAGAGCTACGTCAACAACACTTTAATGGCAAAGGCTTTTTCAAACTGATAGCCCAGTAGGAATTTTAAACCGATTTCTCTCGATAGTCTTTTTTTTTTTATTAATATAATGACATTTAATTCAGTTTCAAAGGCTCTGCGCCAACTTATGCACAAACACACACACACACACGCGCGCGCATACACATTTCTGAAAATGGGGATATAATGGGGAAAAAGAATAGGTAAATTGCACAAACAAACACACACACATTTCTGAAAATGGGGATATTATGGGAAGAAAAGAATGGGTAAATACTATGCACAAACAAACACACACACATTTCTGAAAATGGGGATATAATGGGAAAATAGAATGGGTAAATACTATGCACAAACAAACACACATTTCTGAAAATGGGGATATAATGGGGGAAAAAGAATAGGTAAATACTTTGCACAAACAAACACACATACATTTCTGAAAATGGGGATATAATGGGATAAAAATGGGTAAATACTATGCACAAACAAACACACACACATTTCTGAAAATGGGGATATATTGGGAAAAAAGAATGGGTAAATACACTTCAAAAATATATATTAATTTAGTAGAAATTGATAAAAGATATTATCTCACCATTGTTTAAATATACAAAACAAAAACGGTAGTGTTTGAAGTGATGTTCGAACGTGTGGACATCCTGTATACCAATACCCTTATTGCATAAATTAGCAACTTCCATAATAGAGGTGTAAGAAAACTCAGGAAATATGCCAGGATTTGCTACGTTCAGCAGCCTAATAAAGACCGAACGTAAAAACGTTCAATTAAATTTTCGAGGGTTTGGTCCACCTCCCTGCCGTTCAAGGAATGCTCCAGCAACGTTCGGGCGGTGTGACCGGGCCTTAAGCATATGTGACTGATTCCACCTCTTCGAACCATTTGACAAGTTGGTTCGACAACCAAGTTCGACGAACCGTTCGAATGTGCTTTTAATCACATGTCAATTTGTGAACTATTTGTTGGGGGAAACTTTATAATACCCCGCAATCGCTTTACGCAAGCAGCAAGGAAAGACTGCCAATTATGGGTGCTTTTAGTTAACCAGTTTGTAAATTGTTGATTGGTTGAAGTATTATTCAAAGGAGAGAGATTAAAAGAATATTTCCTTCAAAAGAAAAGTTTAAAAGAAATTTCTTCTTTAAGGAGAAAAGAGGTTTAAACGAAACTTTTCCTTCAGAGGAAAAAAAAGAGGTTTAAAGGAAACTTTTCCTTCAGAGGAAAAAAGGAAGTTTAAAAGAAATTTTTCTTTCAAAGGAAAAATTGGTTTAAAAGAAATTTTTCTTTCAAAGGAAAAATGGGTTTAAAAGAAATTTTTCCACCAAAGAAAAACTAGGTTTAAAAGAAATTTTTCTTTCAAAGAAAAAAGGTTTAAAGGGAATATTTCCATAAAAAAAAAGAGGTTTAAAAGAAATTTTTCCTTCAAAGCAAAAAAAAGGTTTAAAAGAAATTCTTCTTCAAAGGAAAAAATATGAAAATAATTTTTTTTTCTAAAGGTAGAATACGAAAATCACCTTTTTTTCTAATATGAAAATGACCTTTATAAAGTTTTTTTTTCTAAAGGTCGAATATGAGAATTACCTTTATTTTTTTTTCTTTTGTAAGTCAAATATGAAAATCACCTATTTTTTCAATAGGTCAAATATGAAAACGACCTTTATTTCTTTTTTTACAAAAGTCAAATATGAAAAAAAAAACTTTTTTTTCTAACGGTCATATATGAAAATTATCTTTATTTCTTTTTTTATGAAAGTCAAATATGAAAATCACCTTTTCTTTCTAAAGGTCAATTATAAAAATCACCTTTTTTTCCGAAGGTAAAATACGAAAATCACCTATTTTTTCTAAAGGCCAAATATGAAAATAATTGTTTTTCTAAAGGTCAAATATGAAAAAATAATCTTTTTTTTTTAAAGGTCAAATATGAAAATTACTTTTTTTTTTTTAAATAAAACTCAATTATGAAAATCACATTTTACTAAAGTTCAAATACAAAAAAATCCCCTTTTTTTCCTAAAGGTCAAACATGAAAAGAACTTTTTTTTTATCTCGAATTCCGACATATTGCAACATTGCAATATTCAACGAGAAAAATCCGTTATGAAATGTGATACTTCTGATTAAAACCCATTGTTTAATCTTTTAATTAATTTTTTTCCCTTGCCGTCAAAAAATGACATATAAACATCAATAGATTTCTTTATGTGCGCCGCTAATTGAAAAATAAAAGCCTTATGCAACGGAGGAAATATGAAACGCCTTTCTCTCTCTCTCTCTCTCTCTCTCTCTCTCTCTCTCTCTCTCTCTCTCTCTCTCTCTCTACCCTAGTTATCCGCTAGGAAGAATTCTACTTATTTCTCTCTCTCTCTCTCTCTCTCTCTCTCTCTCTCTCTCTCTCTCTCTCTCTCTCCCTCTCTCTCTCTCTCTCTCTACCCTAGCTATCCGCTAGGAAGAATTCTACATATTTCTCTCTCTCTCTCTCTCTCTCTCTCTCTCTCTCTCTCTCTCTCTCTCTCTCTCTCTCTCTCTCTCTCTCTCAAAATACAGAAACAAAACCTCACGAAAAAAATAACAATTTATTACCATCTGACGACAAAAAAATCGCATTCATAACCACAAAAACAAGCGGAATCCTAAAAATAAAAATAATCAACATCAACAACAACAACAACAACAACAAGTGAAGTGACTAAGCAGGCAGTAGAGAATTCCCACAGGAAGTAGGAAGAAGATCTTAGGACGAGTCATTTCTCCGGAATCTCTTCCAGGTGTCTAATGTCGCCAAGTGAGCTTTAATCGACTTTAACGAGTTCAATATCCTTAACACTTTCCTCCCGCCTCTAAATCTGCTCTCAGGCGGGAAGCCTTTACAGGCTTAAAGGTCGCTCATGAATGGCAGAGGCAAGGGACAGTGACATTGGCCTAGCAAGGAAGATAATGCCCTAGAGACTGGCCATATACATGAGTGGCAGAGGCAAGGGACAGTGAAGTAGCCCTATCAAGCAGGACAAAGCCCTAGAGACTGGCCATATACATGAGTGGCCGAGGCAAGGGACAGTGACATTGGCCTATCAAGCAGGTCAATGCCCTAGCGACTGACCATATACATGAGTGGCCGAGGCAAGGGACAGTGACATTGGCCTATCAAGCAGGTCAATGCCCTAGAGACTGACCATATACATATATACATGAATGGAAGAGGCAAGGAACAGTGACATTGCCCTTTCAAGCAGGACAATGCCCTAGAGACTGGCCATATACGTGAGTGGCAGAGGCAAGGGACAGACCCAAGCTAGGACCAAGGAGGGCCAGGCAGTGGCGGCTGATGACTCAGCATAAAGATCTATAGGCTCCCCCAAACCACTCATCCTTAGCTCACATGGATTGTGAGGTTGCAGAGACCAAAGAAACTAAAGAGTTTGAGCGGGACTCGAACACCAATCTGGCAATCACCAGTCAGGGGAGTTACCACATCGGCCACCTCAACATCAACAGAGAAAGCAGGGAAAGCTCCTACAGTTGGCCCTGCACCCATAGGGTTTGGTGTTCTCTTGCTTGAGGGTACACTTGGGTATATTATTTTATCTTATATATCTTCCTCTTATTTTTTCTTATTTTATGGTTTACATTTGAAAGGTATATTTTTATGTTGTTAATGTTCTTAAAATAATTAATTTTGATTGTTGATTACTTCTCTTGTGATTTATCTATTTCCTTATTTCTTTTCCTCACTGGGCTATTTTTCCCAGTTGGAGCCCTTGGGCTTAGAGCATCCTGCTTTTCCAATTAGGGTTGTACCTTAGTTAATAATAATAATAATAATAATAATAATAATAATAATAATAACGACAATAATAATAATAATAATAATAATAACGACAATAATAATAATAATAATAATAAAAATATCAATTGATATCAACAGTACAATGATAAAAAACGGTACTTCCCGCTTCATAGTCCTCAGCCATGTAGGCCTAGGTCTTCCAAATCTCCTAGTGTCTTGTGAAGCCCAGTTAAACATTTGGTGAACTAACCTCTCTTCGTAAACTAATATACATATATAATTGTATACATCTTTATTTATATAATTCGGTCCATTACATAAAAAATTAGAGTTCGATTGACAAATCGTTCAATCTGGCACAAGGAATAAAAAAAGGGTTAGTTTACTACTATATAGTTCGGTCCATTACATAAAACTACAGTTCTATTGACAAATCGTTCAATCTGGTACAAGGAATAAAAAAAAAGAGTTAGTTTATCAGCAAAATGCCAAACAATAAAAATGATAAACTACTTGGGTACGTGAACGCCTGTCAATGCGCTTACACGAAATGCCTAAAATTACTATAGTCCATTTCTTTTAGCGATGCATATTTGCACCGACTCGCGGCGGTGCCCTTTTAGCTCGGAAAAGTTTCCTGGTCGCTGATTGGTTGGACGAGATAATTCCAACCAATCAGCGATCAGGAAACTTTTCCGAGCTAAAAGGGCACCGCCGCGAGTCGGTGCAAATCTGCATCGCTAAAAGAAATGGACTATAGATCTTGGTTCGCTTATTGATCGCAATGAAAGTGTATTGCTTTTAGTAAATGACAACACGAACCATAACTCGTAGGTAGTAATGTAGCTCATGAATCTGAACGTTAGTATGACATCATTCATGGAGAAATGAAGAAATCTGGTTAAAGTTTCATTCAAAGTGATGTTCTCTTGATTGTGGGTACACTCGGGCATACAATTCTATCATATATATCTTCTCAAGTGTTTTATTAAATATTTTAAGGTCTATGAAAGATCTATTTCAATGTTACTGAAACGACAAAAGGCAACCTCTCTTCAATGAAACTTGGTTGTACTTCCTTGTGCAAAATACTACTTAAAATGCATCGATTTCAGCTTGTGTTATATGTACCATATATATCCTCTCAAGTGTTTTATTAAATATTTTAAGGTCTATGAAAGATCTATTTCAATGTTACTGAAACGACAAAAGGCAAACTGCCTTCAATGAAATTTTGTTTTACTTCCTTGTGCGTTCATAATACTACTTAAAATGCATCGATTTTAACTTGTGTTATATGTACAGCAATGCCAAAAGTATGAAGACATTGATTCGTTCGAACTCCAAACTTTTGACAATAAACAGTTACAAATTCCTAGTCAATACATGTAAAGAAACTTTATCTGCTCTCGTGTTTAAATAAGTAATATTATTGCGTCTCAATATGTACTAGTGAGGTAAATTTCTGGCAGTACATTGCGTCTACAATGCATGTACAATATGCGTACATAGCGCAAACAATACTTACCCTGCGTACCACATAAATAGTGCGTCTTTCTATAATGCGTTACGCAAATTAGATGGACAAGAATGGCTTAAATTCTCTTTGTAAATAACCTAATGGGATATGTTTATATAATTGGAAGCACATTCACTGGAAGAAATACATTTTCCGGAACTAGAAAAATAAATGAATTTGATTCATATTGATTATGATTAAATGAAAGAGGGTGACATTTTCTTTTATTATTATTATTATTACTAGCCAAGCTACAACCCTAGTTGGAAAAGCAAGATACTATAAGCCCAAGGGTTCCAATAGGGAAAAATAACCCAGTGAGGAAAGGAAAATTCAAAAGTCGACTTTATTATTATTATAATCATTTTCAATAATATTATCTTCCATATATAATACAGAGCATCTATCTATCCATCTATCTATTTATCTATCGATCAATATATATATATATATATATATATATATATATATGGGAAAGAGAGTAGTCATACCATTGTGAGATGGGGGTGCATGTGCGTAAATATCTATCTAAGTATTTACCCGTCATTTTTGACGGATAGCGTACGCTAGTTATTGTTGTTGTTGTTGTCCTTTTTATTATTATTATCATTATTATTATTATTATTATTATCATTAGTAGTAGTAGTAGTAGTAGTAGTAGTAGTAGTAGTATAATTATACGCATAGGCGTATACGCAACCAGTAATGCTAGTTCTAGACAATACAATAATAAAAGCATTATTATAAAAATTCCATGAAAATAAATATAAAGTTATAAAATAAAAACACTGTTACATACAGAATGGATAAAATATGTGCATATATAATAACAATTAATAAAAAAATAATTAAGAATTAATAATATTAACAGTATAATAATAATCATAAAACAAGAAGGAAAAATGATAACGAGAAAAGTATAAAAATAAAAAAAGTATTATTCTAATAAAGGAAAATTATCTTTTTAGAAATATGAATATTAATCATTGTCAAAAGTATTTTATTACATCTCTCATAATTATGAATCAGAAAATTAATGTAATTGGAAAATTAATGTAATCGGTAAATTGATGTAATCGGAGAATTAATGTAATCGGAAAATTAATGTAATCGGTAAATTAATGTAATCGGAAAATTGATGTAATCGGAAAATTAATGTAATCGGAAAATTAATGTAATCGAAAAATTAATGTAATCGGAAACATAATGTGTCAGTATACAAAAATATTAATAACGATTAAAAAAAATACCGCATTAATAATCCATCTTAGGATTTCAGTATTTATTACTTCCATGAAATTAATTTTAAGAATTTCAATAGAAAAAAAAAATCTGCAGCATTCTACTTTTCCAAGTAAGGTTGTAGCTTGGATGATGATGATGATGATGATGATTGACAAAAATAATACTAATAATAATAATAATAGTAATAAGAAGAAGAAGAAGAAGAAGAAGAAGAAGAAAATGAAGAAGAAGAAAAGCTACTGAATCGATTTCATAATAATAATAATAATAATAATAATAATAATAATAATAATAATAATAGTAATAATAATAATAATAAGAAGAAGAAGAAGAAGAAGAAGAAAAGCTAATGAATCGATTTAATAATAATAATAATAATAATAGAAGAAGAAGAAGAAGAAGAAGAAGAAGAAGAAGAAGAAGAAGAAGAAAAGCTAATGAATCGATTTAATAATAATAATAATAATAATAAGAAGAAGAAGAAGAAGAAGAAGAAGAAGAAGGAGAAGGAGAAGAAGAAGAAGAAGAAGGAGAAGGAGAAGGAGAAGAAGAAGAAGAAGAAGAAGAAGAAGAAGAAAGCTAATGAATCGATTTAAAAATAATAATATTAAGAATAATAATAATAATAAAAATAATACAACAAAATATAAAGACTACAGGATACATGATGCAATAATCATAATAATAATAATAATAATAATAATAATAATAATAATAAAAAACAACAAAATCTTTATGCTATAAAACAGATGACGAAAAAAGTCAGAAACAGCGTTGACACGTTTGATGTACTACTATTTTCCACCCCCATTCAGAAAGCCCGCATCAAGCACACACACACACACGTACACACACACACACACCCACGCACACACACACACACACCCCTACAAAGATACACGCACTTCAAAAGGCCACATGTTCTGTAGTGGTATTAAGTACCCGTATTTTATGTCGTGTTAATCTTTGCATTAGGGGGGGGGATGCAGCAAGGTTGAGAAATGGAAACGAGTATATTTTGAGAGAGAGAGAGGAGAGAGAGAGAGAGAGAGAGAGAGAGAGGATGCGACAAGATATAGAAAATCGTATAAATGAGCAGCTTGAGAGAGAGAGAGAGAGAGAGAGAGAGAGGAGAGAGAGATGCAACAAGATATAGAAAATCGTATAAATGAGCAGCTTTCGAGAGAGAGAGAGAGAGAGAGATGAGAGAGAGAGAGGATGCGACAAGATATAGAAAATCGTATAAATGAGCAGCTTGAGAGAGAGAGAGAGAGAGAGAGGAGAGAGAGAGAGAGGATGCGACAAGATATAGAAAATCGTATAAATGAGCAGCTTGAGAGAGAGAGAGAGAGAGAGAGAGAGAGAGGATGCGACAAGATATAGAAAATCGTATAAATGAGCAGCTTTCGAGAGAGAGAGAGAGAGAGAGAGAGAGAGAGAGAGAGAGAAGAGAGAGGAGAGAGAGAGAGAGGATGCGACAAGATATAGAAAATCGTATAAATGAGCAGCTTTCGAGAGAGAGAGAGAGAGAGAGAGAGAGAGAGAGAGAGAGGAGGGGGGGAGATGCGACAAGATATAGAAAATCGTATAAATGAGCAGCTTTTGAGAGAGAGAGAGAGAGAGAGAGAGAGAGAGAGAGAGGATGCGACAAGATATAGAAAATCGTATAAATGAGCAGCTTTAGAGAGAGAGAGGAGGAGAGAGAGAGAAGAGAGAGAGAGAGATGCGACAAGATATAGAAAATCGTATAAATGAGCAGCTTTTGAGAGAGAGAGAGAGAGAGAGAGAGAGAGAGAGAGAGAGAGATAGAGAGAGGATGCGACAAGATATAGAAAATCGTATAAATGAGCAGCTTTAGGGAGAGAGAGAGAGAGAGAGAGAGAGAGAGAGAGAGAGAGAGAGAGGATGCGACAAGATATAGAAAATCGTATAAATGAGCAGCTAGAGAGAGAGAGAGAGAGAGAGAGAGAGAGAGGATGCGACAAGATATAGAAAATCGTATAAATGAGCAGCTTTTGAGAGAGAGAGAGAGAGAGAGAGAGGAGAGAGAGAGAGAGGATGCGACAAGATATAGAAAATCGTATAAATGAGCAGCTTTAGAGAGAGAGAGAGAGAGAGGAGAGAGAGAGAGAGAGAGAGGAGGGGGGGAGATGCGACAAGATATAGAAAATCGTATAAATGAGCAGCTTTAGAGAGAGAGAGAGAGAGAGAGAGAGAGAGAGAGGATGCGACAAGATATAGAAAAATCGTATAAATGAGCAGCTTTAGAGAGAGAGAGAGAGAGAGAGAGAGAGAGAGAGGATGCGACAAGATATAGAAAATCGTATAAATGAGCAGCTTTAGAGAAAGAGAGAGAGAGAGAGAGAGAGAGAGGAGAGAGAGAGAGAGAGGAGGGGGGGAGATGCGACAAGATATAGAAAATCGTATAAATGAGCAGCTTTAGAGAGAGAGAGAGAGAGAGAGAGAGAGAGAGAGAGAGGATGCGACAAGATATAGAAAAATCGTATAAATGCGCAGCTTTAGAGAGAGAGCAGAGAGAGAGAGAGAGAGAGAGAGGATGCGACAAGATATAGAAAATCGTATAAATGAGCAGCTTTAGAGAGAGACAGAGAGAGAGAGAGGATGCGACAAGATATAGAAAATCGTATAAATGAGCAGCTTGAGAGAGAGAGAGAGAGAGAGAGAGAGAGAGAGAGAGGATGCGACAAGATATAGAAAATCGTATAAATGAGCAGCTTTAGCGAGAGAGAGAGAGAGAGAGAGAGAGAGAGAGAGAGAGAGGATGCGACCAAGATATAGAAAATCGTATAAATGAGCAGCTATTCGAGAGAGAGAGAGAGAGAGAGAGAGAGAGAGAGGATGCGACAAGATATAGAAAATCGTATAACTGAGCAACTTGAGAGAGAGAGAGAGAGAGAGAGAGAGAGAGAGAGAGAGGATGCGACAAGATATAGAAAATCGTATAAACGAGCAGCGAGAGAGAGAGAGAGAGAGAGAGAGAGAGAGAGAGGAGTCACCATACACAAACCAAGGCAGTAATGACAAGACTAAAAAAAGGACCACAATTATCAATTATAACTTTCTTTATGTCTTCTAACCCCAGATGACAGCAGCGGAGACTTACGGGGGAGGGAGGCAAAGAGGATGTCATAAATGTATCTAATACTTAGCAGGCTTGCCAGGTTGGCCTTTTTCAGGCTGAAATTTCAAATTTGCCCTTTTTTTAATAAATTGGTTAGCCTTAAGCAATATCATAAAAAGGTTGGCCTTAAATGCTATACTTTTTGGCCTTTTTTTTACTAATGAGTTGGCTTTTAAAGCTGCAGTTGATCAGAGGTTGGCCTTTTCTATATTTAGAAAACCTGGCAACCCTGTAATAAGTCCTAAAGATGAGAAATGCTGGTGGCTAAAGGATTACACTTAAAAATGCCCTTCATTTGTAAGATGAGAACATGGGGATTCTGTCGCGGACAGATCCTGTTAGGGATACATCATTTGGCCAATTTCAAGGAATTTATTTTTAAGGGTCCTGTCATGTATCCAGTGCCGGAATACAATTTGCTGTTGTATCCGTTCTCAATCTTGTTGTATCGCCCTGAATGACTACCTCAATTTCAATATAACAGTTGATTTTTGTTAAAACTTAATGAAATTATGATTACATACACTTGAAAATCTGCCGTAAAACCTGTAAAAAATCTTGGAATAAATGATGCAGGCATTTGCCGTTTTCAAAATAGATATATTGACATAAATGAGTGATATTACGGTCATCAACCCGTAAAAGATAATAACAAAGTAGGGTAAAAATTACGGTCGCCTGTATTTTACTGAAATACGGCTGAGAACAGTATATTTTTTACGGAGAATTTCCGATTAAAATTAAGGTTTTTTTTTAAAGTGTAGTGTTAGATATCAGAACCTCGTGTCTTTTGACATTACCTTACCAACAATACAATAATTATTTTCTTTAAGATAATGTTCAATGATCGCTTTTTGAATATAACTCTGAAAATAGTATGACTACTTTCCCTTTACAAACAAGCACAAGGAAATCATGTGTTCATCGGAAAATATGACCTTTATGCCTTATCTTTCTCAAAAAAAAAAAAAAAAAAAATAAAAAAAAGCCGAGTGAAACTATACAAGAATTTCATGCCACCAAAACCAGTGATCTGTATAAAATGGAAAAGAGATTTTCATGAAAACATTTCTCTTTGCTTTATATAAGAAAAAATAAAGATGGTTAAATGACAATAAAAACTAAATATTGATGATCAGAAGCATCACCCAAGGAGGAAAATTAATTTCAAACTTTTCTTCTTTTTATTATTATTCATTATTATTATTATTATATTATTATTATTATTATTATTATTATTATTATTATTATTATTAAGTATGCTACAACCCTAGATGGAAAAACAGGATTCTATAAGCCCAAGGAAATCCAACGGCCAATCACAAT